>NC_082659.1:9592500-10192500 GCF_028023285.1 Balaenoptera ricei | reverse complement strand
AGTAGCTTATGTTTCTGTATTTCACCTATTCCACAAAGGATTTGAGGTTCATTTGGGAAATATACTTAAAACCCAAATCTCCTCCCAGCCCAGAAAACCTCTCCACAAAGGAAGAAGAGAAAGAAAGCAGTTTTGTCATCAGATAAGCATTAAATCAGAATGTGGTGCACACCACAGGAAACTCGCCAAGAGAGGCAAAGACAGAAGAAAATCTCACCCTTTTACGTGGTCAGGCAGCTAGAACCCCTTCTAGAACCTTCTATGAAGGTTCTCAAGATGAGCATTGACTAGGCCTCAGCAAGACCTGGCAGCAGCATGTACTATACATATACACAGCCATCCTGGGTTCACCTGCGAATTGTGGGGACCATCTGTGGTAGCTCATCAGCTTCGTTCAGAGGAACGACGAACCGCTCCTGTCTTTGTGACGAGAGGTAGGTTTGCAAGTTGGGGCCCGGAGCCCACAGAAGCTCAGCTCCTCACCTCCCCCAGAGCCTGGGAGATGGGCTCCCTCTCCCTTCCTTGTTTTGTTTCAAAGAGCTAGTCCCCAGGTCCTTGAGAAGGACATTCCTGGGTCACAAAGCTGAGAAAAGTCCTATCAGAAAGATTTATACACATTTCAAAAAAGAGGAGAAAGTACTTAATGACAAGTTTTCTAAAATAATTGCTCTGAGCAAAGGGCGGAGGTGGAAACCTCTCTCCTTATTATTTAATGGAGGAGAATTAAGCCCCTTATTCATAGTTTGTATTTGTCCTCACAGGTCACATGGGCTGTACAATTTTACGAAAATACAAAGTTTCAATGAGAAAGATAGTGGAAGTCTTATTTTACTGCTTGGTGAGCATTTCAGGTGATTATAGGTATTCTTTGCCTGTTTCCCTGTAAGAAAATACTATAGCATATAATAGGCCAACTGGGTGAACTGTATTTCCAATGAGTGTTTTCTGCCCAAAAAAATGCCTTTTTCAGAGGTGCATGCTGGTAAAGATCCCTAATAGAGAAAAAAGGAGCCTCATACATGATCTAAATCAGATGGTCTTGTGCCCAGATGGTCTTAGTTACCTGCCATTAGAACAGATAGGGGGATTGGGAGGAACACAGATGCCTGTCCTCTCGGGATACAGCAGAAAGATGGGCAAGCATCTGAACGTAGAAGTCCTTTGGTTTTCTCATCCTGTTTTTCCAGGATCTAAGCCTGTCTGAGGGAAGGAAATACAGACCAGGAGCACTGAAAGGTCAGAATGAGGAGCATCATTAATTTAAATGACCTTCTGTCCCCGGATATAAAAACACCCAACCTAAGAGCTGTGTCTTACTCAGGGACCTTACTGGGGCTATCGCCAGGGAAACAGCCTTTCAGTAGCTCTGAGGAAATGCTCCCAAGAGGAAGGGGAGGAGCCAGGATGTAAGTGATTTTGGCCAGAGCGCTGCTTTCAGTCTCGCACACATACATCTCAGTCAAAGGCCACTGCTAGTCCCCAGGGACAGGTATCCCAGGCAATGATTTTAGTGCTTTTCTGTGCATGGGAAGGTGCAAGAATCTGGGGTCATTGCAATTTTTTCCTGAGGTATCTCTAACTATCTAAGGGGCCTGTTTTTCCAAAGCACAGAGTGCCTTATCCTGTTTTTCGTCCTGAATTCCTTTCAGGGTGTTCTGTCTCGTGGCAGTGACTGCAGTGGCTAATGACTTGATCTTGTAGAACTGAACGGTGGGCGACAGTCTTTGTTTTACCCCCTCAAAACCCAGGTAAATTGATTTACACAGTCCACAGCTCCTATCCACAGTCCACCTACCCACCCCCTCTTCCAGGTCGGCTCTGGTTGTGGCCCTGAGTTTAAGGGCAGCATTCTTCCTCCCTTCCTCTGTTCCTCTGAAGAATTAAGCTGTTGCTGCTAGTCTATAACTTAGAAATTTCATATTAATAATCTTAACCACCTGTGTAGTGTTTCTGACCACAGAACAATGAAAGGGCACACCTGGATAAATGCAGCCCTTCCTACTGAATGTGACTGGCCATTGTCAACACTGAATTACTTTGAAATGGGTTGGAAGGGCAGGCATTCTTGTTCCTGCTAAATTAGCTTTACAAAAAAAGAAGGGGTAATCAATCTGCATTGGAAACCTTTGAATAAGTTCAAAGTATTCAAATCCTAATGCCTTAATTAATTGTATCTCAGGCTACAAAGGAAGAGAAGGCAAAACCTGTTGTTCTTCAAAAGAAGAATTAGGCAAATTCAGTGACATTTATTTATTGGGAAAAATTGTTTATGGATGTGATTTATTAGTAAACTAAACATTTTTTTCTTTTTTTAATTGAAGGATTGTTGATTTACAGTGTTGTGTTAATTTCTGCTGTACAGGAAAGTGATTCAATTATACATATTTATATGTTCTTTTAAAATTCTTTTCCTTTATGGTTTATCTTTTCCATATGGTTTAGCACAGGTTTATCACTGTGCTATACAGTAGGACCTTGTTGTTTATCAGTAAACTAAACTTTTATGTTGGAGCCATTCTTAAGGTCCAAAAACAAACTTTACATAAAGAAGCTCTTTTTTACATACTTTTTTTTTATAGCCAGTGGGTGTCAAGGCTTCTGCTTATATCGTCTATGCATTTAAATAATTTTCAAGATTTTGGATGGGTTTGTTTTCAACTCAAGCTTTTGAGTAAAGTGTTAACAGGGGAAAGATTATGGCTGGTTATGCCTCATCTATTTCACAATCTTGATGCATTATGTGAGGTACTGGGTGACAGTCACAACTGAATGACACCCACAGACCATGCAAATACTCAGCCAATTTTAGCTAAAATTGGGGATTTCATTAGTTCTGTTTTCAGGACATCTTTCAGTAAGAGAAAAGCATTTGCATTTCACTCCTCATACTGTACCTACTAATAATGTGTTAATATCTCCTGAAATAACTTGAAGATGAGGAGCTAGAAGCAGAAAAGAAGAGCCTGATAATTTCAATTTTAAGTAACTTGACTATACAAATTGTTTTCCATCTACAAACTTCATACAATTGAGAAGGCATATGACTGTCTAATCCACGATAGCTACAAACATACCTACATGTCCTGGATTTGTACCAGGTAGCTAAAGTAGATTTTTCCTTCTGTGTCCCTAGCATTGCAGAATTACTGACACTGTCCCTCTGACATGGAGGCTTTTCTCCTGTGGTCCTGAGGACAGCGTTGCTAGGCAGCAGACACCTTCTCTCTTCCATCCTTTCCAGAAATGGAGTCACTCTAGCATGCCTCAGCCCACGTCTGGGCACCAGGCAGGTGTCTGGAGGTGAATCATTCTCTCGAGAACGTTTGCCTCTAGGATTTGGGGGAAAGTCAGTTTAAATCAGGGCATATAAAATAAGCCTTAATAACCTTGAAAGTATAAATATAGTTCTGTGAAGCACAGAGCTTGACAGAATTGGATAGTCAGACTGGAGAGAGTTAAGTATAGGCCAGGAGACTATAACTGATGCTAGCGGAACAAATCATTTCAACTAGAAATTTGAGATGATAGGTTTTGAAATACAGTCCTTGTGGAAGAGCCTAAGAAAGAGTTCAGGTAGCTCTAAGGCAGAAGAGCCGTGTTTAAGAGAGCAGAAATATGCTTTTAATTAATGTGGGGACTAAAAATACAAAACGCTTCTGTGGGCCTTTTCTTTTTCAATTATGCATCTCTATTTAAGCTGTCTTTTTAACTTTTGGTAATTGAGTATGATAATTTTATGCCACAAATTTAAAAAAATCCTGGCACATCAATGAAGAAGATGTGTTGGCTGAAATGTTTCAGATTAAATAAAAGCAAGGATAGAAAATTGGGAAAATTAAAAACATTTAGCAATTTGGTTATTCAAATGTGTATCTTAGGAAAGAACTGATACTTCCTGCTTCTGTCTATTTAACACAAAGATTAGAGACACATTAATTAAATTAAAATGGTTCATAATAAGACATTTATTTTTAACTTGCAGAAACATCTGAGGCAAACAATGTATAAATTAACCTTTATACTCCTGTTTTCAGAATTAAGTCTCATTGCTATGTTTGGTTCAGTTGTATTCCTCCCAAAAAGCTGTGTTGGAATCTTAACCCCCAGCACCTCAGAATGTGATCTTATTGGACCTTTATAGGATCTTTACAGAGATTAGCAAGATAAAAATGAGGTCTTTGGGTGGACCCTAATTCAATATGACTGATGTCCTTATAAAAAGGGAGAATTTGGACCCAGACATGCACAGTAAGAAGATGATGTGAAGAGACGAAGAGAAGCCATGTGAAGCCGGGAGGGATGCTGCCACATGCCCGGAGTCTGGGGCTCTGGGAACAAGAAGAAGCCAGGATGGTCACCAGACTGGGACTTAAGTACAGTTTTGGCTTTCCCAGAAATAGAATCTTAAACCAATCAATCGGGAATTTCCCATCTTAGTTGAAGATCTCCCCTAGTATAAAGAAGCAAATTGAGGATTATATAGTTGGATGGGGCAGCCTCCATACCATTCAGGTTGCCACCCAGTTCTTTGAGGAGATAAAAACAACTGTATTGTCTCACAAATGGAGTCCTTACAAGAACAGAAATGAAGCTCTAGAAACAATTCAAAACCCGCCTATCCTTTCTACCAATCTTCCCCCTATTCATGTCAGAAGGCTTGCAGATATTGTAAAAATCTGGACTTCGGGAGCAAAAATCCTTCTGGGTGGAACTTGGATGCTTTCTCTGTGCCATTTGAACAAACCCTATCAAATAAGGGTCCTACCTGGTCTTCAGCAACCAAGATAGTTCTTATCAGAGGGAAATAAAAAAGAAAGGCTATTTTGGAAACTAGGCCTATGAAAAATCTTAAAATCTCTTCCACGGATATTGGTTAAAAGCTTTAGACATCTCAGCAGGTAACTTTAACTTATTCAATGGCCAGAAGCAAAATTTGCATCCAACTTGTTCTTTAATAGACTAGTGAGTTTGCATTATCATACCTGTCTCATGGCTGAATTTTTAAAATGAAAGCAATAAGATCTGCATACACATTTTTTGTTAGCAGGCAGGCACACCAAGGCAATCCTAAACCACCCTTTCTGTGGCTCAGTGAGGTTCTAAGTCACTCTCCTGCGTAGTACTCCCTAACATCGGGGATGAAGCCTACTGGAATCAGTTGCTACAATATCCCAGCCATAAGATTCAGTTAACTGACACGAAGAAACAGCCAGCTGCCCCACTGGGGGCTGGGGGTTCCCCTCAGGCCTCCCTGTGCCCAAGCTTGGCCTCTGGCTCTTACCTCACCGCTTCTCAGGTGTCTGAGCCGTATCTACTACAGCACCTGTGTTGTCCTTCTTTGATTTGTTCACCCGTCAGACTGCCTTTTGGGTTTAATTCATCCAAATTGTGTTACAGTCAAGGTCTCTGAATCAGGTAATGACTTTCCTGTGGGATCCTGGTGGGTCCCTGGCATGGATCTGCTTTTCCATTGCATTTGAAATGGAAGACAAGTAGGGTCAGGCTGCTGGGAAGTTAGCATTGCCAGGACGAACCTTCCACAAAAGCACTTCGAATTTTTTTCAGTATTTAGTAGTGAAAGATATTAATGTGTTAATGGTAATACATCTCTGGCTTAACATAAATTGAAGATGTTCTTGAGTTTTCATGAATGCTGGAAACTAGTAACTTCTGGGTCTTTGTCACTTGCTTTAAAAAAGAAGAATATAATGTGAATGCGTTTGGTGCGTTCTTTCCTGAGTGGGACCTGTTAAAAAGTGGTACTAAGAGGTCATCTGGATTAGGATCATAAAGTGGAGAACCTATAGACAGTAGAACTTTTGATAGTGTCAAAGCTGGTGACCTTCGTGACCACGGGAAGTTGAGACACATACTTCGGATACTTCCTGCCACAGCTGGTGCTTCTTCACCAGTCCAGCAGACTGACACTGCCCTTCCTGGGCACCACTTGGAGAAGGCTATTTGGATACCAGCTTTTATGTCATTGCTTTTCAAACAACTGTATGGGTGGCAATCAGCATTTTCAAAATAGAAGAGAGTAAATAATAGCATGGATACTGAAATGGTGTGTCTAAATATTCCAAGTGGCTACGTATGAAACCTGTCTCTCCTAGAGCCCCGCTCCACGCCCTAGGCTAGGCATCCTCTGAGCCCTTGCCCGTGGCGGAGGCAGTCTTTGCTCAGTACTTATGTCAGAAGCACACCTGGCTTGCGTGTTTCTTACACGGGACTGCCCTGGTGAAGGCTAATCCATTTTAGTCCTGGAAGACTTTGAACCAAACGCTGCCAGATCCATCAGGCATCGTGCAGAAACTCACAGCAAGCCCGCTTTCTCTAAGACGTTTCTGCTCGTCCCCTACAGGTTTGCAGCGGTTGGCCTTTCTCCATCTGTTCCCTTTGGAGTCAGTTAAGTTACTTTACCCCAGAAGTTTCTCTTCTCCCAGGGTCCAGTCAGTCACTGAAGCACACTTCCCACTTCTCAGCACTGGGTTTCTGACATACTTCTGGAGCTTGTGTCTCAGCAGAGCGGCTATATTCTCTTTGCAATAGTGAGCAAAGCTTCCAATTCTGATTCCTTTTTTAAATTAACATTTTCAATATCATCATAACTATCAATAGGGGCTAGATTTAATGTTAATCACTGGTAGTCCTGATGGATTAAATACCACAGAGATACGTTGTTAATTTCCAGCCTCACGGAGTGACAAATCACTTTTCTTGACCACAACGATTACAGAATTTAAAGCAACTGAATAACTTAGAATAAATAACATGTTTAAGTATTAAACAAGTGGTGGAAAGGTTACGACTCTAGCTATGCTCAAGCTTATGTAGTTTCTTCTTTTAGTACTCTATTTTTATTCTTCGTCTTACGCTGATATCACAGCTAAACAATTATTTCTCAATAGAAGAGAGATCATTAACTTCCAAAATAAATTCCAAATATGTTTAGAGCAAGGGTGAGGTGTTTTTGTCAGATGTTGGCAGTCTGTGAAGAATAATTTTTTGCATAGCCCCTGACTCTGGTTTCTTTGATTTTTTTAAAATGATTATAGTAGTTACACCAGTTATTCAAACAGCTAACTTTTAAAAAATTGCACAGCATTCAAATTTAAATAAATTAATTAAAAGCAAATGAGATTTTATTTTGAAAAATATTAAAATTTAGGATATTGTGACAAATAATATCCTAAAATAATCCTCCCAGGAATACAAAGAAGCTTCTTTTCTAGAATACCTGAAGGCTCACCATTAGAGACAGTAGTCTAATCTAACATAATCTAATGTAATCTTCTACAGATAAAGAAGCTGAGGAGAGTGAAAAAATGTACTCCTTTGACCAAAAAATGCATAATTTGAACGTTGTTCTTGGCGCTGGAGATACAGTAATTAAAAAAAAAACAAGTGCCCTCATTGAACCTACACTCTAACTTACTGACTGCAGTGCATCAGTCCTGCCTGTTCCTGGCTGGTGTAAGGTACTATATGTAATATACTGTTATTTAATCCTGGCCACACTTTTGAGATAGGTATAGTTGACTGATTTAAAAGATGGAGAAACTGAGGAGAAAGGTGAATAAACCTGTTTAAGGTATGTGCCAGTAAGGAAGAGTCCAAATTCAAATCCAATCTATCTACACTGCAGACAGTCCTTTTTCCATTGTATCATGGGCCTCCTTTCTCCAGATCGACCCAAGCCACCATGACTGCAGCCTAAATCCATCCACACCGTAGTGACTTCCCTGTGTGAACTGCTCAGTGTTGGGGCTTGTCAGGGAGGGTTGGCGGTTGGGGGTCATCTCCAGGGAGGGCGTCAGATCCTCTCATCAGTGCTCACGATGGTGCTGACCAGGAACAGGTGCTTCAAACGCTGCACTTACTGTCCCCAGATGATGGCTTTCCCTTTTCCTGGAGCTGAATAATGTGATTTATTCAGATCCTTTGAAATGGAAATGAATAGGATTTTCCAGTAAAACTTCAGGACTGAGTATGGGCATTTACAGCCCCCTGGAGGATGTGCTCTTTCAAAACAAAGATGTAATCCAAGAAAGAGAAAGATATTGGTTCCCGGAAAATTGGATTCAGCAGAGTCCTGCCGGCCATGCAGTAGCCTTTTGGAGCGACCTTTCCATATGGAAGCTGGGAGCTGGAGAATTCTGGAGAAAGGCTGCATGCAAAAAAATGGAAAATGTGGAATTCCCAGGAAAGGAAGATGTTTCACTCAGAAAATAGTGGAATAGATGGAATACACAGAAAATGAAGATGTGTATGAGAAAATTTGCAAATGAAATAAGGTAGTTATTAATGCAAGAAAAATAACTCTGCAGGAAGGTGAATGCAATTTTAATACACTACTAGACTCCACAGTGAAAAGTCACCCTAGTTTTAACTAATGGAGTGATCTGATTATACTAGGAGGATGGGAAAAACAAAGAGCACATAAAAGAGCCACATTGTCACTCTCTTTAAAAGAAATTCATGTCCCCAAATTGATGAATCTATAAAGAATTGTATAAGTCTCTTAAAAAAATAAATATGGAGTAATCACTGGACGATTCAGGTAAGAGAATTAAATACAGTTGTGTCTGGTAAGCTGGAGTGGTGAGAAATAACAGGAAGAACTGTGGTTGGGTGTGTTTTTTTGTTTGTTTGTTTTATAAATTTATTTATTTTAGTTTTGGCTGCGTTGGGTCTTTGCTGCGCACGGGCTTTCTTTAATTGCGACGAGCGGGGGCCACTCTTCGTTGCAGTGCGTGGGCTTCTCATTGCGGTGGCTAGTCTTGTTGCAGAGCACTGGCTCTAGGGGCAAGGGCTTCAGTAGTTGTGGCACGCGGGCTCAGTAGCTGTGGCTCACGGGCTTAGTTGCTCCGCGGCATGTGGGATCTTCCCGAACCAGGGCTCGAACCCGTGTCCCCTGCCTCGGCAGGCGGATTGCTAACCACTGCGCCACCAGGGAAGCCCCGGGTGTGTTTTTTAATGATAAATCAATTTCACTACTAATTGAGTTCTTCATTTTAGACATGTATTAGTTTGATAAAAATTAAATCAAGGATTTATATAATTTAAATAAATTGGCTCATCTAAATTCATACAAAAATGTGTGGAAGATTTACAAATAGAACCTATTTCTCCAGATTCCCCAAAAATCTCCAGATGATTTTTTTCATTAACTAGTTCAGTTAAAGAAATACTTTTGTGAGATCCTTCCATCCAGCCACTGTACTGGGCACTGAGAACTCTGTCACGTATGGTGTTGTCCGTGACTTGCTGCAGCGGGAAGGAGGGTCCGACACGTCCAGTCCAGTCTAAACAGGTGCGGTAGCCTTGGGGGCATTCAGGATGCTGTAGCTTGAGGTGAAGGTGGGCAAAGACCCCGCTTCCTGACGGGAGACTGGCATGGCTTTGGAATGTCTGAAGGAGAGGGTGAGGCACGTGGTGAGGAACCTGCAGGGAAGAAGGCAGATCCGCGTGGTCCAAGAGTGTGTGTGCGAGAACCACAAGTATTTTAAGACTAATGTCGATTAAATTCAGAAGTGGTAGAGAAAAGTTGGAAGATTAGAAATCATTAAGCATTTTTCTATGTTATATTTAACTGAACTATATAAAAGAGTACCATTTTTATTGGAACAAACGATGTACCTGGTCTATTGACTTTGGTTTTTCCACATGGACATATCAGTTAAAGGATAACCTAATCTAACATGTTCAATTTCTTGAGGTAAAACCCATAAGGCAAAACTGGTTTTAATATAAAGTAGTGGTTAAGAGTATGGGCTTTAAACTTCAGGCTAATACAGTATTTGAGCACATTTCATAGGCTGTCTTGAATCTGATGGCATAATCTATTGAAAGAATAGTTAATTTTACTTATTTAATAAAATATGCTATATGTTTGCAATATGGTTCGATTGAGATAATGTATCAGAAGTGGTCAGGAGATTGGCAAGTGGGAACCTCACAGAAGTCATCATCGCCCTTCTCAGGCTGAACCCCTCCCTCTTCCTCTCTCTCTCTCACAGGCTTATAGGAACAGAAAAATGGGTTTGCTTTTTCACTCATTTCAAAAAGAAAGATCCAGGTTTTAAAAATAAATATTTTCATATGAAATATATTCTTCTTTTTATTCATTTGTATTTCTTTTGTAATCCTATAAAGCTGAAACACAATATGGAAAAAAAATGACAATGATACAGTAAATTATTCTTGGCTTTACATAATGTACAAAGACACCTAGCATCCAAATATGCAAACTATGGCAATGCTAAGAAACTGTTTTTGAGAGACAAATTATTTTCCTCTCAGAATTTTTCTCAAAAGTACTGTTTTAAACAGGGTAGAAATAGGGTAGAAAAGTCTTTTATAGCATTACATACTCTTAAGACGTGCTCACTCACTAAAGCATAAATACAGTGTTTTGTATGCATCATTTATAGTCTACGTTTTTGTCCTTTAAAAATGTATTTTCTTTTTTAGATAATATTTGTGATAATCAGGATTTGTCTCTTTCATTGAATATGGAGGACATATACATATACATATATATATATATATATACACATACATACATATATATATATGTAAAATACATTCGATTATCCTAATCACCTTAATATGACTTTGCCTTTGAGACCTAGACATAGCAATGTCACAGTGCATTTCAGGAGCGGATGTGAGCACTGAGATTTCTCTGTAGGACAGCGGTTCTGCAGTCCTTAACAGCCCAGTGAGCTTATCTTTGAATGCACCTTCAAAGCAGTTCACAGCTGGAGGAGACTTTGAGGTACAGCAGAAACAAATCAATGGCAGAGGGAATGAATTAAGGACTTAATGCTGCAGACAGTTGCCCCGTCTTCGTAATTTGTTAATGGGATGTAGTGCTGAAAAGGCAGTTAACTGCAGAGACTGGGAGTCAACCAAGACTTTCAAGATGGCAGCGCTCACGCGACAGAGGGTAACCGTCAGAGCACGGATGCTGGAGCCCCACGGACCTGGGTCTCCACGTGGTTTCAGCCACTTCACAGGGTGTAGAGCCTTTGACAAGTAACCCATCTGGCCTCAGGTTCCGCCGTCATGTATGGACATGTGCACTGAAGGCAGCAGTGCCTGCTTCATGGGCTGTTTGTGATGAGTCCACGACACGTGGTCCATGGAGCACTCAGCCCAGGGTTTGCTTACTAGTAGCCACTCCATCCTCCCCAAACCTGCACAGACTCAGCGCTCTCAACCTGAGGGACGTAAACAAAGACAGCACAGTATGTGTTTCTCTGTTATTATGCTTATCCTTTCAATTCAATGGAATTTTTTTTTAAAATCTTTCTGAGCTCCTACCTTGTGACAGAAGATATAGGAATGATCAATTGAAGCCCTCGACCCTTAAAGAACGTGCAGTCCAGTGAGGAGACAGAAGTCTGGGTCAGCTGAGTTAACTCTGATGTGAAAAATGTTATCGTAGGTTTGCACAAAGTGATTAAATAAGCCTAGAGATTAGGGCCCCTTTTTGACATGCAGGTGAGGCTTGAATGTTCGGTGGTGGAACAGCTTGGGCATCTTGAATCACACGAGATGTTCCTGGATCCTGAAGAATGATGCGGTCACCATGGCAGGACGAGAGGTTGGCCAGGTGGAGGGGGGTGAGGGCCACCCTCACCATCACACAGGGACTGTGCTCTACCTGGTGGGCAAGGTGGAAGCACTGAATGTCACATACACAAACACACAACGCACAAACACACACACAAAACACACTCATTCTGCAGGACTGCTGAGTGTTAAAACTATGAGTTGGCTAAAGACCGTGAGTTCTGACAGGACAGAATGATCCTGTAAAAAATGTCTGTGAATCCTTGAAAATTAACTCTTCACCTCAACTTAAGACTTCATTCTTTCCCCTTTCTCTCTCTACATCATTTCCTTTTTTGCCTGAAGATGGTCAAATTAGTCAGAAGGATCCCCAGTGGTTCTCCTGTGTGGTTCTGAGGCCAACGTCCAATGCCCCTTGGTTTGTGTGGAGGTGCTTCTGCCCTACTGGGTGCTCAGCCTCTGGGTTCGTGCTTCTCTGAAGTGATGACTGAGTGACCATCCACCATATGCATCTAGAATCTGACTCAGAGATGCAAATCTCTTGTTAGGTCTAGGAGCGTGGAATTCCCCCAATTCTAGTGGAAAATGCCTTTTTAGGGAATGAGAAAGTTCAGGGTACATTTTTGAAACAGGGCTGAAATTGAATCCTGGTCATTATGTGCAAGCTAAAAATTCTTATGGTTGTGCTAATTAGTAAAAAGAGACAATCTGTAATCACGATTTCTGGCATCCTCACCCAACTACTTAGACGTCAACTAAGTAGAAAACAAAAAAGGAGGTAGTTTTATTCACTGTTAACTATATACTAGACACCTGGTGTGGGTCACCTCATTTAATTCCGACTCACCTATGAGATAATTAGCATGATCTGTCCTTTAAGCAGCTGCGGCTAACGCCAAACACCAGGCACTGTGAAGTGTCAAACCAAGAGTTTAATCGAGCTTACCCCTGGCTACGGAAACCATGCTTTCCTAATATGCTACACTAGCTCTGTCAGCAATATTTATAAATTATTTTCAATCCAATGTGATTTTTTCATTTAGACACATCTTTTAAAAATAAATATTGAATTTTCTGTTTAACTCAGAATAGAACAGAACAGAACAGAGAATAAATAAGAAAACCTCATTTGAAAAGCATTCCAGTTGATCAAGCTCTAAAAAAGAGTTTCTACTAATATTTTCATGGTACTCTACAACATTTAAAAAATTAATGATGCACAGTAGCAATTTAAAACAGGATATGAACAAAGGAATCACGTTTTATATGTTTTAAGGGCTGTGTGCTAACTGGTGGAAGAGACATACACCTTACTGTATGGAGAAACCACTAAACTATAACAGCCAGTGAGGCACAGACATTATTCTCTTTCCAAAGCATTGTACCATTTTTCTCCATTTCTTAAGCAGTATTAATAGCAAGTCAAGATATTTTTATGGCAGAAATTCTGTGACCATGTGGAAATTTGAGGGAAAAAAAAGGGCTGAAAAGGTGAGTATAATTTTAAATGAAGATAGTTATGTACCACCACATGTTTATAGTTCATTGATTGAAATCCAAGTTGACAAGAATAATTGCTTCCTCTTTAACACAAATGAAACATGCTTTGTGCTGCCCTTGTTATGGTGCAGATTAGCACAAATGTTAGACTCTAAAAATTTACCAAGTGCCTTTTTTTAACCTCCTTAATAGTTTTTAAATGGAAAAAAAAAAAGCACAAGTTGGAACTATGATTCTTAAATGTTTTATAGTTTTCCAGAGTGATTTATTTTTGCTTTTAAACCTATATGTGATTGCCTATGTTCAAGACTAAGCAGATTATAAAAATTTACTAAATTTTCCTAGAAATGCATAATAATACAAAGGAAAATACCTTTTTAATTTTATCAAAAAGAACATGCAGAAAGGAAAGTCTTTTTAGTGAGCAGCCTTTGTTTTATATTGAGTTAACTTACTGTTTCATTTTACTCTAATGCTATAATAATGTTATTATTTTTATTATTTAGCTCATTGTTGCATCTTGTAATAAAATATATTCCTCCTGTTGATAGGCAATATTTCTATAGGAATTTTCAAAAACATTCACCTTCAAATTTTGTGAGTATTTCTCAAAGAAAAAAAGTAGACCAGTTATTTATTGCTATACAATAAGCAATTGTATTTCGGCTGTGGGAGAGAAAACACTTTTTGGTTTCAACTTTGTTATTCAAATCCCTGTGAGATCAAAGGAAACATGATAAATACTGATAAAGTCAACCTGTCATTTTTTATGGCCGTTTTGCCCAAGGGCTGGCTTAACACCAACGTGTTTCCAAATATGCATATTTTTAACTCTAACAGTCAGTGACCCTCAAAGTGGCTCATCGACATTCGGGGGTCACTCTAACCCTTCCAGGGAGTCACAAAGTCTAAACAGTTCTAACCATAAAATTAAAATATGTTTTGCCTTTCTTACCTTCAAGTTTTCATAAATTACAGTGGAGTTTTCCAAAGGCTACAGAACGTGTGACAGCAGATAGAATACAGAAGCTGATAGGAGAACACAGCTGTCTTCTCTTCAACCAGGAGTTAAAGAGAGTTGCAAAATCAAGCAGCACCGTTTATTTTATTTTGAAGAAAAATACAGTGTTTATAAAAATATAAATTTTTATATATAAAAATATATTTATGTTAATATGTAACATAGCATATATGGATGCATTTGTATACAAATACATAATAATAAATACATATTTTAAAATTTTCTTAGTTTAACCTTCAATGTAGCCGATGTTGATAGATAGAGCAACATAAACAGAGCTCTATGAGGTCCTTAATAAATTTTAAAGCTGGAAAGGGGTCTTGAATCCAAACAATTTGAGAAGCATTGCGTCAAGCTATTAGTAAATACCCTTCACATTCAGGGAATGTGGTCTATTCTAAGAACTCAGAGACAAATTTTATAAAACTGATCTTCCAGGTTGCTATTTTCACCTTACCAAGTCTTTGAAATCATGGGTATTTTACATTTAAGGCACCTCTGCGTTTGGACCGGCCGCACTGCAAGTGCCCCAAGCAGCATTTGTGGCAGGGCTGTGGTCCTGAACAGGCAAACCCAGTGTAACAATTCTTTGGATTCGTTTAACTTTTTGACAGATAAACTTACCAACAAATTATCTTACCACATATAAAGGTATCAAGCTTTTCTCTCAGGACAAACACCAGGGCTTGCATGCTTTCCTTGTTTATTAAAATTTGTAGTTTATCTGCTTATATTTGTTTACAATATTTTTCCTTTTTTGGTTGGCTTTACAGCCCCTTTCTCATTTTTCATAGTATTAGTTAAATTAACAGACTTTTCTTGGACAGTTTCAGGTACTTCTTTCAGTCTGTACCCACACCTTTTTGTGTTTGTATCTCTTCTTGCTGAAGTAAGACACTGTCTTTACTGGAGAGGCCTGTGTGGTGTTGAGTCGTTGGTTTGAAAACATTTGTTTTACCTTCCCTCTTGAATAGCAGCTTAGCTAGTTAGAAAGTTCTAGTTTTTCAGTTATTTTTCCTATGCACTTTGAAAATCGTTTTTCTTGATCAGAAACCTGCTTTCAGTCTGTGAGTCCTTTGTCAAACTTTGCATATTGTTTATTTTTATTGATGATTTTCTGAAGTTTGTACCCAACAGATTTATGTATGGATTTATTTTAAAGTGTCCTGAAAGGTATCATAATAATTATACCAAAATAATCATTTAAATTTTAATTTATTTGAATACAGGAATCTGATAAAAACGAACAAGGTACAAAAATCAAAGTTCTCCCTCCTGTCTCTCCCTACAAATCCATTTCCCTTTACCAGACTCATGAGCTCTTTTCTGGTTTTGGAAGATTCTTCTGGAGGAAGGCTATTTGGGAGGAAAAATAAAAGTATATTGTAAAGTTAGTTTTATTTTCTACACATAAATATAAGCATTCTGACTACAACATTCTTTCCTTTTTCCCTTTTACATTAAAATATATCTGAATATGTTTGCATACTGGTAGGTATACAACTGTTATTTTTAAAAAATTTTTATTTGAAATCTATTAACATCACGTCTACTCAGTTCTATTTAAAATATTTTTTCTCCTTGTCGGTAACATGCCTCCCTCTTATAACCCCAGTAAAATTTTCCATCATTTAAGTATTAAAATTTTCAGTCTACTCCCATCCTGAAAGGATGGCACAGTGAACATCCGTATGACCTTACCTAGATCCAGCGGTTATCACTTCGCAGCTTTTGCTTAACCATTTGGAAATATGATCAGATATCATGACATGATTTCCCCCAAACACTGTAGCATATATTTTACAAGGACAAAACATTCTGCATACCCCCAATATTATTATCAAAGACAATAAACTTGATATCAACACTAACATTATTTTAATTTTATTTAAATTAATATTAAGAAGTTAATATTACAAGATATAAAATTCATAACCTAATTTTCCCTACTGTACTAGTAATGACTGTTACATGTGCTTTTGTACAAGTGAAGCATCCTATGTAAATTTTGTGATTAAGTCTCCTTAAAACTTTTATCTACAGACCACCCCTGTCTCTCCTTGTCTTTCATGAGTCGGTGTTTCTAAACAGACTGGACAGTTTTGTCTGTTATAATATTTACACATCTGCATTTATTTGATTATTTCCTCATGAGTCAGTTCTGGTCTAACATTTGGAAATAAAACTAGACAGGTAACGTTTGGTCTCCTTCCCAGTGTGTCTTTATCAGGAGACAGACGAGGTCAGTTTGTCCAACTGGATGGCTCTGTTAAGGTACTCTCCACCAGATTTATCTACTGAAAGAGTGCCTTTTCCATTTGTAGTTAATAATTATTCTGTTCTGTGATATGTTGATATTATGTGAATAGTCCATTCTCCAGCAAGCATTCTTCACTGAATGATTTTTAGCATCAGTTGACACTCCTTAAAAGAATCAATTACAGTGGTGGTTGCAAAATGGTGGTCTTTCTAATTATTTTACTCCTTGTATACTTATTTGCTGGCATTCTTCTGTAAAGAGGTGTTTTTCCCTCTTTCGCCTCCCTCTCTGGCTTTCTGTAGTGTAGATATTGCTCTGGACTTATAGAGGCTTATTCAGTCTTAAGACCAGAGTTAGGTCATTTTGGCCAAAAGACTTGACACATTCTATCAACATTGTCTCTTCCTGGCTTACCCTGCAGTAGTAACAGCTGTAACACTTTGTGACCCGTGGCAATACTCTAGGAGGAATGGGGCTGTGTAGTCCCGGAGGACCACACAGAGTTGGAAATTGCTAGTCCCAGTACAATTTTGAGGGAAAGCTAATTTAGTTGTTGTTTTAAGTGAAGCCCTTACTATGTACTGAGCTCTGGGAATTTAAAAATGAAGGAGGAGGAGGAGCTGGGTGAGAGAGAGAAAAAGGTAAAACACAGAAGAACAAAGAGAAGGAAAACAAACCTGTCCTTTGGAGCCTTAGAGGGTGTGTCCTGGGCAGAGGGATGCGGGTGCCTGCAGCAGTGTGAGTGCCCTGGCAGCTTCTGTCGGCTGGGGCCCTTCCAGGTGGGAGGGAAGGCAGGGAGATAGGAGACAAGAGATAAGTGACTGCATTCTGGTCCCTGCTTCTCCTGGGCTCCAGCTCTACTCCCTGAAGAAACAGCAGCACATAAAATCCACCTGCCCTTATAGGTGCTTCATCAAATTGCCTCTCACACCATTTCTGTGTCACCCATCAGAACACTAAGCCCAGTTCCTCCATCAGTAAAACAGAGGCATTAAAAGTTTTATTTCACAGGGTTCTTGTGAAGATTAAATGATAGCATCTATTATCCTAATAAAAACTTCATTTATCGAGTCCTTAAAACGCGCCAGGCACTAGAACATGTGTTTACATGTATTACTTTTGATCTTTATTTAAATGCAAAATGTTAAAAAGCCCTTAGCACAGAATATATATGCAATGCATGGTACCCGTAATTATTATTATGGAAACTGTTCTCAGTTTATACATCTCTTGTAACAGTTGGTTATCTCTGTATTTTTAAATCACTGTTTTCAATAGACCAAGCAAGTCAAGCAAGACAAAGCAAGTCTCTTTGTGTCCATTATTTATATCAGACAGCTGAATGAACTGGCTTGTATATGTGTACAGAACATCATTACCATCTGTGGGAATCCCCTTCATTGTAGTTTTAAAATCCATAGAGAAAAACGTCTCTGTGAGTGATGTGAACAAATTCAATCTTTATTTTAGGCAAGCACCAAATTTAATTAGCACCAAAATGTGCAAAAACTGTACAATGTTTATGGTCTCCAGGTAATGCAAGTTCTGTTTCCATTTTCCCTTTTTCATAAATAATGTCAGTCCATGTGAATCTCTGTCTTGTTTTTACAGGTTCACATGTGTAAATTGCAAAAAGAAAATCCTATCAGGAGATTGTATGGAGGTTCTACTCGAGTAATTCAGCACAGCTTAGCAGAGGGAAAGAAGGCCCAGGAGGCACCTCATGTTGATTGTACCCAGTGTTAAACCTCCTAAGAAACCCTGGCTTGATGACAGCAGCAGGTATGATGGGCATGGGGCATATTTTAGCATGTGGATCAGCTGTGAGGAGTTCAATGAGGTAAAACGTTTTAAAATGGTTTAAAGTGATTTTTAAATTGCACAACTTAAACTTGCAGAGAAAATCAACAGTCTTATGGGAAATTGAACTCTGGAATAGTATTTATCAATGTTGTTTTTCTCTAATGTCCTGTGAGGTTTTCTTTGCTGAATTTACAATACTTGATTAAAAGAAAAAGCCATTGTTATTTTTCAGGTAGATAAAAATCCAATGATAAATATAACTTGTCTAAGCTAGAAGTCTGGGAAAAATAAAAACTGAGACTAGCACTTGCATCATCAGAGACAAATCTATCTGAGGAATGCGTTGTGGATCCCAGTAGGGGCCTCCAGCTATCTCTCTAGGAGAGCATATTGCATCTAACTCAGTGTGGTGTATAAAATACAAGTTGCTGTCCTCATGCTAAACATATAGGCAGACGTGAAGGTCCTCCAGTTAAACTTCCTGAGAAACTTCAGATGTGGATTTCTTCTTTCAAACGCCCCAGCCATTCCAAAGTCAGGCTTGATAAAGAAGCTCTCTCTCTGTAAGCTGTTTTAGTTTTGTGGGGTTTTTATGCAGTCTTATCCTCCTAGATGAACTATTTTGTGGAGAAAGCAGCTAAGTTACTTTTGATTGGCCTTGGTGGGTTTTTTAAGTTTTGTTTTGTTTGTTTTGTTTTAACACAGATACAGGAAATTACACTAATAGAGACAGGAAATTATTCCAAGTTGCTTAATTGTTTAACTCAGGAGCAGAAAATTGTGTTGCTTTCAAGTTTTATGTCCTTCAAATTCCAAATCTAAATCACGAGCCCATGTTCTTCCTCGTAACGCCCTCTGTTACCTGCAAAACAGTGCATATCGCACTGATCACCACGAGGGGCATGTCCAAATCTACCTTGTGAATCACTGTATTCCAAATACCTAACTCAAGCCTGAGAAGTGCTTTCTGTCAATAATTACAAATATTTGATTAGTAGATAAATTTACTTTTCCTGCCTAAGGATCAAAGAACATAAAGACAGCCTATGGAGACCTTGTCATGTGATGTATAAGATAAATAGAAACTTTTTTGTCCGTAATTACAAGATACCACTTAATTGTGGGATGAACCTCAGTTGTCAAGTGTCCCTTCCTAGGGGGAGCACCCTATTCGAAGCGCTAGGTTATGCATATTACATCTGTGCTGCATGTTTCTCTTGGCACCCTACCCAATGCACTGCTTTCTCTGTGGTCCTCTCTGTTGGATTAGTTTGATGTATAGAAATTACATTCCACCAAATTCCCTGTTAGCTGGATTATGGATGCAACTTACTTTTTCATGTCTAATTGATGGCCTATATCAAATATATTTGAATTAAGAGAACATCCCTGGTATGAGGTAGAAAAAGGCACTCAAAGACTTAAAAGAGAGAAATGTTGGAATGGATCATCATGTTCAACGCCCACTGGCCACCTCTCATGAAATCTCAAGGACAGTACAGTGGTCACTTCTTTCACCAACATACGTTGGTGCAGGGAACCACAAGATCCTAAAAGAGCAGAGCAATACCAGGAATCTGAAGGCTGGTGATGATGGGGGAAGTGACACTTGAAAAAGGCTCCTGGGTTTTAGTAGGCATGATGGCACTGCAGACGGGAGAGGAAAGGTAGTAGGGCTTACAGTCCAGGAAGGAGGTGGACATGGATACTGCAGCAGGTAATAAAGTTAGATGGCAGTTTTAAAGTTGTGACCTGTGTGGCGCTACCTGTTGACGTTAATTAATGATGGGTCCTAAGAAATGTAAAAGAGAAGGTGAGCTAATTGATGATGATCTCCTTAGAAATGTTAAAAGGGGGGCTGCAGCCAGTCAAAGGTGGTATCTTTAAGAATGTAAATGAAAGCTGCAACTAATTATGATGATATCCTTAAAAATGCAGAAGGGCAGCTGCAGCTAATTGATAGATACCCTTAGGAATGGAAAAGGAAAGCAGCATCCAGATGTGACGGCATCCTTAGAAATGCCAGAGAGAAGTTGTGGCCAATTGATGGTGGTGTGCTTCGGCTTATAAATGGGAAGCTAAAACCAGTTTATGGTGGTTAGCTTGGGAATGCAAAAGGGAGCTGAAGCCAATTGATGATGTTTTCCTTAGGAATGTTAAAGGAAAGCTGCAGCCAGTTGATGATGGTATTATCGGGAATGCAAAGAGGATGCTGTGCCCAGTTGATGATGGTCTCCTTAGGAATGTAAAACAGAAGCTGCAGCTAATTTTTGATGTATCCTTAGAAATCTAAATGGGAAACTGTGGCCCACTGATGATGGTATCCTTGGTTATATAAATGGAAAGCTGCAGCCAATTGTTGATGGTATCCTTGGGAATGTAAATGGGAAGCTGCAGCTAATTGATGGTGATATCATTGGCAAAGCAAAAGGAAGCTGTGGCCAATTGATGATGGTATCCTTGGGAATGTAAATGGAAAGCTGCAGCTAATTGATGGTGATATCATTGGCAAAGCAAAAGGAAGCTGTGGCCAATTGATGATGGTATCCTTGGGAATGTAAATGGAAAGCTGCACCTAATTGATATCATCATGGGGAATTGAAAGGTGAAGCTGTAGCCTATTGATGAAGGTACCCTTAGGAATGTAAATGGAAAGCTGCAGCTAATTGATGGTGATATCACTGGCAAAGCAAAAGGAAGCTGTGGCCAATTGATGATGGTATCCTTGGGAATGTAAATGGGAAGCTGCAGCTGAATGATGATGGTATCACTGAGAAAGCAAAGGGAGAGCTGTGGATAATTGGTGATGTATCCTTAGGAATAAATGGGAAGCTGCTTCAAATTGGTGATATCGGAGGGAATGCAAAAGGGAAGCTGCAGCTAATTAATGAATTTATTACTGGGAATCCAAAGGAGGATGCTGTGGTCACATGATAATGTTGTCCTTAAGAATGTAAAAGAAATCTGAAGCTAATTCATGATGTCATCAAGGGAATGCAAAGGGAAGTGTGGGCAGTTTATGATGGTATTCTAAGACTGTGAAGGGAAAGCTACTGCTAATTGGTGGTGGTATCATCGGAAATCTGTTGCAGATGCTGTGTCCAATTGATGATAGTATCTTTAGGCATTAAAATGGGAATCTGCTGCTAATTCCTGATGTCATCATAGAAAATGCACATGGTTCGCTGTAGCCAATTGATGATGGTATTTTTAGGAATGTAAATGGCAAACAGCAGCTAACTGATGATGGTATTATTGGGAATGCAAAAGGGAGCCGTAGCTAATATATGCTTGTATCCTTAAGAACGTTAGTAGGGAAGCTGCAGCTAATTGATGATGTTATCCTAGGAATGTAACAGGGATGCAACAAATTAAAGCTTGGCTTGATGTTTTAAGTTGTGGCTGGCATCTTTTATTTACCCTCCTAGACAGAGTTTTAATTTTTTCTGTTGTGTTCTTGGTCAAAATCAACAAGACTTCCTTGCTGTCGTCTTCAGTTCATTTTGTTCAGCGAGGATACCTGACTAATGGAGAAAAATGCGGGTTAAAGAATATAGTTACTTCAGTGTATGTATTCCCTCAAAATCCCAACCAACAAAGTCCATTTAGGATGGCTGAGCTTTTGATTAATCAGAACTGATCCCCTCAGTGAAAAATGCACTAAGTGAATATGTACTTTTTTCTCGAATCCAAACTTTCCCCCTCTTTGTGCTGGAACTAAATGAGATGATTGCTCTGCAGCTGTGGGCCTTGGATTCCTGAACTCTCCTTGAACATCACCCACATCCTACCCGCTCCTTTTTACATAGTCCCTGTCCTAGCCAAGATCCTCTAGAAAGCAGTGTGGAGGCACAGGTTGGGGATTAACTTAATTGCAAAGGTACAACCACCAAGTAGTGAGTGCCAGGGACTGAGAATTGAGAAAGAGACTGAGACGGAGCTATCAGTCATAGGCTGTGTTGTCTTGGGTCTTGGAGAGCAGGAATTATCCTGAGGGGATGCAGGTAGCAACAAAACCTCAGTCCCAAAGAGAGGAAAGGAGGGGAATTGATCTGATTAGATCACCCTAACATTCCGTTTCCCCAAGTCACACCATGAATTGGTTCCTATTTACACACACTTCTCATCTGGCCCCTGTTCACACAGAAAGCCAGCTGCCAGTCATTATTGTGTCATGCTTTATCCATGTGTGAAAGTTGAGGGTCACCCTTATTCCTGAGTGCCCCAAAGGAATAATCAAAGTAGTATGAGAAGGAATATCAGGTTTGTATAAAAGAGTCCTTTTGAAGATTAACTCTTCTTGAGTAATGCTAATTCCAAGTGCATTATTTGTCTCCTGATTGTACTCCAAAGGATGCAATAAGAAACAAAAAAGAACATGCTGATGAGCAAGACCTGACTTGATTTGAGGTCCACAGTGGTTACTCATGTCTTTTAATTATGTTTACAAGATAATCGTGGCCTGTGGAAATATTTTCTCCAAAGTTATAGAAGAGTTGTTCTCCCTTGCATCTCCTGCAATCAGGCACACATGATGGTGGCCCTTTGGATGATGGAACCATCATTTACCACTTTTGAAACCGCCTCTCAACCCATTTGCTACCTAATTCACAAAACTTTCAGGTTTGAGTAGAACCCAAAGCAAAGAAGGCTATCCTGTAAGTGGTTCTGCTTCTTGAGATTTACAACTCAGAAGATCAAATGTTGCCTGAAGGGTCTTTGAGAGCTCAAAGGGCTTGCTGGTCAGTGGCAGAGGCATCAAAATTGAGGATTAGGAGAAAGGTAGCATATTATGGAGAAACCCTCAACAACAGAGATTCACAGGCTGGAATGGGAGGTGATTCATCCACCTGAATGAGTAGGTCTACAGGGTTGGCTTTCCTGATCCCCAGGGACCTTTGGATCTGAGGTTTACAGAAGGAGAACAATTGCCAGTCTTTGCTTTGAAGTATTTCCTTAATTCTTATCGAGATTAGTGATCAAAAACAAAACAAAGCAACAAAGCCACAACAAAACAAAACACAAGCTTCACACACCCAGGGATATTATGATAAATGTTAATACCTCCAAAGCTGAGTAGAATTTCTAATGAGATTTCAAACAGTGAAAAAAAGTTATATATAAGAGTGTTGGGCTGCACCCCGCAGGCCTGCAAGCCTTGTAGTTGCCCAGCCTGGAGACCAAAGAAAGACTCCAGAGGCAGCGACGGAGACATCAGTGGCTTGGACTAGGGGATCTTACACAAAAGGGTCCTGGAGCGATACCCCACCACTTGCGGCAGAGGGCAGACAGGACATGGCAGCCAGCAGTCTTCACTACTCGGGAGAAGGAGGTTACCAGTTATAGGGGGAATTGACATCAGATGGGCTCATCCGTTTCCGGGGACTAATTAAGCCCTATAATTAAGGAGATTGGATAGACCTGTGGGTGAAGCAGGGCCTGGTCGGGCAGGGGATGACAGAAAGCAAGAGAACAGCCATCTTGAATGGCCTGACCATACCAAGAGAAAAAAACTGAATCAGACTAACAATAGTAGGGTGGCCAGATAAAATATAGGATACCAGTTAAATTTGAAATTCGTGTAAAGAATGGATACATTTTCAGTATATGTCTGTTCCAAATATTGTGTGAGACAAAGAAATAATACATTTTTAGTATAAGTGTATCCAGTATAATATTTGAGACATATTTATACCAAAAAATTGTGGTTGATTGGAAATTCAGATTTAACTGAGCATTCTGTATTTTTATTTGTTAAATCTGGCTGCATATGAAATAGGCTTCCCATGTGCAAAATTTGAAGCTTTATATAATTAAATAATTTAGAAACTATTTAGAAAAGGAGTTGAACATTAACATCTATAAACAACCATGATATATATGAGATGAAAAAGTTTTAATCATATATTCAAGTATGGAAATAATAATCCTAGTAACCTATCTGAGAAAAAACATTTGACAAAAATAAAATAAAAATTGAATTAACAGTTTGTTACTAAAGGATTACTTTAGGAAAATGTAGGAATTGGATGGGGTGAGGGACAGAGAATGGGAAAAACAAAGTTTAATAAATAACTTCATTTGCTGGGTGACAGAGTGGGTAAAACAGCAGTTACATGTTCTGTTTTTATTGGGATTAGAGTGGGTCTCAGTGGGGAAAATGCCTGGTGTCTCACTCTTACATACAAGTAAAACATATTATTATGAATGTTGAAAATGAAAGACAACCACTAGTAACAAGAAATATTGCAGAAAAACTGCCAAATATGAAGAGGGGATAAGCAAGGAAACAAGCAAAACATATAAGCAATTAAATAAAAGGAACGAAAGGCACAAAACCAAGCCAGTAAAAAAAAAAAAGGAAATAATTTCTAAGAAAGTGACCAGAAAGCAAGATGCAATGATAATATCAAGTATATAAATGGTTGCATTAAATGTGAAAAAGTTCAATTACTACATTGAAGAACAGTGTTGAAATGAAAACAAAACAAATTTAGTGCACACACGCACACACACACACAAACATATACACACTCCATATTCAAACAAAGATTAAGAATGTTTGAAAATAAAATGATAAACAGAGATTGATCAAATCCAAACAAAAAGAAAATGGGAATGGAAATATCAGATAAGGTAAAATTTAAAATTGAAATGCTAATTCATGAAGTCAGTTAAAGGCAAACCTATACAGCAGTTTCATATGGTGTTAAATGGTACAGTGAAATGACATAGGAAACTAACCACTTTGGGTCAAAGAAAATAGCAGCCTAATTTATAAAGCAAAAATTGTTGTAAATTCTGAGGGAATTTTATAATTTATTATTTTAGTAGACTATAACCATATATCTCTTTTAGAATCTAGTAGGTATATCTAATAGATAATAAACCAAAAATCAGCAAGAATATCGAAACTCTGAAACATAAAATAAATGCACTTGGGTTAGTAAATGTATGCAAAATGATATATCCTACAAATAATGAAAATATTTATACATGTATGAAGAATTAGAAATGTTTTCAAATGATGACAAACTAAAATTTTGAAATGTTAGAGATTGCATTAAAAATTGAACTAAAATAAAAATACAAATATTTTAATGAAAAAATGTAAATAAATCTTTAGCTACTGTTAAATTGAGAAAGGCTCTCCTAAATATCCTTGGATCAAAATTTTTTTAAAAATCAAGCTGAAATTGTAAATTGCACAGAATTCAATGAATAACAGAATACCTCTTGCTAAAACAGTGCTAAGACTTTAGTGATTTTGTTAAGAATAAGTTTGTTATCATAAAACATTAGAACAGTGATCACCAGAATAAACCAAAGAGAAATAGAAAGATGAAATTAATAAGGAAAAAGTTTAACTTAATAAAGTAGGAAGCGAAATATATAAATAATAAGTAAATATAAAACCTGGTTCTTTAAAAAAGTAAAATAAACCAAAGCAGAGAATGTTTTTAACACGGACAAGATAATATAAAAAGACAGAAAATGTAATTAGGAATGAGGAAAATATAATTATAATGTAACCCAGATATAAAAGAGATTAAATATTATAGGCTAATATTGTATGCAACTATATTGTATCATTTAATTTGGAAGCCTGGACAAATTGGATAATTTTCTACACAGGTTATATACTACCAAAATTGACTCTAGACTTAATAGAAAATTTGAATACTTCACTGGAAGTACTACTGAAAATGCTGGAAAGGTGATTAAAGATATATCATTAAAAGGGAGACTAGTTTCATTACTAAATTATTACTCACAATTAGGTTCTTGTGTCTGCTATTTCAGATGCAGGGGAAGTTGGAAAACTCCTCAGTTCATTTTTATGCCAGCAAAACCTTCCTAAGATAAAACAAGCAAAAAAAGAAAAAATCAAAACTAAACTCTTAAGAGGCAGACTAACACCCACACAGTGGTTCCTCTTGTCCACCAGATTTTTGAGAGCTTCCTCTGCATGGGTGTCCTTTGGCAAATATTCACAGGAATGAAACCCAAATGCCCATCCCAAGGGGTCTGTCCACACCCTTCTCCCGCAGAACTCTCCGGGATGAATTCTATACTGTTGTTCTTTCAATTCCCCGAACATTCTACCCAATGACTTCAGGCAGCTTATCATGCAGTCTCCCAGCAAGAGAGGGATTGTCTCCTAAGACAGAAAAAGAACTGCTTCTGCTGGTACAGAAGACTTGGGGAGGAATTTCGGGACATGGATCTAAAAAATGTCTGAGTTCACTCAACAGCTTCATTCTAAAGCTTGGTGGCCTGCTACTGCTCAAATAATGCCATAATTTTTATGTGACCTACTTGAGACGCTGCAAATTTACTTCACATTATAATTCTGCAAAACACATAGTTTTGGAGTCTTATTTTGATCCATGTCTTCCTAAGAGCTAAAAAATAATAAGAAGAAGAAATTCTTGAGCTCCTCCATAGAAACTCTCTGGTTCTGATTGTGCTTTGACCTGGGAGTTGTGTTTCTCATGATCTGTCTGTAGTTGTCTAGAGCAGGTGGACATAAATCTTCCACTCCGCAGTCCTGAGAGTTATAAACACCACTACCCTTCTGCCCTCCCAGTGCCTTCAATAGGCCACTCAACCTATTGAAGTGGCCACAAGTCCTACTTCAAATTATCAGGAGGCTGCTTCTGGCCAGGATTTACCCTGTTCCATGTTCCACTGCCATGTGAGTTCAGACAACAAGCAACAGTATGCCAGAATCCTATCTCCCAAGACCATTTCTGTTACAGTTTACTGCATCAGGGGTCCAGTCAGGATAAAGAAGACCACTCTAGGTTTCCAAGAGAGGAGATTTAATTTAGGTTCTTGTTGACACCATGTTGGAAGGGCTAGAAAAGTTGAAGGGGTGAAAGATGGACTTTGAGGAGAAAAAAAAGATTAGAAAAAAATGTTAAAAGCTTATTTGAGATATAGAGGGGGAATAAGATATTTCTTAGGCCTGAAGGAGTAGACTTGGAAACAAACAAAAAATAGAGTAGAGTCACAGCTATTCATGTGCTTTAAATATTGAAATGTGCATTCAACCTAACAAAACTGACAATAAGCGTTGTATGTGAGTAGAAGGGTCTATGTCTGCTGTGTCTGACAGAAAACATTAGGTGATGCCCCGTCTTATTTCCTGGGTGGAAATGGAGGTCAGCTACGTCCCCTGTCTCTCTCTCAACCTCTCTCTTTCTCTATGTCTCTGTGAACCATTAACTAATCATAACAAAATTATTTTTTCAAGTATATTTCCATCTCTATGAAAAATATTAATTTTTCTTCTCTCACAATAATGGTACATGTGAATGTGACCTTATTAAAACCTATTCCAAACTTTGATTTATAAAGCCTTTCCCCCAAACACTATTATTTATAATTCATGTATTGGCATAAGTCATTTTGTAGGTCACAGAAGTTTGAGACCTAACTTTATAATCTTTACCGCTCTGATAATATATAAGCTCAGTCTGAACTATTTTAAACTAAAAATTGAATTTCTGTCAACTAATTCCTGAGATTTTTAATCTGACCTATAAATTGTCAAGCTCCAACAAGTATCAGCCATAAAAACATGTAAAAAGAAAATGAAGAAAATACTTTTAGTGGTAATACCAGTTAATTTGGCAATTATCACATGGTGATAGGAAATAATGTTTTTCATTAAATTTTATTAGGTGTTTATTATGTCTTGTGGATAGGAAATTATATTTTGCTTTGAGATGAATCACATTGGAAATTATATGAAATTAATAGAAAGTTAAACATTTTCACTGTTCTATACATATTATAAACAGAAAATCAAATTCAGTTTCTTTGCAAAAGATGGACTTTTTAAGATAGAACTTTCAAATATAACTCTTGTGTCAACACAGAGAAACCTTATTTTAAGAGGATTTACTATATGCAGTAACTTCAAAGTGTGCTTATTATATATTAACCTGACTACCAGTTACATTTTTAAGCTAGTGAGAGGATTTCATTGTATTTGAAAATACTATTTCCTCTATTCCAGTAATTTTTTGGTTTAACTATATGACTTATTTATGCCAGATAAATTAGCATTGATTTAAAATACAAACAGGTCAATGTTAAGTCAAATGACCGAGATTTAAGAGACTGAAATGGTAACACAGGAAGAATGGTCAGAGAGAGAGAAGATGCCGAAGAACATAAGACAGACTGTTGGAAAGGACGTGACTTTCTTCAGGCACATGAAGGGCTCTGCCGCAAAAGAGCTTTATGATCTACATGAGATAACATGCAAAAGTTACTTGGGCATCAGTTTAGGATCATTATCAGAAAAATTAGCACCATTTCAGATCAAGAGGGGAGCAATCCTTCTGAAATGGCAGACTGTAATGAATCATTTCCTACTTTTCTCTCAGAAACATCAAAAAATTACCAATGCTGTATAATACAGAATACAAATGTATGGATTTTGAGCCAAAACCTTGACATCAAAACACTGATGACTAGAAACCAAAAAAGTATTCTAACATCATAGCTAGGAGGGAAGTCCAAGTCTAAAACACTTCCTGGGTTTCCAGCCCTGGAGGGACACTGCATAGTGGGGGGCTGGTGTCCTGAGACCCACACCGGGGGTGGGGACTGTGTGTGCCTGGTGTTTAAGGGGCTACAGCTGTGATCTATATAAAGACAAGAATTGTAAGGTTCTCCTCAGCGGTCTGGGAAGTGAGCAGAAAAAGCAGACTAGAAAAAGCCTGCTCCTCCAAGTCTTAAAACTGTAAGGACATCTTGCCAAATGCCCATGGTCATGAGAGGAAAAAAGAAATCATAATTGATCCACTCTCTGGAGTTCCATGCCTGTGTGTGTCAGCTCTCAGAGTGTAGACAAGCATCCTTTCTGTAGTCTCCTTAGTGTCATGTTGTTCACATTCTGTACTTTCGTTGGTGATTCCTCTCTTAAAAATGGCCTCCACATGTAATGCTGAAATGAATCTATGGGAAGAAGTGACTCTATGGGAAGAAGTGAAGTGAAGCGAAGCGGAGTGTTCTAACTCTCGAAGGCAGCAATGGACCTTACAGAGAAACCCCCTCTGTTAGGTGATCTCATTCAGACTCAAGTTAGTGCTGCTGGGCTGGGCTGAACGTCACTGAAGGGCTGATAACACCTCAGATACTGCGACCAGAGGCTGGCAGAAGCCTGCCCGGTTTGCCCTCGATGGCTATTCAGTACTCACTGACATTATGTGTGTGGCAACTTTATAGATTATGTAACTGCAGATACCGAGAATTGACCTATATCAGTTGTCTTTGTATGGGAAGTATTAGTATTGTCCAAATAAAAATTACGATAGAAAATTTAAACACAAGCTTTTAAAATGGTAAAATACAATTCTCTAAAGGTTAGGTCATGACAAACATAAAATGAACACATGGCAAAGGTTCATTTAATTTGAAATTAAGGCAGAAACCAATAACGCGTTACAACTGATTCAGAGAATTCAGTCAACACACACACGAAACTGGAAACGCTGAAATGAACCTGCATTACAGATGCAAACCTAGTCAATATCCAATAGTTAGACATCATTTGCATTTCTATGGACAAGTATAATTTGCATTACTACCAGTTTTGCAGAGAGAGTTGTAAAATAGCTCAAAGACAATGAAAGACACAGATAATCAAAACATGTGCTAGACAGGACATCCAATAATCTGTTTTGGCATCTTTAAAAAGAAAGTTGTTCTTCATAATCTTTGCGACAAGAATAAATAAACATTTTGTATAGAATCAGCATGCCAAGAAAATAGTGCTTTTATGCATCAGTGTTAAAAAAATTGGAAAATAAATTTTTAAAAAACAGAGTTCTTTCTCAATATTAATAAAATGTATGGGGTGCTCCAGTAGAGAGAGGTGACTAGCAGGGTATGAGAGGCACTTCCCTGTCATCCACCCCATGTGTCCTCTCGCTTCCGCATCTCACTATGATGGGCTTGTGCGTCCTGCTCCCTACAATTAAGACCCCTTCTCCCAACCTCCCCTGCTACCGTTCTGTGACATCCAAACTATCCCCTGCCCAAATACATGAATACACAGAAGGCACCTAAATCCTGCGTTATGTAGCTCACAGTAGGCAGTCAATAAGTGTTTACTATTGTCTTTATGTCCTTAGGTCACAGAATTTTACTCAATAACTTATGGTTCTTTTGACCTTCGTTTTGTTCATACATACTAATAGTTGTTTCTTCCTCCAAAAAAAATTAATTAAACTTTTTTTGAGCTTAAAATATCTAAAAAGAACAAAGTAACCATGTTTACTATCATTACTTTTGAATAACTCATTACTACTTTTTTCAGATATAGTAAGAAAGCAGTTGAAAATGTAATATATTTTATTTCCAAACTCATGGATTTGATATATGGAGCTCTAATATAACAAAAGAATTTTCAATTTTTGAAACCTCTTTATCGTAATACAAATGTGTATCTACAACTCAGTTGAGGAGTAGATGGGGATCCTGGCCAGATGTTCTTATTTGCCTGATTTCTGACTAAGGCTGAGGTGCTTTCTCAGTAATGTTCTGTCTTGAGAAGGAAAATTTAGAGTCTGAGCCAATGTGTTACTCATAAATCCTGAAATCTCCAGCTTTTAAAATATATTTATGATGAGTCTTTATTCTGCCTTTAAACCCTCATAAATCTCATTTATTTTTTGTTTGTGGCATTTTTAAATAGGAAACAAAAGTACAAATAGAAATTTAAAAGGTAAATTCTGCCATATAAAATAGCTAGTGGAAGCAATGAAATTCTCCAAATGCGCTTTTCTCATTGTAATAGAAATATATTAAAGTAGATTTATAACAAATTCAGAATTCCTCAAGACTACTTTGCCATACATGTCAGCTTTTGAATGTGAAAAATGAGGAATAATTGTGAGATGAAATGGATGCGTAATTAGGTTTCAAATGTGACGTTGATTTCTCAGTTTTATGTTGATTATTCTCATTTCAGTTCTGCTTATATTGTTCCAGTCTCTTCTCTGCCCATTGTGTATTCAAAATGATTAAGCACACCTACCATCAGAGTCTAAACGTTAAGGCACTTTATGCAAGAAAGTATGAAATAGGCCTTGATGAAAAAAGAACAAAAAATATTAAATTATTGCTCTGGAATATGTTGTTTTAAATCATGAGCTTTGCCATTGGCTCATGTACTTGAAGAGTACAGACACACAGAAATCTCTTCTGTTCTTTTTGTATACATATTTAAAAGCTGTAAGGGAACACTTCTGAATATATGTAGCATATTCATCGTGACAGACCAATAATTTAATAACTAAGTCAACATTTGGGACTCATACTGTAATGAGAAGTGACATTTTCAAAGAGAAAACCATTTGTGGTTTTCATAACTGAGAAATAGTAAAGTTTTAAATTGTCATTCCTGATCCTCAGTGAAGAATACATACCTATTTTAAATACATATGTATACATATATTTAGTTATTGAAATGTGATTTTTTGCTAATTAACTATTTCATTACATATTTGATAGATTCCTATTCTGATCAGACACTGTGAAGGTACTGGGGCAGAGAAAAAGATTTCTCCATTTAGAATTCATCTTCAAAAGACCATTTTCCAGCTGTATTGTCTTAACAAATTAGCTTTGGAACTTATTTGTCTTCATCTGGAAAATTAGGGCACTTCCCAATTTGTTTATGATCTATAAGATTCCTGAGATCTAAGGAATTCAGTTAAAGTATATCTTGCGAGACATTTTTGTTCCTGAGAGATGACGGTTCCCTTAGCCTATCCTAGATTTTCCAGTTGTGAATGTGCCCCAGGGTTCCAGGAGTCAGGGACAAGAAGCCAGTTGTCAGGGGCTAGTGTTGACTGAGAGCTCTGGGATCAGCCTAGAGGTGACCTTTCAAGGAGCCAGGAACCCAACTGCATCCATGGAGAAGAAAATTGAGGAGAGCAGAGATCACAAAGACACCAGGGTGATCTCATTGGAATATGCATTTTTGAGGCAGTTAGGCAAAAACAAACAAACAAAATATATATATGTGTGTGTATATATATATGTGTGTGTATATATATATATACATACATACATACACACATACATATGCGTGCATGTATGTATGTACTGTGTTTGCTGATTTCTCCGAGAAGAATGTTAAGATCCCAAGAAATACACACAAGTAGAAATTCCTTTGATCCTCTCAGAACTGGTGTACCAGCTAGCAAGAGACCCAGCAGGTAGACTCACCACCAGCAGATACAGTTTTGAGCAGAATCTATGAAGAGAGACAAGAATCCAAGAAAACAGTGGTCAGAACCAGCTAGGATAAGCTAAGGCTTATTAATGAAGTGTGGTAGTTGCATAAAACATTGCAATCACTTAGGTGCTCATAAAAATTATGTTTTATTTATACATCATTCCATCTATTCATCCATCTGTCCATCACCCATCTAGTATTGATAAGGAAATTGTGGACATGGTGCCTTTGCAGATTCTGGAGGACCCAGAGTGCAGGTCCAGGTGTGGAAATAGTGCTATCGAGTGGCCATTGCAGTTGCAGCCTCTGCCTCTGGGGATGTAGAGACAAGTCTGGACAACCTCTTAAAGAACAGAGTGGCTTGTGGAATAGTCATCTGGGCAGGTCACAGCTGCTGTACTGCAAAAGTAGACCTAAAAAAAGTAAATGGTCAGTTTCTCTAAGTGCAATGGTTTTCTTTCAGGATTATTGTACACAGTTGTTTTGAATTGGTATTTATTCAGATTGGGTCCATTTGATGCAATACTTGAATGGCTGGAAGAGAGACTTCAACTATTACATTTCAGGAAGACTGTATTTTAGAATGTTCCCTAGTTATTCCATTCTTTTCTGGGGCCTAAGAAGAAACCACACTGTCTTCCCCAGCTAGCTTTGTGTTCGCCATTTTTACCACTAAGAAGAAATCCACTGAAAAATACCTGATGTGCACGCACCTACTGTGCTGATGTTAGTTCTGAAAGATCTTTCGGGCTCCTCTGAAGTCTTTCCACGTGCCAGGGCATGTCCTGAAAGGGCTCCAATCTTCTTGTACGGGCAGGATTGCCCTCCTCATACCGATTCCTGATGACAAGGTCCATACAGGAATCACGTAATGCCTGTGTAATGGGTTCTTAGGCACCTGTCAGGAGCCTGGCGGTGCGTGAACTACAGAGAGGCCCCCAGGGTGCCTGGCAGCCCAGGAGGCGAGAAGTGCAAACACGGCCAGCGGCAAATTATCCAGTGGGCATTTTCATCTAATTGAAATATGACAAGGCTGTTGTGAAGCTTTCAGCCTAAAATATATGTATATTACCTTCCGAGTGAAAACCCTTTGATTCGGCTTGCCTCACATTGACATGACTACAAAATAAAATAACCTCCTTTCTTGGTAATTGAGTTATCACTACAGTGTAAAAGTCGATAGAACAAATATTGCTAAGAAATGTAACTTTCCATTGATTTGTTCAGGAATAGACTCAGCAAGTAGGTACATATTACCTGAAAAAGTGCCATTCTTTGCTTTCAGAATCAAAACATTTTAGGGGAATAGTGCAAGATTAATCCTTAGTTTTTGCAGGAGGCACTAGAACATGCTGAAAAGAGAAATATAACGTAAATAGTGACTTTACAAAAATAAGTTAGGGAAGAAAATCAAAGACAAGTGACTTTAATAATAAGCAATATTATAACAGGATTTCTTTAATTTCCACCCATGTTATACTTCCTTTGTCACATTGTTATGTTAACACAATTTTCTACATGTATTTAATTGTTTCCTTTTTTTTATATAATGGAATTTTATTTTATTTATTTATTTATTTATTTTTAACATCTTTATTGGAGTATATAATTGCTTTACAATGGTGTGTTAGTTTCTGCTTTATAACAAAGTGAATCAGCTATACATATACATATCCCCATATCTCTTCCCTCTTGCATCTCCCTAATTGTTTCTTCTACATGCTGTTCAAATTGTTCAACAGACATTGATGGAACATCTCCTAGGCATTAAGCAGTAGCATATGCACTAATCAGTTATATTTTTATTTACTTCATTTCTTATTATCTTAAGAACCCAAGCACCTTCTTTATTTAACTTTTTTACTTAAAACTCAAAATAATCTTGAATGAGGTTTTCAAAGCTCTGAAATGTGGGAAATGCATAGAACAATGTTTTATAGAGTCAGTGATTTTAAAATTTTTATCAAAACTTCTTTTAATGCCACTTTGGATTATAGTTCCAAATATTTTACTAGGTAAATAATATATGATGCATGGGACTTCCTTGGTGGTGCAGTGGATAAGACTCTGTGCTCCCAATGCAGGGCACCTGGGTTCGATCCCTGGTCAGGGAACTGGATCCCCCATGCATGCTGCAACTAAGAGTTAGAATGCCACAACTAAGGAGCCCGCCTGCCGCAACTAAGAACCGGTGCAACCAAAAAAGTAAATAAATAAATATTTTAAAAAAAATATGACACAGCCAGATTTTTCTAACATTTGATCCAGTGACTTTATTCCTCTGTATTTTTTTTTTAACATCTTTATTGGAGTATAATTGCTTTACAATGGTGTGCTAGTTTCTGCTCTATAACAAAGTGAATCAGTTATACATATACACACATACCCATACCTCTTCCCTCTTGCATCTCCCTCCCTCCCACCCTCCCTATCCCACCCCTCTAGGTGGTCACAAAGCACTGAGCTGATCTCCCTGTGCTATGCGGCTGCTTCCCACTAGCTATCTATATTACATTTGGTAGTGTATATATGTCCATGCCACTCTCTCACTTCATCCCAGCTTACCCTTCCCCCTCCCCGTATCCTCAAGTCCATTCTCTAGTAGGTCTGCGTCTTTATTCCCATCTTGCCCCTAGGTTCTTCATGACCATATTTTTTCTTTTTTAGATTCCATATATATGTGTTAGCATACGGTATTTGTTTTTCTCTTTCTGACTTACTTCACTCTGTATGACAAGACTCTAGGTCCATCCACCTCACTACAAATAACTCAATTTCATTTCTTTTTATGGCTGAGTAATATTCCATTGTATATATGTGCCACATCTTCTTTATCCATTCATCTGTTGATGGACACTTAGGTTGCTTCCATGTCCTGGCTATTGTAAATAGAGCTGCAATGAACATTGTGGTACATGACTCTTTTTGAATTATGGTTTTCTCAGGGTATATGCCCAGTAGTGGTATTGCTGGGTTGTATCCTTTTTGACCCACCTCCTAGAGAAATGGAAATAAAAACAAAGATAAACAAGTGGGACCTAATGAAACTTAAAAGCTTTTGCACAGCAAAGGAAACCATAAATAAGACAAAAAGACAGCCCTCAGAATGGGAGAAAATATTTGCAAATGAAGCAACTGACAAAGGATTAATCTCCAGAATTTACAAGCAGCTCATGCAGCTCAATATCAAAAAAACAAACAACCCAATCCAAAAATGGGCAGAAGACCTAGATAACATTTCTCCAAAGAAGATATACAGATTGCCAACAAACACATGAAAGAATGCTCAACATCATTAATCATTAGAGAAACGCAAATCAAAACTGCAATGAGATATCATCTCACACCGGTCAGAATGGCCATCATCAAAAAAATCTACAAACAATAAATGCTGGAGAGGGTGTGGAGAAAAGGGAACCCTCTTGCACTGTTGGTGGAAATGTAAATTGATACAGCTACTATGGAGAACAGTATGGAGGTTCCTTAAAAAACTAAAAATAGAACTACCATACGACCTCTGTATTTTGAGTACATAATACTAGCACATTCTTGGCTGTATTTTTTGCACAAAGGTAAAATTGAACTTGCACTAAAAAAAAAAAAAAAAAAAAAGGTATCAGATAAAAGCAAAGGAGGGAGAAATTTGCAAATTTTGAAGACTGACCAAAATAACTGCTGAATCCACTGTTTTATAAAAGGACACACACATAATCAGAAGCCCTGTGTTTGAGTGCTGGTTCTGCCGCTGCTATGTTCCTTCAAGTCATTCTCCCCTGGTCCAGTTTCCTTGTGTGCAAGATAAAGATAATTATTCCTACTTAAAGGGTTTATGTCATGATTATATAAATGCATTAAAGTGAAATTTTTGTATGTTGAGGACTATCTTAAAATATTTTCATGCTGTCTGGTCATAAAATGCATTACTGAGAATCATAAATACTGAAAGTCTCTAAGTGGAGGAAATGATCTATTAACTTTTAACTTGAATTGTATTACAATTATCTAATGGTTGAAAATAGCTCCTGGGCATTTTGATGACACAGCTTCCATGGGGCCATCAGGAGTCTCCTGATGTTAGAAATCATACTTGCTATCAAAACAAGGTGCCTGTAAGTGCTGGGATCTGGAGAATATTGGAGCTAACCACGGTTTCAAGAAAATCTAAGAGTGTGGACTCTGGGAAACCGTGGTCCAACATGAGCCAATGAAGGTTGATCCATAGTTGTTCAGTACCTGTTTTCCTTGTCCGGTGGCCCCTTCCTCCATCTTCAAAGCCAGCAGTGAATCACCTTCACATCTCTCTCTGGCTTGCTGAACTCTGCTTCCATCCTTCCATCTCCTTCCCTAACTGTCACTCCTGGTTATACTTTATAGGCACCCTTTGTGATTCCATTGGGATCACTCAGATAATTCAGGATAATCTTCTCATCTCAAATTCCTTAATTTAGTCCCATCTGCCAAGTCCCTTTTGCTGTGGCAATAACGTATCCACAGGTTGGGGGGTTTAGGGCATGGACATCTTTGGGGATGGGGCATTATGCTGTCTTTCGTAGTGGGTCGGCAAGATGTAATTCCTGAGGGGCAGCTCAGGCTCCCTTGGTGGCCCATGGTCAAGCATTCAGTCTCTATGAGGAGCCAGAAACATGCCAGGTGCTATTTGTTAAAAATAGAATGGTTTTCTGCATAGGAGGGCAAGACTTTGCTTGAAATTCATGAAATTCTGTGCCATGATTCACCTACAGCATAAGCTTTCCCATCTGCCAGGAGCCGTTGGATGCACCCTGGAATATGGTCCCAGAGGCAGAGCAGTGTGAGGGTGCCAGGAGCTTTGGGATAATCTCCTGTGCTGGACCCCATTAAAAAATGCCAGTCCTTTAAAGATTTGGAATAGCGTACCCAAATGATTATATATATTTTTGTCTCCAAAAGTCAAATATTTCTGTTAGGCATTGTGCCTGTTTCTTGGTGTTGGAGGGTCCAGGTGCGGGCACTTGTACTTCACCTTGGGAAACGTATCTAAACATGTAACGGACTCTAGAAATTTCATTCGGGTGGCAAGCTCTTGAAATTTTGTGGGAATTATTTGCTAATCTCTGGCACACAGAATTCTTACTAAGGTGTTTAGATTTTTTGAAATCCAGAATTCCTCAGGAAATAGGTTTTCTGTAGAGTATATTTCAGTACCTGGAGTGAAAGCACTAGAAAGAAAGAAACTCAATTTAGTGGTGAATCTCGGATTATCTGACACTAAAAGTTTGCCATCAAATATTGTATTATTGTTTTTGTTGTTCTCTGACCACTAAAGAGTAACTTCAGTTTCAGTAATCTCCTCAGGTGTCCAGTTTTCCAATTTCTGTGGCTCTGGCTGGCACACAATGTTCATCATATATATTGGGCTGGATCAGTGCTAAATGCTGTGAGGCTGATGAGTTCTTTGACACTTCAAAATGTTGTTTCAGTTGGACTGATGGTGACCATGCTTGAAAGAAAAAGTAGGGAGGTTTTGTCTCGCTGGGATTTTGGATGGATAACAAGCAGTAACAAATGATGGCTCTTTTAAGACCTGACAGAGGAAAAAGGTACGTTGATAGAGAAAGAGAGGTAACAGGCCACGTTGCCTGAATAACAATCACAGATTAGTGTCAAAGTTTCACTCCTGTAGTCTATTTTTTTGCAAGAAGCTAAGACACTATGACACTAAGACACTTGAGTCCATCTATGCATCTATGTGTGCATGTATGTATCGATAATCATTTTGCATATTTTATTAAAATTTTACCAAGGTGTTATCACTCTATACATGTCTTACTGAAACGAGTCTTTTTATTGAACCAAAGCTTAGCGGCATCTTGGTATTTTCTAGATTGGTATTTACGGAGCCATTTCATATTTTTAATTGCTATGCATTGTATTCTGCCATATGAACTTATTATATTTTATATTTCACTCACCATCCCAGAAAGCATTTTGCTTTTTTTCAAGTATTTCTCCAATTAACAGAGTGCTTTTTTTCAAATATTTCTTCAATTAAAGGAGTGCTATTTTTGAAATCTTTCTTCAATTCAAGGAGCGCCTTGTGCCTGTCTTCTTGTGCAAATATATGAGGTTTTTCTCTAGGGCATATACTTAGAATCAGATTGATTGGGGGAGGGCTGGGTGTGCACATTTCAATTTAGCTAGGCACTGCCAAATTTCACTCTAAAATGACCATACAGTTTCCACTGCAGCCTGTAGAGTATGATAAGTCTTGCATCTTCAACATTTTATTTTTGAAGATTAAAAGTTTGCCTAGGGCTTCCCTGGTGGCGCAGTGGTTGGGAATCTGCCTGCTAATGCAGGGGACACGGGTTCGAGCCCTGGTCTGGGAGGATCCCACATGCCACGGAGTGGCTGGGCCCGTGAGCCACAACTACTGAGCCTGCGCGTCTGGAGCCTGTGCCCCGCAACGGGAGGGGCCGCGATAGTGAAAGGCCCGCGCACCGCGATGAAGAGCGGTCCCCGCACCGCGATGAAGAGTGGCCCCCGCTTGCCGCAACTGGAGAAAGCCCTCGCACGAACCGAAGACCCAACACAGCCAAAAATAAATAAATAAATAAATAAAGTAGCTATAAAAAAAAAAAAAACGCAGCTTTCTTTAAAAAAAAAAAAAAAAGTTTGCTTATCTGATGGGAGAAAGTAGTTTCAACATAATGATATATTTCATTGACTTCTGGCATCTCATTTTGCTGATAATCAGATTTATAGATATATATTTAGTATATTTAATATACTATATATTATAATACTATAATACTAATATAGTATTATAAATATACTAAATATAAATATTACATTAAATAGAATAATTATATTAAATATACTATAAATATGCTATGTAGTATGTATTTACTATATGTATATATTTATATATTAGTTTTTCTCTCTTGCAATTTCAACATGTTTTTCTTTGTATTTTATATACTGACGTTTCATGATGTGCCTAGATTGTCAATTTTTTGTTGTTTTTTTTTATGTTGTTTTTATCCTACCTAGCTCTTAGTGGTCTTTTAAAAAATGGGATAATTTATGTCATTCCTTAATTATGGGAAATGCTCAGACACTTTGCTCTATCATGTCGCCTCTCCCTGAATCCACCTGTGATGTCTTTCTGGAACTTGGACACCTGTGGGTGCCCCCATTCTCTAGGTCCTAAACCTTAGTAGACCCTGGTCACTTAAGTGAGCTCCTAGCCCCCTGGATTTCTGACATGAGACGGCAGGGCTTAAGTCTCTAGAAATGGGTTTCTTATGTAAGTCACCTTTTCATGAGAGTACGGAAAAGGAGAGGAGACCATTTAAACTGGTATGATGTCAGTAGAGAAAAGCGTAATATTTTGGAAGCAGACACTGAAGAATCTCTTTTCCCAGGTAATAGTTTGTGTGCAAATAAGAAAGCACATCCATGGAATCACTGTAATGCAATAACTTCTTTGCCACCTTTGCAACCATAAGGGTACTCTTCCTCCAACCCTGAGCTATTTTTTCATCAATTCCTTCACTCTAGGGTGACGATGAGCTCTCTTTCTCTAATCTCCATCCACTCTCATAATGCACGTGTCCATCCTTGGCCCCTCTGCCAATAGCCGATTTCAGTCTTACTTTGTCCTCCTGTCTTGGTTCTCTTCCACACTGTGAGGAAACAACAGTTTTCAGTGTGAGTTTCAGTCTTCAGAGGTGGCTTCTCCTGGCCTGTCTTTGTTATTTATCTCTGGACCCTGACTGTGTTCAGCATACCTCATGACGTTTGTAGCTCTTCATCTCTTTGCTTGTTTACTTGGTTCTTGCTGCCTCTCCACTAGATGGTAAACTCTGCACAGCAGGCACTCTGACCTCTCGCCAGGGTGCACCTCAGCATGTATTGTGCTGTTAGATGCATTAACACCTTAATATATGAATACATAAAACACGAAGAGACATGACACCCCCTCATAGGTTCGGAATCTAGACGTCATGGGAGAGCGCGGCGCCCTGTGCTTAGGGAGCTGCCTGTGGGGTAGGAGGTGGGCTGACGGGCGCCCTGCAGATGCCCACTGCCCTCCCTTGCACAGCAGGCTTAGCATCTAGCTGGCCAGGAGGGCCAACTGCCGTCCAGCGAAATTCTCGCAAATCAGCCCAAAGCTAGAATAAGGAAGGAGGTGACGAGGGTTAGAGCAGAGATAAATAAGAGAATGGAAAAGTAATAGAACACATCAACAAAAACAAGAGTGGATTCTTTGAAAATTACAAGCCTTTAGTGAGATTGACTAAGAAAAACAGGAAGAAGACTCAAATAACTAAAATAAAAACATGAAAGTGGAGAAATAACTACTAATTTTATAGAAATTATAAGGATTAAAGAGAGTACTGTAAACAATCGTACACCAACAGATTAGATAACCTGGATGAACTGGATAAATTCCTAGAAACACAAAAACCTACTAAGACTCAATCACAATGAAATATAAAATCTGAATAAATTTATAACTAGTCCGCAGATTGCATCAGGAATCAAAATCCTCCCAGCAGAGAAAAGCCCAGGACCACACAGTCTCACTGGTAAATTCTACCAAAACGTGGTAGAAATGAAATTAAAGTAGAAATGTAATAATCAAATTTCTCACTTGTTTAAAAAGAATTTATTTTTTTCCCTTCAATCTTATATTTTTCCCAGAAATTGTAACTCGGAGGTAGAGCTGAGACAATTCATTGATGGTGATGCTGAGCACGAGACAGAAAGAGCCTGGGCCTCTGAGCTCTGGGAGCAGATCTGCCCACTGTCCTGGGCTCCAGCTACCTCTACAGAGCTGGGGAAGAGAAAAACAAACTTCCATCTCATTTATTACAGCAGCTTAACTTTTATCCTAAAAATATTGCTGCTCATCAGTAGTTTTAGTTTAGAGTCTAAAGGCAAGGTGGTGTTTTGATGTCAGAGGTTTTTGTTTGTTTCTACAGTTACCAAAATTAGGGTAGATTTAAACTGTAGAAAGGTACCGCAGTTGATACAGGGCATGATGGAGGTCTCTTCCATTCTCTTTCTTGATGCCAGTACCTGTCTGGCTCACTGTGTTCCAGACGGCCTACTCAAGTGGTTCCAAAGGTCCTTATCCTAATATGTACATAAATAAAACATTTCCCCCCTGACTTTTCCTCTTCTAGAATCACTTCTCATTACCAACGGCACCAAGCTCTTGATCTTGACCACTACCTCTCTGCCATCATGACAACGTATCACAAAATCTTGTTCTACATCCGAAATATGTTTAGCTCTGTCCATCTTTCTCCAGCCCTCACATCTGTGCTGCCATCATTTCCCAATCAGATGCATGCATGCATTTCCAAGTGGCTTTTCTGCATTCATATCTGCCTCTTTATCTGCTCCCCAATTTACTCTCAACACTGCAGCTAGGATGATGTTTTAAAAATGCAAATTAACCGTGATATATCCTTGTTCGAAACTCCTAAAAGGTTTCTTATAGACTTCTGGGAAAATATGTTAAAATCCTAACATATGAGTCACAAGACATTTCATAATCAAACATTCTCTTCTAAATCTTATCTTTTGTCCTTTCTTCCCTTTCTCTATACCACACATGCCAAGCTTCCTCAACCCTCCCCAAGTGTGCCTTGCCTTCCCTTATCTTCAGAACTTCAACCATCTTCCTCTCCCTGAACGCACTTCCCTTCCCAGGCCCCCAGGTAGCTCTTACTCAGGTAGGAATTAGATGACTACCAAAGCTAGGGTAGCTTGTTGCTGTGAGCTTTCACAGAATTGTGTGTTTTCTCTTTTACATATCACACTTACATTTTCATGTCTATATACCCTCAAAAGATGGTAACTTTCTTGAGAGCTGTGACCCAGTATTTTTTCATGTCTGCATCTGCTTGGCATACAGTGATATATACCATAGTATCCAGATGCTGGAAATGAAGTTTTTGAATGAATAATTAGATAGTTGAAAATCTTTTAAGTAATGATTTGATTGAGATGTTTTACTGAAGCCTTTTTAAAACCAGAGAAGTGCACAAAATCTCTAGAAGTCCAGGCAAAGGAGCAAGTTATGGAAGATTCCAAATAGAAGGTATTTTATTTTAAATGAGCATTTCTGTGGAACAAAATCAAAATCCTTGCTGCTTAAGCATTTGCATAAATCGATGAAGTGGCAAATATGAAAGAAAATACTCAAAGCCATGTCATTGCTGGTGAGGAAACTCCACAAATTTGAGGCAGAAAAGTTAATAACATATGGTATCACTTAATGTGGAACCTAAAAAAAAATGATACAAACGAACTTATATACAAAACAGAAATAGACCCACAGACATAGAAAACAAACTTATGGTTACCAAAGGGGAAGGGCGAGAGGGATAAATTAGGAGTTTGGGATTAACATATACACACTACTGTATATAAAATAGATGACCAACAAGGACCTATTGTACAGCACAGGGAACTATACTCAATATTTTGTAATAACCTATACAGGAAAAGAATCTGAAAAAATAGATACATATGTATGTATAACTGAATCACTTTGCTGTACACCTGAAAGTAACACAATGTTGTAAATCAACTATACTTCAATAAATAAATAAATTAAAATAAAATTTTAAAAAAGTCAGTAACTTGGGATGATTATGAAGAATGTCATGACTATGCAATTATTGTGTCAAATATGAAACAACTAAGGGTCAGTTTAGGTATAAGACCTGAAGGAACCAGAATAAAATTCGAATCAGGAAGACATCAGGAGAGCTATAACACAGTGCAGTGGACAAAGGCATGGACTTGTTTTTAATCTATGTTCAAACAGTTTTCTCACTTTCTATTTGACAAAGTATTAAATCTCTTTAAGTTGATATTTCCTCATTGATAAAACTGAGATAATGATGCACATGGCCAAGGCTGTTTAGAAGATGCCATGAACTTACCTCTGCACGTTGCCTGGTACAGAGTCACACTCAGTAATGGTACCTCCCTCCCCTTCCCCTTCCCCTTCCCAACTGAGTGTTTCACTACTCGTAGTGCAGGAGGACTGCTAGTTAACTTTGGTCACACCCTAATTATAAATCGACATTATCGCTTTTTAAATATACATGCTTAATATTTGTATCATTAATTATATGTTTGTCAGTTCAGTTCTTCTCAACTAATCTCTCTATATCATTACAATATGCATTAGTAGTGGAATAAATATCATCGGATCCCTACACAGGTAGTTCAAACCATCACTTGTGGTCATCCTTTGTGGGATGGCCTCTACTTGTTCTGGCTATGGTGTGTGACCTCTTGAAGTTTTTTGGTTTTTGAAGAATCAGATGAGATAGTTCCTCAGAAGCAAAAAGATAGGAAGTCATCTTAACAAAACATTTCCTCCTAAGTGAATGCGGCATAAAAAGAGATTTTTTACAAAACATCATGCGTCACAATAAGTTTGTCTTTCACATAGCGTTGTATTTTGCATAAGTTGTATTTTGCAAAACTTAAAATGTTCTGTGCTACGGACCATTATTCCTTTAAAGAAGGATTTTGTGCCATAGACTCTCAGAGTCAAGTATACTTGAAATGACTCATAACTAGAGCAGGAGTCCTTCCACTTAGAAATACCAGCACTAAGTAATCTTCACAAACTATTTCTGATCTAAAATAAACAAATTAAAAAAAATTTTTTTAGAAATCATCTACTTGGACTCATAGTGAAATAAACTGGATGTTTTAAATAAGAAATTGACTAAGAGGAATAAGGGGGGGGGATATTCTAGAATTATTTGATACTTCAGTGGTCACAGAAATATAATAGTTCTATTTAAAACCTAGTTATTAAAACCACATAAGCAGCATTAAAATAAAGATATTTGATATCTAATATTATGTAACAAGGTATATGCAGTCCTCTGCTCAATGTGAGCAAAGCAGGTAGGTCAGGGAAATAAAGCAAGTATATATTGCGATGTTTTTAAAGGCAGTCTTGGCTCACTGCCTTGTCCCAGACAAGCTGTAATAAACAGCTTAGCTTAATCATTCTGGTAGGTAATAAGCATCGAACTCCAAATGCCTCACTGCTTATACACCTCCCAAACCCCAGGGTCAATTTGTCCCAATTACAGTGGAATTTCCGGTTTTCTAAACGGACTCAATGTTCGTTCCTATAACAGTTCTTCTTGGACAAAATGTGGTTCATATAGGTTTGGCCTGTCTCTCTGTATCGATTCCTTTATTTGGAAAACAGCACCTAACTGAAGCCCTGGACAAAGAAGAAAATGAAGGGATTACAGACTTCTTGTCTACCTGCAGTGGTGTCATGAACTAATCAGTGACCCTCAATTCTTGCAAAGACAAAATAAACTCCGAAATCCTTTTTGACAGTGAAACATCATTACAAAAGCCAAGTGGTCTTATCTACTGTGTATAGAAGATTGTATTTTTGGCAATATTTACAATTCTACCACGAGAATAGTGTGATGTAAGAATTCATTCATCCAGTAAATATTTTAGAGTGCAGACTATGAATTTGGCACCCTGTGAATTGTTCAGGATACAAAATGGAAGAAGACATTGTTTTGCCAGCTAGAATCTCAAAACACAATGTGTATAAACACAATGTGGGGAATGACCAGGAAAGTGAGTCTCCTTTTAGATATCAGGTATTAATCAATATGAAGGTGAATTCCTTGTGGTAATAATTACCAAGATCACAGAGGGAAGAGCCTGGGGCCTCGATGGTTGTGGGGAGAACGAACACGAGATTTGTTTTCTATAAGAAATTTTTTCTCTATTAAGAAGCAGGAAAAATCACGGTAAAGATAAAATCACACCGCGGGAGGGAAACAATGGAGCAGAAGCTGTTGTCTGTGGAGATAACCCTCCAAGTGATCCTGCCTTCATGGCACTCCTTCCCTCCTTATCCTGCCTCCCACCCCCTGCTGATTCCTCCTGGGGTCGCCTCCAAATAACTGCTGCTGTTCAGCTCTTTGGGAAACCCCAACCTAAGACAGATGCAGTGGTGAACCTCAGTGCTGAAAGGTGAGTCCTTTCACTCAGAGTAACTTGGGCGCAGCCAGGACGGGAGCCTCTGTCAGGGTCTCTTAGAATCTGTGCCCTGTGGGCGTCACTGGGGCTGTGAGGGTGTGTTGTGAATGCGGACGGTCTTGGGGTCCTTCATTCCACCTCCTTCAGGCCCCAACTGCGTGCCCTCTCCTACCTGCTGAGGGCTTCCTTCTCCCGCTGACCTTGTCCTCACCTGCATCAGCGATCAACACAGCTGGTCACTAGGTACGTGGTGAGGATGGATTTCCATCAGTAATAACTACCGCAACAGGGGAGAGTCCAGCGTGAACTGGACTCAACTCCGATTTGTGCAAAGGTGATGGGGGTTTAAAGGGTGGACGAGGGAGTGGGGGGCACAGTAGGTCGGAGAGTGAAACTTGTGGAGGGTGGGTCAGTGTAAATGGATTAGGGCGGCTGTGTCTGCGGCTGGCAGTCAGGGAAGTCGGGCTGCCCCCCCAGAGGCTGGGACACGGGGCCCGTCTTCAGGTGTGGCTGCAGCACCTTGTTTTCTCGGGCTGGGGTCTCCCAGGGATGCGGCCTTGAGCTGATAGAAACTTTGTTAGTGTTTGTCCAAGTCTTTACAAGGCAGGTGAGGCCTTGGGGAGAAGAGGGGCCTGACCAGGTCTGGAAAGGAGAGGGGCCATGTCACCTGGCAGGAGCTATGTCTGAGGAACTGGGCAACTTTTCTGTTGGGGCCAGTTCAAGAGCTTGTCTTGTCTCTTTTCAGTGTCTCCAGTGTCTCTGCCTTTTATCCAGGGTTTCTAAAAGTATACAGATACTGCTCTGGGTAAATGTTTCAGGGGAAATGTATGTTCTGGGGTCATGTAAGCTTGGGGACAGCTTCATGCTGTCCTAGGTTTTGACCAGCGATGGGCAAGACAGAGATTCATGTTCAGAGTGCTTGCAAGGGAGAGATGGGAAATCCGGCACATTTTAGTTGTCCAGCAGGACACGGTGGCACCTGCGTTTCTGTCTCAGTGCATCAGGGTTAAACTTGTATTCAAGCTGTAAGCGACGCTGAAGGCCGTGCTAACTCCAAGATGCTGTCTGACAAAGCGCAGCCTTAGCGAACACCTTTTCACATCGGGAGGCAAGTGTTCCTGTCCAAGGAAATTTAGGAGCATGTAGTTTTTACATAAAGAGATTTAGGCGAAGTATTTCTGTTCAGAGCCTATTAGTAACAATTCAGAATATAAAACCACAACACTAGGTAAAGGCACTGAATATTTCATTGGCACCAGTTCATTTCTAACCTATTACTGGAAGTATTGTTTCTTTAAGTGTGGAGTAGATGGATTTAGGAAGCAGATTCATTCTTGCAATAATCAAACACTCCAGAAAGTTTTGAAGCAATGCGATTAGCAAAATAATTTAACCCATTAATCTAATTTTGAATATCCAGGCAGTAAAAGTGAAGTTTCTCTTAATGTTCTTAATGATGCCTATTTAAATCCATGAAAAATATGACAAGTATTAGTTGTAAACTATAAATTAAGACCACAAATATGTATGTTATGCTTTCAGCAGATACCTGGCAGTTTTCACTGTGAAAATTTGACAAAAATATGGATTTTCTTGTTGTTGACAAGACAATAGGGCATCTGATTTTTTTTAAAGAGCTTTGGCAATGAAACATAATTTCAGGCATTAGAAACTCTCCAATTTGACAAATTGCATTTTAATGGGAGACAGCACATGAGAAAAACATGTTGATAATTATTTCTGATCATATGCTACCTGGTTGCTAGCATCTGTAAATCCTCATTGCTGCAATCATTCAGTTATCTAGGGAGAGTCCAGATTTTCTGTCAAATATTTTGAAGTGTATTACAGGGTTTTATTGTTGTTGTGGGAGATTTTTTTTTTTTTTTTTTTTTTCACTGAAACAAAGTAAATGAGCTACCGGCATCAAATTCAGTACATATTTCCAGTATGATTATTACCTAATGTCTTACTGGTAATAAGTCAGTTTAAACTAACTTATTTTTAATCAGAAACATACAGAAAATAAGGCTTTCTTCCTCCTAAACACTGACCGAATAATTATAATCAGTTCAAAGGGATAGACTGACTCTACGGAATGAATCCATGCCCAGTACCTGAATGTTGATGAAAGTTGTCTGTCTTGAAGTTGTCATTGTTTTTACATGTCAGATGCTGGGCTCAGAATATGCTTCCTTTTTTAACATCCTTTTTGAGATATGATTGATATTTAAAAACTGCACATATCTACTGTACACAGTGTGATGAGTTTGGACATATGCCTACCTCAGTGAGACCATCACCATCATCAGGGTAATTTACAGATCCATCACCTCCACAAGTTTCCTGGTGACTCTTTTTTTGAGACTTGGTGGCATAGCTTCAAGGGCAGAGCAAGGACTTTCCAGCTTTTCAAGTGGCAGTGTCATGGCAAGAGAGAGCCTCTCACGTGTGTGTTTTCTGCTGCTGTCCTCTTGCCTTTCCTGTGGCACCCACTGGGTCAGGTCTGAGCTGCCAGGCTGACCTCCCCTGCAGGTGCCATCTCCCTGCTGTGCCCTCCCCACCAGACCTGGGCTCTGGAGTCACCCGTGCCTTCTGCAGCCCCCAAAGTGGAGTGCCGCCGTTTAAAGGACCCTGAACCACTGCAGGACAAAATTCCCCACTCTCTACTTTCATGTTTTATTACGTTTTGATCCCTCCTTATATCAAATCCACTCTCTCCAAGAAACTTCTCCTAATTCTTGTGGACGTACTTTGATCTCTACTTGGTTAAGTCAGAAGATATCAGTACCCTGTGCCATACTATTTATGTATCTTTAAATTGTGAGCTTTTTCATAAATATCTACATATTTGGGTTGTGTGTGGTGGTGTGAAATAAAATGATGAAAATTAAGTAAACACCTGTGAAACCAGATTACAAAATGGAATAATGCAAATACCTTTAGATCCTTAAGTCTATGCTACTTACACCATTTATTCTTTTATAAACATGTATTGGCTGTGACTCTCCATGTAGATTGTAAATACTTACTGGTCACAAAATTCTTCTTTGCCCTAGAATGTCTGATACCGAGTGGTCATTTAAAAAACAATTTCTGGTTTATTGGTATGACTGACTCACTCATCAGATTATGCAGGTTCCTCTAGGACTATTTAGTTTATTCTTGCCTAATAATTCAGTTCACACCGGTAACCTTGAGCTAAACTCTTTTTTGAATATTAGTAATTTCTTCCCAAGGGATGCGGCCAGTCACCATTGCTTTAGGAAATCAAACACAGCAACTTCCAACTCTTGAATTAAAATCTCTGCAGTGATTTCCAATCTCGCCTACCATAAAAGCCAGATTCTTTGCAGTGTCCCTAAAAGTTCTGGCCCCCACCTACCCTCACTGAGCAAAGCTCTTCCCCGCTCTACCAATCACATACCCCCTGTGCCCCTGGTCTCCTCACAGTTACCCCAACAGCCAGAGGGCAAATTCCCTGCCCGGGACTCTGCCCTGGCCGTCTTTCTACCTGAGAGTCTCTGCTGGAGGCCTCCCCCTTCTCAAGAACAACTTCTTGATCTCCCTTGTTAACCCGGAAACCCATTTCTAGCACTCCCTAGCTCTTGTTTTCTCTCTCTCTCTCTCTTGCAGCTTCATTTTCATACATAATATTTATCACCATGCAACATTCTAAAATCTATACAATTTACTAATTTCTTTTTTGTTGCCAGTCTCTTCCAGAAGAACTAGTTTTCCTGCCTACTTAATGCTCTGTTCCCAGGCCTAAAAAAGCCCTTGGCACATACTCGCACAAAAGAAGTAGTTTTGAATTAATTGGGTAAATGACGAATGTGTCACTAGACTAGCAGAGTTGGGGCAAGTTGTGTAGCACATGTGTGTCAGCCAGCTAAGGAAGCAATTTATGCTGTCAAAGAAATGCACAGGGACTTCCTTGGTGGCGCAGTGGTTAAGAATCTGCCTGGCAATGCAGGGGACACGGGTTCGAGACCTGGTCCGGGAAGATCCCACATGCCGCGGAGCAACTAAGCCCGTGCGCCACAACGACTGAGCCTGCACTCTAGAGCCCATGCTCCACAACAAGAGAAGCCACGGCAATGAGAAGCCCGCGCACCGCAACGAAGAGTAGCCCCAGCTCACCACAACTAGAGAAAGCCCGCGCACAGCAACAAAGACCCAACGCAGCCCCCCAAAAAACAAAAACAAAAACAAAGTGCCCTGTTCACAGCCACATGCCTGATCTTCCCTCCCATCCAGGTCCTCTGCGGGGTTTACTGTTATTGACTCACTTCTCCACAGACCAGATCGTGGTCATCTGATGTGACAGACCGTTCTCTATCATGGCAGCCATGATACCCAGTTCATTACAAATGACTTTCAGTTGTATCTTTTAACTTTCTAATGGATTCTAGTCTCTCCATTTCCACAAATTAGTCAACAAACTATTAACATTTGTCTCTGTAGGACTTCTGTACGGCCCCTACTTGGTTTCCTATTCACTCTTGCCATCCTCCACATCCAGTGGAAATCTCACCATTTCACATTCCCTTTTATCCTTCAATCACCCTGACTGATCACCAGATTAATATTAACATTTTTAATATGGCCCCAAATAGACTCGAATCCTGTCTGCAGCCTCATTTCCACCCACTGCTGTTCCTGGCTTTGCTCTCATTTTACAGTCAAGGAGTCCCTCTCTCAATGTATTGAACAAGTTACTCTCTTCCCTGTTATGGAGTCTTCGTACATGTTCTTTTCTTTGGAATGCTCTCTTACCCCTTCCCCAGAATATACTCCTTGACCTAGTTAGGTATAACGAATCTTCCAGATCTCAAGTTCTGTCACTTGCTTTGAGAAGACTTCCCTGGAACCATCTCACTGAGTTTAAATGAGAATAAAGTCATATTTTATTCATCGAAGACAACATTTAATGAAACATGATAAATATACCTTCTCTTACAAAAGAAGACTTTTCTTATGAAAAGGCAAAAGTGCATTGACGTATACATTAAACCCACAAAGGAATATAGTTATTTTGAAGTTAACGAGATAATAAGCAGCAATGATCTTGATTGGCTTGTGTGAGGAGGAAAGTCTTTTATAAATACTTAATATCCCACGGGGACCAGACCCCTTTCTTTGAGTCAAATAAGCACTGCTGATAGAAGTCACTGAGATGAGACTTTTCAAGTTGAAATAGGAACATATGCTAATTTCCTTCATGCTTTAAATGACAATGCCTTGCTTCCTTGCTTTCTGGAGGCTGCCCTACTTCTCCAGTGCGTTTTCACATCTGCCATCTTGTTCTTCACAAAGACCCAAAGAATTTCAAATATGAGAAACAGAAGCAAAACACTGGAGCAATTTATAACAGTCTGCTGAAGCTAATTAGTGTCAGGGAGAGACTAACCAGCGCACATGGCTCTCAACCGCAGGACCCTTGCACCTGACGTTTCATTTTAGATTCCATGAGGGTTTGTGTACAAAGTGACCTTTTTGTGCCCATTACTGGGCTGGCGTTTTCATATATGTCATGTCATTTAATTATCACAGAAACCTGGGAGATACATGTCATGAGCCTTATGTGTGAGGTCCACTGAGATCCATGTTGTTACTCAGTAAATATGCATCCATCCCCTCCTGTGGGCAGTGAGAGGTGCAGGAGATACAATGGTCAACATGGTTCCTTCCCTGAACTTGAAAGGGTCTAACAAGAACGATAACCATCTCCTTTAACTTAAGTGTGCTAAGTGCTTAAATATGTGGACCTTGGGTATAAATTGTTAAATATGGTTTAACAGGGTTCTAATATCAATTTCCATGCCAGGGTAAGTAAAGAAGTTATAAAAGCCTTACATAATAATAGAACTGTAATTCCGGTAGAGCTGGATTCTTCTTCTTGGTTCTGGGTTCTTGCCCTCGGTGCCTCTTGTATCTCTTGTTCTGTCCAGGTCTGTACGGCAGTGGGCACACCCTTGTTTGGGAACTTATGACTGCATGCTGAACAATTTCAGCTCACAGTCGTGAGTAGCAGGTATTTTTTGCTGTATTATTCAGCAAGGCTTTGTTTACCTGTATAAACAAAAGTATCTTGACTGCCTATTTTATTTATTGCCCAAAGAAAGAAAAATGAGCATTACATCTTTGTTTTTCCACATTTGTTTAAACTCAGGGTGTCTTTTTCAACTATGTGATATTTTTGGCTCAACTGAGGTAGGGAAAGTACAATAAGCCAGCACATAAAACTTCATGCGCAGCCGTGCCCGGTTCCATACCCTCCTGACTATGTGTGGTCACCTCACCAACAGTAACAGAAGCATGGGAAGCATTGCTGTTTAACCAGGATTATGTAGAAACACAATTCTACGTACTGTAACTTATGTGATTTCCCTTGAAAAAAGTCATTACATTTTCACAGAATTAAGAGCATCTGCATTATACCTCTAGCATGGGACACTCATATTTTAACCTAGTTCTCCCCAACATTCACCTCCTTTTATTGCTTCCCTGTTTGGTGGTCCACAGAAACATAGAACTGCGAGCTTGACCTGTTGGAGAACTCAAGCACATTAACTCTCCCTACTGTTAAGTAGGGCACAGACTTTCATACTGCACATAATTTCAACATTATCTGGGCTCCTTTTAAGACAATTCACCCCATTTTAACCAGCCTGAGCACTCTGCAGTGAGTCATTTCTCTGAGTTAGAAAACAAGGATAGGAACAATATTCTTATATATTTCCTAATTTGCTTCATTCAACAATTTAATTTCATAAATATTTATTTATCTTTTTGTGTGTGTGTGAAAGACATTTTGGTAAATGCTGTGGAAGATCAGAGGTGACAGGGACACCCTCTTGCCCGTCCATTAGATTACACTTTTCTGAGTAGGGATGGTGTTTCTTTGTAGATCCCTTGTTGCCAAAACATATATCTTTCTTTACAAGGTAGATAAAAGGTGAATGAATGGTTAATTTTTGCCTGTAAAGAGTGTAATGGGTGTTTAGCAAATTGGCATCAGGGGTGAGATCCACATGGGTTGGAGGGTCTGAGGATGGGGGTAGGAAGAGAATTAAACCTGCAATTCATGCAAAATCTCAAACAAGCTAGTAAGGCACCCTCTCTTAGTTCCTCCACATGTAAAAATGAGATCCTGAACTTATAAGTGTGCAGAGGCTCTGTGGAGATGAAGAAGAATCCAAAAACTATAAAGTGCTTTTGCTGTAAGAGAAAAGGACATTGGGGTGAAGGGAGTAGACTGTGGTTCCCGTGTTTCCCTGCTGTCTCCCCAGCATCACATGTGAGGATTTTAGCAAAGGATCGTGGACGAAGATTTCATAGAGGTCAAGGAGTTTGTTCCTTTCTCAATTAATAAGTGATTTAATGTAACGAACTGTTTGAATTCCTGAATTATCAGGACTTGGATTGTCCAGTGACATTGAAAAGTAACTGTATATCATCCGTGGTAGCCAAAAGGTGAAAACGATCCAGGTGTCCATTGACAGATGATGAATAAACAAAAGTGATTTATCTCAATAATAATGGGATATTATTCAGCCTGAAAAGAAAATTCCGACACATGCTACAATATGGATAAACCTGGAAGACAGTATGCTAAGTGAAAAAAGCCAAAAGTGAAAGAATAAATATTGTATGATGTCACTTACAAGAGGCTCCTGGAGTAGTAAAGTTCACAGAGACAGAAAGTAGCATAGAACTTGCAAGGAGCTGGGGTGGATGTGGGTAAACAGATAGTTACTGTTTAATGGGTACAGAGTTTCTCTTTTGGAGGATGAGGAGATCCTGGAAATGGATAGTGGTGACGATTGCAGGACATTTTGAATATGCTAACGCCACTTAATTGTACATCTAAAAATGCTTAAAAATGGTAAATTTTATGTATGTATACTTTACTAATTAAAAAAATAATCACCCTAAAACACCTGCAGTAATAAATTTAGGACCCAAGAAAAAATTTTTAACATTCTATAAAGAATATGGAAAAAAGAAAAAACGATCCCCAAAGTGTTCAGAAAAATATTTTTAATCTGAGAAAAATTTTATGGACAGTTTCTTCTTTCACCGTTTGAGGATTTATTTTCCTTAGTAATAATAGATTTATAATAGATCATTCTGGTGCTGTTGTGCTAATATAATAAAGATGCTTTTCTTATGCAGTAAACTAGCATTACTCTTGAGGTTGCTACAGATCCCTTTAGTTACAACAGGAGAAATAATGTTTGTAGAAGAGAGAAGTTTCCAGTGAAATGAGCTAAAGGTAGAAAAGTGAAGGCCTAGAATGCTGATCCCAGTATGCCAGCATTTCTGGGAAAATCCCTCCCAAACCTGATCTTTCCTTTATCATCAGATGAGAGAAAACCACAAGGCTCATTTAATTCACTGAAACACTGAGGGACTCATTGCTGAAAACTATTGATACTTTGAAATGTAAGGATAAGCTGCCCCATTACGATTTTACATACTTTTAAATAATTCTTAGCTAATTTAAAAGAAGATTTGCAAATACAAAGGATGATGGGTTTCTCCTTGGTACCATGAACGCTAACATGTGCGGTGCCCCTGGGGGAAGAAGAGTGTGTGCAGGATGGTTAGATAACAGGGACCCTCCGTTCTCTCCCAGCGTTAAGGCTGTGCTCATATAAAATATCTGTGCTAAATAAGAAGAAACCGCACAGAAGTGGAGTAAATTTGCCTCAAATGCTTCACATGCATTAATCCTTTATAATCCTCACAATTATTTTCCAAGGTGGGTTGTTATCTGACCTTAACAGACAGAAACACAGAGGTTATATTATATATGTACAAAGAGATAGAGCTCCTATTTGGACACAGCTTTGACTGAGTCCAGAGGAAATTCTCTTTCTAGTATCCTCCTGGGACACTGGTATCTTGGGATCTATTGCCTTTCCACTTTTCTGAAGCCTGCAGACTGAAGAAACCATACAGCTAGCTCTCTTGATATTCTAAAATCTCATTCTTAGGTATGTATGTGTATGTTACCTACCCAGGAAGTCGGGGACTGGATTAGAGAGATGACCTCTCATTACCTTAGTCAATACTAATAGCAAGACTTGTGAACAGTATAAAGATGATGATATTTAATCACTAAAGACAGTTTCTAACATTAATATTTTAATGTTCTGTTTTCATTTCAATTCCATGACAAGGCTCCAGCATAGTTTTGGCTGACATGTTTACCCCCTTTCTGTCCAGTTGAGTAACTGGCGGGGCTCAGGGTGCACTGAGTTCACCACTTAATGGAGCAGACGTATTTTGAGAAGTTAGATGTTTAGAAAGGATATCTGTCCTGTCTTGAGTGTATGACTGCTAGAAGTGTATTTAAGACTCACAGAACACCTCTTTGTGTTTGTGTAAACCTGACAAGGAAAGGAATGAACTTTCTTCAGAAGAAGTTTGCCTGAACTTCGGGAATCAGTAGGTTGAAAAACACTCTTTAGGACTTGAATTAAAATGGGGTCTTTACTCTTAGAAACCGTTCTTCTCCCCGCGGACTTCCTGGACTCTGCCTCACTGTAGTCCTGTTTAGTCTTATTCCATCACTGGGTGCACTTCACTCATCTTGGAAATGGATGTACAGAACAAGACTAGACCTTCCATTTGTAAACATTGTCCATCCGCCCGAGAAAATGGGACTCCTCATCGAGTGTTATGAATTCTAATAAAGCAGAATTTGCTATTGGGCAATGGTCTTAACACAATTATGGGAAATTTATACGTTGGGTCCATTTTGTTTTGTTTTCTTTCTGTTTTCTGAACCTACCCAATGGAAAAATTATTAACATTTCATCAAATAAACTACAACTTAATCTAACATCTTAACATTCTTATATTCTCTAACATAACAAGATGAGGGAAGAAATCTTTTAAAATACTAATTTTCAGATGTTAAGTACAGTGGATAGCTGAGAGTCAAACAGAACTACATGTTCACAATTTGGAGTTTTGACAGGAAACAGTGTCTTCTCATTTGGTTCCCATCATATCGTTGTGCTGCAAATGACATAATGATAATGAATCATATCATTTGCACTGGACAGGAAATGAAGAAATAATGGAAAGACAATTCCCCTCCTGAAAGTAGGAGGTGTTACAGCTTAGCTGCCGCTCCAGAGAGCAATTGGCAATTTGCAGCCTTTTTGCTGGCGAAGATGTTGAACGAATAGGACTAGGAAACAGGGCTACAGAGGTTAGTTCCGGTTCAGAAAACACTTTTCCTTCCACTCCTTAGATGGTCATGAAATGGCAGAAAAAAAAAAAAAAATTAAACAGAGAGAGAAAATAAATCAAAAGCTAAATGACAGTCTAAAATGGGTGTCGAGTCTTTATTACCACGGATATCAACATTGCTTAATTGCACATAGGGAAAGAGAAATGTCAGGTGATTATCACAACCACTCAGCCGTCTCCATTTGATCATTCAGGGCTCATGGGAAGTTCATTCAGCAAATGAATCAAGCACACATTGGGGGCAAGTGCTGTGCCAGACACTGGGAATAGAAAAAAAAAGTGTTCGGCACAAGGTTTCTGCCCCCAAGGAATCCATTAGAAAGAGAAGAGTTGGAGAAGTAGATGGTGATTTTGGTGCAGTGAGAGGAGTGCTTTGAGGATAGCCGCGAGTCAGCTGGGAGTGCAGACACGGGCTAGTCGGGAACATCCTCAGGAGTGCTGAGCTCTGAGTGGGGAGGGTTAGATAGACGATAGACAAGGGAGCGTGAGGGGTCTCTGGTACAGGGGACGTGGTTGCAAAAGGCTTGGGAGGAAACATGAGAGCAAGAAACACGTCGTGTAGATGGTATGAGGGCAAATGTTGAAGCTGAGGTCAGCAGGTGTGGACCACAAAGGACTGGCTTTGGTGCTAAGCTAGAGCTTGAAGCTGCCTCAGAGAGTCACGGGAAGCAACAGGTGAAACTGTCAACTTTATGAAGATCAGAATCATTACCTGGTATGTACGTTATCAGCAAATATCAGATTACAAGATAATCTTCATTTAAAAATTTATTTTTAATGAAATCCCAACAAAACCAAAAGGCAGTGGATAATCTGAAGAATGGAAATCAGCATGATGAAGGTCAAGTCTTAAATCTAAATTATTGTTTAAGAGTGAATTTGGGAAAGGCGAAAAGGAACAGTTAACAGTAGTGGAAGTGAGAGATACGAAGGTTCCAGTGGACACTGATGAGAAGAGAAAGTCGAGGGAAGTTTCCAAAATGAAGATGGATACAAAGATACCAGGTTACATGCAGAACTGTGGCTCAGATGAAAAGATGTATGTGGGTCATTTTCTTGAGGTGGAGTTTGAGCCCATATCCTCTTGAGAAACATTGGACCTGTTTTTGCAGGCTTGTTCACCACTACTGTTAAAATACAACTGAGTGACATGATAAGATTATATAAACTGTTGATTATCAAGACACATCCATCTGTCATGAAGACAACTGAAATTTAAACATAAAATCCACTTGTAGGTGAAGGATATCGCAGAGTATATTCATTGGAAGAAGTCTGTACAAGATGAAAGGTTCGTTGGATGAGCTTTGTACACAGGGCACAACTAGCTGTCAATACGTCTGACATTTTCTGATGGGATCTGGCTCTTTAAAGCCAGTATGAACTGTTTTATGTATTGAACATTTTCTAGCTGAGCTCAAAGCCCTCTTATGATCTTGTTATGCAACATCACACTTGTAAATGAATCAAAAACACTAAACAATATAAATTCACAGATATAAAAAGTAGCACCATGCCTAGAAGAATTCCACTTAAGTTAAAGTAAGCTGAGAGGCAGGCCTATTGTAATATGTAATGTGAATGTGTTATGTGTAACATGTAGTGTGATAAGTAATGTGTAATATGTAACATGTAATATGTGATGTTTAATGTGTAGTGTGTAATAATATGTAACATGTAATATGTAAGGCAGCTCAGACCCCCAAGTGAGAAGTATCTCTATCTTGTGTACCACAGTCTTCCAAAATCAGTGACATAGCAACAAATAAAACTTAATCATCTTGGAGTAATAAAGTCATGTCAACAGCCTGCATTTTAATTGACTGGTTTTTTAATGGTTTAACGTTTTCCCAAAGTGAGCGTTATAGCTTTCTTGTCAAGGCTGTGAAGTCGATGGAGAATAGGCGCTTCTAATTCTTTTCTTTTCTTTTTTTAAAAAATTTTATTGAAGTATAGTTGATTTACAATGTTGTGTTAATTTCTGCTACACAGCAAAGTGACTCGGTTATGCATACATATTCTTTTTCATATTCTTCTCCATTATGGTTTATCACAAGATATTGAATATAGTTCCCTGTGCTATATAGTAGGACCTTGTTGTTTATTCATCCTATATAACTAGTTTGCCTCTGCTAATCCCAAACTCTTACTCCATCCCTCGCCCCCACCCTTGAGCTGACAAGATTCCTTCCATTCTCACTGATGTACAAGAAACCAGAAAATGAGTAGCTGAGTTCTTTATTTCCTACAGTGGATTTCAGAAGAGAAACAGAGCCTACCTAACTCATCGTCTGTCTGATTAACACTTTTTAAAAATTAATTTATTTTTTTTTGAAGTATAGTTGGTTTACGATGTTGTGTTTGATTAGCACTGTTTGATTACACCAGGCGAGAGGGGATCCAGCAGCTGCTGGTACTGTTTTCTCGTCTTTGGCCCACACTTTCTCATAAAACAAGGTACCTACATGTCACAGCTGTTGGCCTTAACAATTACAGCCACAAAGGGACTGTGGCTGCTCTTCCCAGTGTAAACAAATATATGCACCTCACCATTTTAGGTTAAATCTAGTATTTTATTACATAACTCAAGGGCACAAGCTTAAAGATGCTGCATTAGAAGAAAAATCTTAATGATGATCGGCAGAAAGTTGGCTCACCAACTATTTTAACAATATTAAAGTAAAATTTCATATTTTTAGTTATCTCTTGTCTCAGTATGTGATAATTACACTATCTGAGAATTCAGGGATACAGAGATGCTAATAACCCTTTGAGCATTTAAAATTATTGGAAAAGAAAACATATGTTACTTTGGATGTCTCCTTTGATTAGTTCTTTGCAGTTTCTGTCAGACTGAGGGGGAAAGTCACATTACTTTCCCACAGAGCACGGTACTTATTAAAAAATGATCATTATGACTGGCTAATGAGAGTAACAAAAGTTGGTTTATAGAAGTTCAAAATAAAGCAATAAGTTGGTGGGATACTCTTAATACTTAGAAAAAGCATCATATTCATTTAAATTTAAGCTATTCTGGGATGTCGTTAAAGAAAAGAGAAAGCATGAACTTAATGAAACGAGCCTCCAGTTTCTACATGCCATCTTGCTGGCAGACCTACCACAGCTGCTCCCGGCCCCGCATGCTGCACTAGGGAGATAACAACGACTGATGATGACAGATCTTAACTGAGCGCTCCTGACACGCTAGACGTGAGCGGACCTCTTTATATACGGAAGCTCATTCAGTCTGGACAGCACTCCTTTGAAACTGGGGGTCTATTCTTACCCCCATTTTAGAGACGTGGGAACTAATAGCTAATGACTAGTAGTCTGCACAAGATCATACAGCGACCAGGTGGCTGAGATGCACTAAAAACCCAGGGTGTCGGACTCAAAACCTATGCTCTGTTACTCAGCTACACTGCTGTCCAGAGGTTTGCACAAGACTTTTGGTAATGAAGAACTTATTGTCCAATTAGAATTCATTTGAGACAAATGGTAAACTGGATGGGACACAAGATCAGAGGCAAAAACCTGTATTATTCCAGGAAAAACAGGATGCAGTTTCTCTCATAATTAAACACTTGCAATACTTCACAGAGGAGGTTATAACTCTCCTGACGATTGTCACGCTGGCTAGAAATGGACTAGACTAAGCTTATTTTAAACTGAGATCCACGGACAACTCATCTGGGGATGATTCTGCATATGTCTAAGCCCCATCCAGATCTCAGGAGGATGGCCTGATAACGAGCATTTCTAACAAGCTACCCAGTTAATTAGTAGGCAACTGAAAGTTTGGGAAACATGACCCTATACCGTAAGCATCACGATGGCAGGGATTTCATCTTGCCAGTTATGGCCATCATCCTGTTACCGAACTCAGGTTCAGCTGCTCTTCGCTCAAGAATCCAATACTGAGAGAAATATGGTGGGTTAAAAGAAAGATACCTTTACTGAGGAAGCCAGCATTCCTGGGGAGAAGGTGGACTCATGTCCCAGAGAACCAGCTCCCGCCTGCCAATCAGGGGGCAAGAGCTCTTAAAGAAGAGTCTCCGGGGTGTATCGGGGGAGGAAGAAACAGCACAGTCAGCTCTGACAGTCATCTTGAAATTGGTCATGCGGTCGTCTGATCAGCATCATACTGATTGGTGTAAGTACAGTTAGTCTTCAATTCCAGAGTCAGTTTGTTCCCATCTCCTTGAAGCTAGTTCTCAGAATTGTGTACGATGGAGCAGCTTATATTATGGCTACAGTCTGGTCATCAAGTAGTTAACTTCGTCCACCTGGTGTGGGTTTCAGTATCTATAAAAGAGCTCAAAGGACATGACTCAGAATATTAACTATCGCCCTTAAGGAGGAACTAACGGTTCCTGACTTTGTTTAATGACTATTATTATTTTGTCTTGTTTGACTGTTTTCCTTTGTTTCTGCATTTTCTCATTTTTCTGATTAAACTTACTCTTTGGCTGAAGTTTTTCTACAGACAAGAGGCAGCTGGGGGACATGGGGGGATCTGTACTGAGAACCCAGAGGGCCTCACTCCATTACAATTCCAGTATATGACTTAATGTACTGCCCAGTAATTTTTTGTCAAATGAATTAGTGCATCTATGAATTACTGAATTATGTGATTAGATAATTGTAATGAGTAGCCTGACTTCATTTTTGATGTTTGACTCCTGACAGCTCTCAAATCTCACCCTTCCCTCTTCTCCTTCTGCCCTGTATTTGCACAAGTTGATGGGAAGCCTGAGGGCTCCCTCCTTGGGTGCCAGTGGGAGATTCAAACCAAGCAAGCCCCTCATGCAGGGTAGCTCTCTCCCAAGCCCTACCTCCTCACCACCATGAAAACCTAGGCCATCAAGCCATGAAAAGTCATGGAGGAAACTTAAATGCGTATTGCTGAGTCTAAGAAGCCAATCTGAAAAGGCTACATCCTGTGTGATTTCGACTCTATGCCATTGTGCCAGTAGCACATTCCAAAGGGTGAAAGAGAGTGGAGGGCAGTCTGGGCAAAGCAAGCTCATTAAGTTTAGGAGATGGGTCAGAGCTGAAGGATTCTGAGGCAGCTGGTGGTTGGCAGGCAGAGGTCTGGAGTGAAGGAAGCTATACAGAGAAAAGAGCTCCAGGATCTGCATTTGGGTCTCCCTGAGTGTCTGCTACTACGGATGTGCACACGTGGAGAGTGGAACCCCTGGAAGCAGAGACGCTGGGCAGCTGTGTGATGAAGGGTTCCCGACTGCTGCAGGCTGGGAGTCATTTGATTTTCCACCAGCCAGAATGCAGGTTGCACCTAAATGTTCCTGCCAGCTTACGGCTCCAGCAGCTTACGGCTCCAGCAGCTTACGGCTCCATGAACGCAGATCCTCTGGGGTTGCTTGTCTCTCCAGAATTCAGGGTGGCGGTTTTCTTTGTGACCTCAGCTCTCTGACTGACGTAGGAAAAGACATGGGATTTCAGTTGTCCAGCTTCTTGCTGTTGCAGGAACATGAGTGACAACCTCCAAGCTTTCAACACAATGAACTGAATCTGGAAGTTCTTAATTGCTCTTTGATCAAAAAATGTTTCCTGCAAAACACTGTTCTCTGAAAATTTGTTTTGACTCTGTTCGATTACCTATTGTGAAATCAAAGGTGTGTGTCCTTTTTTTAAGTCCTTTTTGGTTGTTCTCTTCTGACTGCTTCTAGGATCTTCTTGTCATTGTTGATTTATAATTGAACCATGATTTATCATCTGAGTGTAGATTTCCAAATTAACAAAGCAGTGCTACGAATCAGCAAAATAATAGCTATTGCTTTTTTATTGTTTTGTTGTTTTGCTTTGTTTTAGATGGGGATTTTGTTAGTTTCCAGGCTCCAGAGGAAGTGCTAGTCATTAAGAATAATGATATTTTAATGGTTGTCCTTTTGCTTTCCTTCCTCGCGCCCAGGTCTCGGAGTTCTTGTGATTACGGTGATTTAGTGTGCCTTTAGGGAGTCACCCGCCCCGCGGCATGCGGCCCTGTCAGTGTCAGCACTGGCGCCTGGCTGGGGCAGTCAGCCCCTGTCTCCTGGCGTTTAATTGCAGAATGAAGAGCCCCTGTAGACTGAGACCGGCCCTGCTGGCCAGCGAGTGTTCATTACTTCCTCCTCTCTGCCTTCCAGGGCTGTTTTGTTTCCCAGCCCCTCCAAGGTCTTTATTTCCTGCGTTTTCAATGTTGTTTCTTTGCGCTGTCCTGCCAGTAAATTATCAACTGGTTAGCTTCATCTATTCTAGTGTTTAAAGCCTAATACTGGCTGTTTAGTATCAGAGTATTGACCCATGACTATTAAGTGACGGGTGCCTCCCGGATTCTCAGAAGGGCATCTGTGCTTTCAGCCCTGCAGACTGACGGCATCCCTAAAGTGTCATGTGTTGTTCTCTTGTTAAATACAGAAAATAAGAAATACCCCTCCCCGATTCATGAGTTCCTTTTCCAGTGGGTTTCATAGGCACTTACTTGGGCCTTTTTACACTGACTCTGCTCCCCAAACTATCCAAGTGAAGCTGAAAAACTAACTGCCACCTACACAAACACTCAGCCCACTCAGTTGTCTTATTTCTGCTGAGTCTTTGTTATATGATATTTCAGATAAGACACTTGATTTCCTTAGTTTTAAGTTCCTGAAATGTCTTGTCCGCTTTGCTCCCGGCTCTACACTGTACACTTGGCCCCTCGCAAACCTGCACCGTGTTGCGGCTCAGGAAAAGCACTGCACACGCTCCATCCCCCCGCCTTGATCCCACTCAGGAGATCCCTCTGGGCCATTCCTCGCCACCATTTTAAACTTTACAGTTTCACAGTGTCACTCCTGAGTTTACTTTGATTGTTAGAACAACAGGCCTTGTAGCTCACCGTCCTTCCTTTTGTAATCTGGGTTAGGAACCTCAGATGCCTTTGCTTTGAGACTGAGGTAGACACTGAACTGGATAACTGCCCACTGGTGCTGCCCGGTCACCACCACAGGCTGCTTTCCAGGCCTTGAACACATGCCCCACCCCTGCTTCAGCCCACCTGGACAGCAGGTAGTTACCGTGTCTGTTCAAATGTAAGTCCTAGTGTCTGACCTTTCTCCTTTTACTGAAGAATAACAGGCGTCATTAAAAACACTTTAAAAACGGAAAAGATTGGGTCATACTTTAAAAATGTAATTATCATACCATAAATGATAAAAAAACAAAATTTAACGTTTTAATATAAAAAAATAACAAGGCATTCTCTAGGAAGTGTGATTGATTCAATTACTTTGTCAATGGATAAGTGAGCCACTACTATAAACCAGCCACGGAGACAGGCTCAGGGTACAGGGAGAGGAGGAAAATAAGCTTTTCGCCCTTGAGAAACTCACAGTCTCCCAGTGTAGGAGAGGACTCTCCACAGGCAGCTAAATCACAGAGTCAGTAACATTCAAACTCGGAATGGAAAAACCGCCATGAAATTCCACATCCACTTACCCTTTAAAAATACCCATTCAAAATGTAAACTTTGAAAACAAAAGCATTTCCAGAAACAGTAATTGTTCCTTAAAATAATCTATTATCATTATGAGACTAGATACTTCTTAAAATGTAGCACTGAAAGAAAACATCTTCCATTTGTATACACACACACACACACACACACACCCCATAGTGTAATTATCCTCCTTGATACTTAATTACATTAGATCATTCCAATGTGCCATATCATAGTAAGTATTTATTGGTAAATAAAATAGAGTCGAGATTTTTTCTTTAAATTTAGCTGAATTTTTTGTTTTTGTAAGTCCCCAAGAATCTAAATTTAAGTTGTTGTGGGTATTGAAGTTGGGACTCTATGCGCTCAGTAAATCATAATAGTAAAAAAAAAAACTGATTGCACCAGAGATTGATTTTGTGGGCAACTGCCATTTTTCTCTCTGACATGTTATTTTGAGTGGCAATTCATTTTACCGTACACAAATATATGGTAGTTTTAAACTCTATGAGTCAAAATCGATTTTTATCAACCTTTTCAATATCACCTCTGTCCCAAATAAATTTTTTGAGCAACAAAGTACAAAACCCTTCAAGTAGATATGTTTAAAACAAAAATAATTTCCTTTAATTGCAAATATGTGAAGTCTACCATATTTATTTTAACCAATAACTGTAGATAGTGAAGTATCTATCTAGGGAAAAATTAAATTCCTTGGAAATTTTTCTAGGGAAAAATTAAATTCCTTGGAAATAAATGAATTGTAAATTCATTTTGAAAAAGCCCTGAATTAAATGATTTATTTATCTAGCATATTACTGTTTTTTTTTAAAAGAAAAACATGGTTTTTCTTTATATTCTTCTAGAGGTTCAATTTCTGTGAAAATATTTAGTCTATTGATGTCTACCCAATACCTTATTTCAGTATTAGTCTAAATTAAGAGAATTCTATTAATATGCTATGCATGTGACCATAAGTTAATATGTATTTTAGAACATTGATTTCAGGAAGAACTAGCATATTTAAAGGAAATTTAGAGGCAATAGAGAGTTGTATTTGGGATCATGGGCTCTGGAATCCACTGTGGATTCAAAGTCCAGCTGTATAACCATGGGCCAAGTAAGTAATCCATCCATTACTCAGCTTCTTCCTTTGTAAAATGTGCAAACTAATAGTATACTAGTTTCTGTTGTTTTGAAGGTCAAATGGGCTAATAAAAGTAACAAATGGAAAAGTACCTGCTATGTAAAACGCAATAATCATTAGTGATTTTGCCTCAAGATGGACCTTTACCTTATTTCATTATTGGAAGAAGTTCCTATTTATCAACATACATAAAGTCACTTGGTAATCATAATAATACGTGCTGCTTAAAAATATAATTGAACAATTCCTTTTAGGAATCAAATAAGGATCATTTAGAATACTGAAAATCCATTTGAAAATATATGTGGAATGCCATCTTTACCATATGACAATGGTGCTGGCATTCAATAAAAGATATTTATGAAAAAAAAACTTTAAAATCTACAGAATTGTGAACTTTCTCAGGCCACATTCTCTAGAAATACCTTCCTTCCACAGAGCACAGAATTCTTTCAGTCTGCCTAAATGCTCTGATTGTATGAAGTTCTTTACATCACCATGCACTCAATCTCTGTGAAAAATACCTGTAGAAGGACTTGTTAACACTATCAGGAGGTGAAAATTTATGAATAGTGCAAGCAACACCACAAGCATTGCCGATGGTTAAGTTAAAGTTACCAATCTATTTTGTAAATATGCTTTTGTAAACAATGAAAATAAGCAGTGCTGGCCATGGCCAAATCCATGGCCACCTCAACCCAGTTCTCTGTCTCTACCAGGAGGACTTGAGGCATGGTGCTCTTGTGTAATGCATTCCTCACTAGAAATTATCTGTGTTTCCTTATTGAGACATATATATATATATATATATATATATATATATATACACACACTAAATATAGATCTTTATTTTCTTTTCATTTTCTCTAAGACAACCAGAATTTTGTTGATTTTTCAGCATTGTTGCCTCTTCAGGAAACAGCCCACTTTTGCTCTTGGTTAACCCCCTCCTTAATATCATGAATGAGAATGGGAAACCAAATACTATTAATTTAGTACTTCCTTTTCTCTTGACTACATTATCCATGAACCCACACTGAAATGGATTTCTCTCATTGCCCTGTAAATGACTTCAATGTTATTTCTGATAGTATATCATAATCTCTTTAGCATCATTTATTTTGAAATATTATGGTGGGCATTCCTTAAAACTTTGGTACTTCAATATATACTTTCAAAGTATTTTTTTAAAATATAAAATTATCAAGTAAGCTTTATTCTAGCATCAATTTGCCTGGAAACTCCTGATTTTCTGTCAGCTATTCTCCCAGAAAAATGGTCTTTCCAATGTCCTACCCTTTAGAACTGACAACATAGAATTCATTGCTTTTATTACTGCGCTCATCCCCCACTAAATTGAATGAACTGATCAGCTACAATTTTAAAATCACTATGAAGAAGCTATAAATGTGCAGTAGGGTGGTATGTTGCATTTAGGTCCTCCTGTCTGAATTTGCTTACTTCATCCTGAGTGCGTAGCTCCTCAACCGTCCAACCAATGACTCCCATCTTTGGTCATGGGAATCCTCTCCTGGCCCCGTTTTCTTTATCATTACTTTGAACGTGAGAGCCTCTGTTCAGTATTTCTTAATCTGGCTCTGTTTCTTCTCTCCCCTCCCCCTCCGCACCCCCCTCCTCTTCCTTCTTCCTTTTTTCCTCCTCCTCCTTCTCCTTCCTCTCTTTCCTTTTTAGGATATATTGCATATTTTATTTTTCCAGTGATGTGGTTACATATACCTTCCCAGACTCTTCTCATTTTAGATAACTGGTAGCTTTACACAGTAGCTAAACTTTCGCAAGCTATCATGAGTCAAGGGCCAAGAAGTTGAATGAAAGAAAGAGAAAAAGGATTCTCTTATAATTCTAGAGGCAGTCAGGATCCTTTACAAAGAGAAACTGTAATTTTACATTTAAGACGTAATTGTTTATCTGATTTTTAGGAGTTTTAAAAAATATTACCATGAGTCTTTCTTCATCAATATAGATTTTGAAGCTAAGACATTCTAAAAACATTATGTCTTCAGAGCGAAACACAGAAAACAAGACACGTTTGGGATCTTGAGCTTCATCATGGGTTCATGGGTCATGTAACAGTGTCCAAAACTTGGGCCTAAGCTTTCTCATGTTCTGCAGCTCAGGTACTGCTGACCACTTGAGAGGGATCTATGACCTACCCTTTCTGGATGGGACACTTGTGGGAGAGAGGAGGAACAGCTAGATCATATGATGCCTCCACAAATTTGGGGTCAAGTACAGAGAAGACTTGTATAAAACTTTTTATGTGAAGCCTGGTAGAGTAGGGAATTGTGTAGAAGGAAATCTTCCTGCATAATATCAGTGTGCTTACAACAGAAGGCTTGGGACAGCCTGGTGATGTTATAGATTTGTATCAAAGGGCAAGTGACCTTGTGTACATCAGCGAAGAGGTCAGACAACAGCTGGGTCACAGCTGGGTAACCTGAGGAAGTCCAGCATTTGCGACAAGTAGAAAGAGGACGAGAGGACAGTTGGATAACTTGAACACCTCCCCAGACCCCAGAGGGATGGGTGCCAAGGATCAGAACAAGTCAGGGAAGGTTCCGTTCCAAGGGTGGCACTGGAGGAGAAAGATCATCACATACATGCCAGACACCCCCTCCCTAACAGTATCTTCATGTAGCCTTAGAAAGCGCGTGCTTGTGGGGAGTGGGCAGGAGAGAAGAAACGTTGAGGAGATGGAATATAAACCTAAAATGACCAAGAAAGCACTGAAATCACTGGATTTATTGGAAATGACTGCATCAAACATTATATAAACAGACCAAACGGGACTTGGAATAGGAATAAATTGATGGAGAAAACTAAATTTACATTATGACCACCTGATTATAGGCCCTGAAAATATACCTATGACCCTCTTTAGAAAACAGTTACTATAGTGTGTATACACACACACACATATGAAGTAGTTTATTTTGCCACTTGCCTCTGTTAAGAAATAGCTTCTGGTTTATGGACTATAAAAAGCAAAGCTGGGGAGGCTGAAAACATGTTGTATGTTCGAGTTTTCTTTCATTCTTACATTGAATGTTTTCAGTCCAGTCTGTGGAGGGGCTGGCTTTATTTTCAGAGCCCACGTTAGTTTGCTTCAGTGTAGGTTGTGCTGGGCAATTGCTAGTGCTTTATGGCTTTCCTTGTTGTTGGTCAAAATGTTTCTGATTGTTTGAAGCTTCTTCTACACAACATTTAAATATTTTGAATATTATTCCTATCGTTGAGTCTAAATATTATAAGGTCGGTTAAATTCCGCTAGCATCACATTAACTCTTCAGTTCTATATACAGATTGGGGGTTACACTGGCCCTACTCAGACATAGGAAAGATTTCTAAGAATAATAATATAAAATTAGGTAAGAAATTAGGTACAGTTTCACTGCTGTGGAATTTTCAAACTCTTGGACAGTTTCCATCCAGCTGTGCAGAAAATGATTTATTTTTAGGTTCTCTTTTTCACTCCAATGTATTCCCCCTAAACTGTGTAAAAAACTGTAATATTCATATACAACTAATTTAAACCTAAATATAATATTGCCTAACTTTATAAACTGGCAGTTGCCAGATGGTGCTTTAGCATCCACAGAAGAAAATGCTGATTTTACTGTCTTTGGAGGCCACAGAAAGTTTTGGCTCCTTTAAGAACCAGGGGAGTTCCATTAAAAAAAAAAAAAAAAAAAAGTGTTGGAACTAATAAGCAAATTCAACAAAGTTGCTGTGCAGAATCAACATGCAAAATCACTTGTGTCTCTATACATGAACAATGAGCAATCTTTAGGGGAAATTAAGGAAACAATCCCATTTACAATAGCATCATAAAGAATAATATACTTTGGAATAAATTTAACCAAGACAGTGAAAGATCTGTGCACTAAAAAATATAAAATATTGTTGAAATAAGTTAAAGAAGACACAAATAAATGGAAAGACATCCCCTGTTCATGAATTGGAAGACTTAATATTGCTAAGATGTCATGTCTACCCAAAACAGTTTACAGAGTCAATGCAATCCCCATCAAAAATTCCAGTGATTTTTTTTTCAGAATAGAACAGTCCATCCTAAAATTCACACAGAATCTCAAATGACCCTGACTAGCCAAACGATCTTGAAAAAGAACAAAGTTGGGGGTCTCACACTTCCTGATTTCAAGACATATTACAAAGCTATAGTAATTAAAACAGTGTGGTACTGGCACAAAGAGAGACATAGACAAACGGACTAGAACAGAGAGCCCAGAAGTAAACTCATGTATATATGATCAAAGGATTTTTGAAGTGCCAGGACCACACAATGGGAAAAGGACATTCCTTCCAATAGTGTTGAGAAAACTGGATATTCATGTGCAAAAAATCAAGTTGGAACCTTACCTTACATCATGTACAAAAATTCTCTCAAAATGTAGCAAAGTGTAAATATCAGAGCAACACTTAGAAGAAATTATGAGGGAAAAGCTTTAATGTTGGTTTTAGCAACGATTTCTTGGATATGACACCTAAAGCACAGATAATGAAAGAAAAAAATATATAAGTTGGAGTTCATTCAAATTAAAAGCTTTTGTAAATCAAAGGACACTGTCAGAGTGAAAGGCAAACCCATGGGTTGGAAGAAAATATTTTCAAATCATATATCTGATAAGGGGTTATATTTGGAATATATAAATAACTCCTAAACTCAGTGGTAGCAACAACAAAACAATTTTTAAATGAGCAAAAGACTTGAATAGACATTTCTCCAAACAGGATATACAAACGGCCAATAATTATGCTCAACAAAACTATTCATTAGGGAATTTCAAATCAAAACCACAGTGAGATATGACTTCATACGCATTGAAAATCTATTATCAAAAACAAACAAACAAAAAACAGAAAACAACAAGTGTTTGTAAAGATGTGGAGAAATTGGAACCCTCTGTGTTGCTGGTAGGACTGTAAAATGGCGCTGCTGCTGTGGAAAATGGTATTGAAAGTCCACAAAAAGTTAAACATAGAATCGCCATGTGGTCCACCAATTCTGCTTCTAGGTATATACCCAAGAGAACTGAAAACAAGGGCTGGAAGAGACATGTGTGGCCCCATGTTCATAGAAGCATTATTCACAGTGTCCATCAAACAATGAATGGATAAACAGAAGGCGGTCTATACTATTAGAATATTATTATTGGAATATTATTCATTTGTATAAAGGAATATTATTTATGCTTAAAAAGAATGGCATATGCTACAACAGGGATGAACCTTGAGGACATAAATTATGCTAAGTGAAATAAGCCAGCCACAAAAGGGTAGATACTGTATGATTCCACTTGTATGAAGTCCCTACAGAAGCCAAATCCACAGAGACAGAAAGTAGACGGGTGGTTGCCAGGGGCTGGGCTGAGGATGAGGAGTGAGTGTTTAGCTAGTGTTTAGTGGGGATGGAGTATTGGTTGGGGAAGATGAGACAGTTCTGGAGATGGATGGTGGTGATGGTTGCACAAGAATGTAAATCTACATAATTCTACAGAATTGTACAGTCGAAAATGGTTAAAATGGTAAATTTTATGTTATGCATATTTTACCACAATTGAAAAAGAATCAGGGGAAATCAGTTAATGAGTAGAGTATGACAACAAAAAACTGAGATGTTTATTTGAGATCAGTAACAATGGATGAATGAACAAATTATAAGTAGTTAAAAATTATAAGGTCCTGTGTGAAAACAAAGTATGTTTTTCTCTGTCCCATAAGCACCAATATCTGCTTGGGAGTCAATCTTGAACTTCTCGTAACCTTCATTTATATATGACAAACTAAGACTCAATTCCAGAGTCATTCTTCTAGACTTAATTTTGTTTAGAAACTATATATTGTATTTGATCTTTTTTATTTTTGTTTATTTCTTATGTATAAAACTCTCAGAGTTTCTGTCTTTCTGATATAAAATATATAGGTTGAAAACATCCAAGTTTTTGAGCTGTTAATTATGTGCAGGTTCTCACTTGCTTCTCAAAATTATATGTAATGGACATTTTTGTCAATCTGATATAGATGATCTCACTTAGTGTTATTAAATAGACTAAAAATGCAGCAAAGAATGTCCATAAATAGTAACATCAACTAACTCATTCATTTTCCAAACTACTGTATATTTAATTTTACAAATTTAAACAAAAGCATCAGTCACTTTAATTATAATTATTTACCAAATTCTGAAAATACTACTAGCAGAAAATTGGGACCCATAAAATGATTTTAAAATAGAAATTTGGACTTCCCTGGTGGCATGGTGGTTAAGAATCCGCCTGCCAATGCAGGGGACATGGGTTCGAGCCCTCATCCGGGAAGATCCCACATGCCGTGGAGCCACTAAGCCCGTGCGCCACAACTACTGAGCCTGAGCTCTAGAGCCTGCAAGACACAACTAGTGAACCTGCGTGCCACAACTACTGATGGATGCGTGCCTAGAGCCCATGCTCTGCAACAAGAGAAGCCACTGCAATGAGAAGCCCGCGCACTGCAATGAAGAGTAGCCCCCGCTCACCACAACTAGAGAAAGCCCGTGCGCAGCAACGAAGACCCAACGCAGCCAAAGATAAATAAATTACAAAAATAAATTTATAGAAAAATAAATAAAATAAAATAGAAATTTAATATTTCATTCAAATTTAAGAAGATAAGACAGTGGAGAATAGGAAAGAATGATTTGAAAAGTAATTTATTTAATGATGTCAGGGCTTAAGGATCATAGTATTAAAATGAAATAAAAGTTCTTTAAATGAGTAGTTAATTTTAAGCTATAAAATCTTCCTCCCCCCCAAAAAAAGGAAAAAAAGAAAAATACAAGGGAATTAGAAGAGAAATATATGAAGGTAATGTATTAGAAGTTACTACATTTATAGTTCATTGAATAGAGAGGAGAAAAGAAAAACTCTTTAACCACAGAAAATTTAATTAGAAACATGATTCTGTAGATACAGAAGTGGATATTATTGGGACGTTAATTAGGGATGGGAGAGGAGATAAGAATAAACACATTTTACAGAGGAAAATTATAAGTTCAGAAGGATTCTTTGAAAATATTTAAATAATTAATATATATTTAAATATATTTAAATATTTAAATAATAATAATTAAAAATCTAATATATGCACAAAATATTCAGTTTGTTATTTTAATAATGGCAAAAGTTAGAAATAAACAAGTACCAATAATAAGACATTTGTAACATACATATAGTAGAATACAGTACAACTGTATAAGTTGTAATTCTAGATTTCTTCACATTATACAGAAATATATTCAAGATATTTACTGAGTGACTACAAAGTAATTACAAATAGGATGTACAGAATGAACTTCTTTATAGAAAATAATGTGATAAGTATGTATATAAGCATGCAAGCAATTTTTATTTATGTAAGGAGAGCCTCCTTAATCCAGTTCTCTGTCTATTCTGTGGCTACATCTGAGCAGAAGCTAAACTTGGCTGAAGAAAAATTCAAGTGTTTTTGAGCATATGTATTGAGTGTATACGCTGAGTGCATACAGACCACATACCTCATCTATTGCCTGGCGGTCTCATTATATACCCTGTTCCTCATATCAATTCATACATTTTAAAATGAAGATATTTAACTGTTTCCTTCTCTTCACTTTCAGCAGTTGACTTTGCTTCTGAGTTACTCAGTAAAGGAAACTTTCTTAAGTTCTCATCATCAAATCGACCAGTCTACCCACCTTGTCTTCCCCCTTCTCACAATGAACTGTTGGTTCTTCTCTATCAGTTTTCACAGGATCCTGTGCTCTTTCATCTGCTCCAGATTGTTCCAGAAATTGCTCATTTTTCTGACACTTTTAGTCTTCCTCTCTCTAGTGCAGCCATTCCCTTCCAGAACTGATACATCTGTCTCCGAAATCCTAATTCTGCCAAAATCCTCAAGAGTTATCTATCTCAGTCTCCATGCCTTCACTTTTCATTTTCTCTTGATGCTTTTCCAGTCACACGTTCATCCCCATTGAAACAAACATTTACAGCCAATGATATGAATAATTTCTACACCTCACCTCTCCCGATCGCAAATGGGCAGTTGCTCTTCCTCCTACCAGGTTTTACATCAACATCACATCAGCATTTGTTCACTTCCAAGCTCCCCGTCCTCATACTCTTTCTAAACTTGGCTTTCAGGAGAATATACATACCTGGTTTTCTTCTTTCTGCACTTCCTATTCCTTTTCAGTGGGTGTTCATGGAATTAACTTTTTTCCTCAATTTCAGGGTGGTGGCACATCCTGGGCCATTCCTCAGAACTACTCTCGGCCTCTCCTCAGTTTCTAGAAGACCCCCCTCTGGACCCAGAGTCTTTCTTCTGGATCCAAAGTTATAGGTTATTAGTGGATGAAATTATCCAGGTGTGTGAGGTTTGTCCCCATGGGGATGCAAGTAAGGCTCAGAATTATACAGGTGTGACCTCCTGACCGTTGGCTTGGGACGTCCGTGTCTCCTGAAGCAAGCAGAGTTAACACTTTTCTGCCGCTCTCCACGCTTCTCTTCGTGAAGACTGTGATTCTTGCTTCATCTCCACAGAGATACAGGCAGTAAAAACACATGGGTGCCAAACCTCTAAACAAACCTTGATTTTCAATCGGAAGTTAGAATTTTTCATAAACTCCTGAATTAGAAAACTCATGTGTGGTGTACAGTTTTATTTCAGATAATAACATTTGCTGCAATAAAATCTACTTATCAGGGGCTTCCCTGGGGGCGCAGTGGTTGAGAATCTGCCTGCCAATGCAGGGGACACGGGTTCAAGCCCTGGTCTGGGAAGATCCCACATGCCGCGGAGCAACTAGGCCCGTGAGCCACAATTACTGAGCCTGCGCGTCTGGAGCCTGTGCTCCGCAACAAGAGAGGCTGCGATAATGAGAGGCCCGCACACCGCGATGAGGAGTGGCCCCCACTTGCCGCAACTAGAGAAAGCCCTCGCACAGAAACGAAGACCCAACACAGCCATAAATAAATAAATAAACCCAAAAAGTTAAAAAAATAAAAAAGTGCCTGCTCTCATGAAATTCCTTCAAAAAAAAAAAAAATCTACTTATCAGTAAATATAACTTCTCTCTCTTTTTTTCATTTCAAATCTTTGTGACTCAAACTGAATTATTCATAATTTTAAAAACAACATAATGTTTGGGCGTATTTGTTGTAATTTAAAGCAGCAATTTAGATGGAAAGAAAATACTTCTCCTTATTCTTCATTTTAACATAAAAGTACACAATTAATCTTGGTTTCGGTTTATATGACTGTTTAGCAGTAATGCTTTCCCATCCATTTACACATTTAACTCAACATGTATTCTGTAATTTTTAGTTTTACTTTTTTTTGTTAGAAATTTAGCCCTTGGGCAAAATAAAGGAAGTAATTACTTTTTGTCAAAATGTTGCAAGACGGTAGCTCTGGGTTTGCAAAGGAGACTCATCAGGCCTGTATGTCTTCTATTCCTACCATTATTTTACTTATCCCGAGAGCCCTTAGGAGACGAAGCTTATCATCAGTGGACTCACTGTTATACTTCTAATCTTAACAGAAGTTTTGGATATGTGGTGTTGTAAATGAGATACGTTATTTGAAAAAATGCACAAATGAAAAGCTGTATAAACCCTTTCCTTTGATATATTGCCATTTAAGTGGCTAATGTGATTGAAGTGCAAAGGGACGATGGCTGTGTGCTTCTGATCATTAGTAACAGTACCTCTTAGCTCAGCACAGTGGAAACCCTAGCGTAATGAGAAAACAGCCTTTTTATAGCATCTCTGCAGGAAGAGGTTCAAATTGTGCTCACACATCTAGATTTCTTTGTGGATATAACTTGTATATTAGACAGCTTTGGGCTTCACATTCTACCATTTACCAGAGTTGAGAAGTGAAGAATTTGTTACTACAGAAATTTGGACAAATAATTTTGTAATGAGTTTTTCATAGCGTGACTTAACATATATTTATATTGTAGTAAAAATTACCTGGTCCCTGTACAAAAGCTTTTGTATGAAGAAGGATGTGACAACAAAGACAAGTAATATATTATCACTGGGAATATGATATTAACTAAAGAATCCACTGTGGTAAAAATTTTGCCTGACCCTAGTGGAAGCAAGAATGGATTGAAATAGCCTAAGGTGTGAAATAAGAATTAGTTAAGGTGTATTTAACTACTTTCTCTTGTTCTACTAAAATTTTCCTACCTTATTTTGGTGCCTATCATCTTCAATAAAAAAAAAAAAATTTTTTTTTCATATATCAGAGTTTGAAGTCCCAGGAATCAGCCTCTGACATAGATGAGCTAAAAAAAGCATGTGCTTTTGTGTGAAGTCATGTAGAAGGGAGAGAATGGAGCAGAGCTGGGCAGAGGGAGAAGTTGGGCTGCAATCCAGGCTGACAGTCACCAAGGGAGCCCTGGATAGATGACCCTTCAGAGGTGGCCCAACCTGGTCCTTTTGGATCCCCGTTGACCTTTCATGAGACATAGCTGCCCAGGGGGGAACATAGCCTTGGGAGAGGCATTTGTTTTCAGCTGAGGCAATATCTGGGAATATTTGGGAAGCCCTAAGAGATCTTGCTCTTAAGACCTTCAGCGGAATGGATGAGGCCCACCTATGTCACAGAAGGTTGTCCGCTTTACTCAAGGGCTGCTGATCGCAAATGTTAATCATTCACAGGGGCATGGAGGCTGTGGTTTGACCAAACAACTGGGCACCATAGCCTACCTAGGTTGGTGCCTAGAATTAACCATCACAGGCATTGTTGTACCTTCTTTGTGGTGAGAGGCACATGATTCAATCATTTCTCCCTTACTTTTTAAAAAAAAAATCTATTTATTTATTTATTTTTGGCTGCATTGGGTCTTCATTACTGCGCACAGGCTTTCTGTAGTTGCAGCGAGCGGGGGCTACTCTTCATTGCGGTGCGCCAGCTTCTCATTGTGGTGGCTTCTCTTGTTGTGGAGCACGGGCTCTAAGCACACAGGCTTCAGTAGTTTTGGCACTCGGGCTCAGTAGTTGTGGCTTACGGGCTCCAGAGAACAGGCTCAGTAGTTGTGGTGCACGGGCTTAGTTGCTCCGCGGCATGTGGGATCTTCCCGGACCAGGGCTTGAACCTGTGTCCCCTGCATTGGCAGGTGGATTCTTAACCACTGTACTACCAGGGAAGTCCCTCTCCCTTACTTTTGATAATGTGCTCCAGCATACCCCTGACACTGAACACCTAAATTTTACCAATGTGGCACCACCCGAAATATGCATGGGGTAAGTGTCCTACCCTTTGGCACACATCTGTCTCACTGCGGCCTCCAATGTGTTTCTGTGATCTATTAGCATGATGCCATCAATTCAGTGGATTCACATGATATTCAGTAGGATTATCAGGAAATTCAGGTCTCTCCAGATGACGTTATGGCAGAGGGTTGGATATTAAACCCAGCCTTGGAGCAAAACTCACAATGCATACTGTTGTTTTATTCATGTGGATGTGAACTCGTTCTGATCCCTTTCTTTGACTGCAGCCATGTAATCTGTGTTAACCTGCTCTAGCAAAGACAGTGGCAGGTGTGGCAGCTGCTTCCTGGTTAAGTGTGCAGACGTATGCTGCCATGCTTCAAGCCCCACGTGTGTTTTGCAGGATCTGACTGGTAATTTAAGTGGCAAACTGACAGGCATCACCCTATACCCTTTATGTCCGTAAGGGTGTCCAAGGGAAAGAATATTGCTGCTGATTTACAGTCTTGACTACACTGGGGTGGGGGAGGGCAAGTTTCATAAGTTTCTACTTGGTCTTCTATATATAATAACTTTTAAGCCACCAGGTGAAGACCCAACATGGAAAGGGTGACATACTCAAAAACATATCTGTTCTGTTTGCTCATTTAGGAACTGAAGAACTAGCCGTCGGGTAGGTCTGTGGACTGAGTGGGCCTGTGGTAGACAGAGCTTAGCCAGCACTTCATCTGTTGCCTGGTCCCCATATGCCCTCAGTGCAGAAGGGAGGAAGGAAGATGTTTCAGGTGTCCGAGTATGAATGCTGACACAGACCAATGTGTCCAGTGGTGCCCTCAAGTAATTATTGGGTGTCCCCTTTTCCTTAGGGCCATTAAATTTTGTCTATGCAAATTCTCCCTATCCTTCAAGAAATGATTTTAATCCTATACTGTTCATGAATTTTGAAATTTTATAATATATATCAGTCTTAGTTTCATCATCAGGTAAACAAAAATATTAGAGCAAGAAAATAGCTAGATTTCTTGTGTCTCTAACTCTTTAAATAATATTTTTAATCTGCCATGTCTTGTAGCTAGATTAATACAGATCACATAGAATGCATTTGATAAATATGTGATATTTTAAGAGCTTAAATTGTTAGGAGATGCATTTAACTAGGTTGTCAACTTGAAAGATGCAAATATTCCTCAAAATAATATAATAAATGCTTAAAATCATCATGAAATATTGAAATATTTAAGATTAAAGCATTCATATAAGATCAGATTTGTTGCATTACCAAAAAAAGAAAATCTCTTCTTTATGGATTTCCCAATGATGGGAAAAAAAATCCTCAGATATGCAGTTCATCTGCATTTAAGTTCTCCAGGAAATTTATCTGTGGTAAAAGCATGCAATTCTGAAGATGCTACCATTTGTATATCATTTTTTCCCAGGAAGTAGCAGATTATCCCCTAGCAAATAAAATTTATAAATGTGAAATGTATTCCTACTGGAAAAACAATGGGGGGTAGGTGTGTAGAACCCCATATTCAAAAAGATGCGTTCGAACTACATTTTAAAAACCAAATTAAGTCTGTAAAACCTGGGAAACATTTATTTACTACTTTTGGGGGGACAGAATTTTGTAATTTTTCATACAAAACCTTACAACTTGTCTCAAGTTGGCTGTCATTCCAAAGTGCCAGATATAATGGCAGATTCCACATTAGATGACATTCCTTACTTTAGAATAAGAATGTCTGCTTTATTTTTTTCCTCATAGATCCAGAAACAAATGTATTTTATGAAATACAGTTATAATTTAGCAGTATTTTTAGTTTATATAAAAACATTCAAAATAATATTTCTTTTGCTCAAAGTTTAGGATGTAAATTGTCAAGAATCCTTGTGGTATTAAAATATTCTTACATATAGTGTGAAATCTAACCTTTTCGTGGAAGCAACGTCTACCATTTTGTAGTGCATCTCCAGTTATTTCATTAGGGTGATCCAGGTCTTTAGTATTATGAGTGACTTTACAAACAGAAAAGTCTTTTGTCTTTTTTTAGATGTGTACCTCAATGCTTTCTTTCAAGAATACCAGAGCCCACTGACAACCATAAGGATCATTATAAATTTACCGTTGGATAGAAAGTAAAAACCAGGCAGCATTGTAGAAGGGGTTGAGGCAATATTTTTTAACCTAGGATTTTCTACTTTTTCTTGAACATGGGTCCCAAAGGAAGATATACATGTCAAAACAAAGCAGGTGGAAGCAAAAGAATTCACACGCAGAGAGATTTAACTGCAGGGGCTTCAGCACTGCCCCCAGGTATGTTCGCCTGAGAGTGTTAATGACTGGGTAAGAAACCGGAGCAGGAGACATTTGTTGTTGCTCAAGGAACAATAGAAGACCTGGAAGCCTGCCTCAGTTCAGTGGAGGGGAGTAACAAGTGAATGCATTTTTTGTTTACTTAACGTAAATCTTTATACATCACTATGTAAAGATTACAAGATCCCAGAAAGAACACAGCATAGGAGAGGGGAGAAAATCAAACCAGAAGAAGAGATATTAGCGTCGCAAGGGACCTTAAATGCACTGAAGTCCGATTTCCTACTGGATGTCAGCATTTAACGTTATGGATTTTGTCAAGTGGCTGAGTCAGTGTTTATCACTGATGGACACACCCTTTGGTTTAGACATATTTTCTGTATCTGAAATATGAGATATACTTATGCATTAATAGAAAGCTGTAATCCTTCTGCTATATGATTAATCTTCAAATATTTGAAACTGACTCACAGAAGTTCCTTTCTCCTTCCTCAGCTTCTTCTGGAAGCTACGCATCTCTAAATGTTAAAGCCATTCTTTAAAGGACGTGAATGTGGCACAATCTGTGATATTCCACCTGGATTCCTAGTCCATAAGGACTTGATGCCCGTGCTGGCTGTACCAGCAGCAGACAGTTTTACTTTCAGCCCCTGAGGATGTTGCCTCAACTGCTGAGATCCATCTTTCCCATCTTTCCCAAGATCATGCCCTTTCGCAGAGCATTTCACATCTGCTGTTGATCAGTATGGAAGTATAAAGGCTTGGGTAGCCTGCAACCGTAGGCAATTATGAAAGGCCATTATAATTCCAGAACTTCCCGTGGGTTTGCTTCAGGTGATTACTGGGCCTGAATCACAGCCTGATTTCTGCTGCTGCTGCCAGGGGGACCTGAGCCAGAGGAGTCGGGGGTGGGGTAATAAAACGTAGTATCCCTAGTGCTAAAGCGTTGGGCCAGCAACATGGGTATTATTAAATTTGTTCCACCAAAAATAAAAACATCAATGATAGGTGATCAAGAAGCTAATGGCAGTCTCCAAATTAAATCAGGCAAGCCAAATACCACAAAATATATGAATAGAGTGCAAAAAAATATGAAACATGAGCTTTCAAGACACTGGACGCCAGGCAATATAGGTCAGTGATCCCTGAGGGATGGGAAGCAAATCAGTTGTGCCGTATGGTCACCCCAGGAGCCGTCTTGAGTGAGTCTCCAGCCCGTAGCACAGGGAGGGAGGAACTGGGCAGAGCCGAGAGTCCAAAGAGAACAAGGCAGCTAAAATTCACAGAACAGAGCAAAGGAGGGGAGAGAGGTACAGGGAGAAAGAAATATGCAGCTCTGCAGATGGTCCTTTGGAAACTTCAGCTGAAGGCTGTAAAGCATGTGCATGTGAGAAAAGTACTGAAAGCCAGAGTAAGAACCCCCTGAAGGATTGAGTGGGAACAGTAGTCATTCGGCACTAACACAGGGCTGAGGACAGTGCCTGCTCCCCCCAGCCACACTGGAAGACTGCTTAATTCATGGGGCGTTAAGTAGAATGCACAGACCAGCCTTGGCTCAGTGCTGGGGAATAATTATCCCTAGACTAAATTCTGCTCTGGTAATGCCTAAAGAAATATTAAAAGCGATAACAACAAGGATCAAACTCATCGCAAGTAATTTAAATGCCTTCTCTAACAAGACTCAAGAATATTTATAGGAATACCAAAATATACAGCCAACAACCAAGTAAAATTCACAATAATTGACATGCTATAAAAGATTACCAGGCATGGAAAGAAGCAGAAAATGTAATCCTTAAAGAGGAGGGGAAAAAAAAACCCAATCAAAACCAATCTAGAATTCATACAGACGTCATTTAGCAAAAAGGAATATTAAAATAGTTACTATAATTGTATCTCACGTATTTTAAAATGAGATAGAATCATGGAAAAGAAAACATATTTAAATCACAATTCAAAAGATTAAAAACAATAATGTATGCCATAAAAATATTCTGGTTAGGATATTTGGCAGATTAGATGTTGAAGAGGAAAATATTATTGAATGTGAACACATAGCAAAAGAAACTGATGAAAATTAAACACAAATCAGGTAATTTTTTAAAATGAAAGAGGTACATTTCTTATAATTGATGAACCTACATTGATATGTCATAATCACTCAAAGTCCATAGTTTACATTGGGACTCACTGTTGGTATTCATTCTGTGGGTTTGGACAAAGGTATTGTATAATGACACGTATCCACCATACAGGGTAGATTCACTGCCGTAGATTCACTGCCCTAAAAATCCTCTGTGCTCCACCTAGCCATCTCCTACCCCTGAACCTCTGGCCACCATGGATCTTTTTTACCGTCTCTATAGTTTTGCCTCTTCCAAAATGTCATATAGTTGGAATCATACAGTATGTAGCCTTCTCAGATTTCCTTCTTTCACTTAGGAATATGCATTTGAGTTTCCTTCATGTCTTTTCATGGCTTGATGGCTCATTTCTTTTAGCTCTGAATAATATTCCATTTTCCAATGCTTGTTTGTTTTTAAATGGTGTGGCATATATGAAAAAATGATGTAATTAAAAGGTAATGAAGGATCCTAGCAAAACCCAGAGAATCCAGTCTAGCCAAAAACATAACCCATGGGAAAAAAATTAAACCTCTTTGATTTATTCTAGAGAATAACTTAAAAGAATTTAATGTAATAAAATGGCCTTATGGCAGCCAGGAGCCCACTGGAGGAGACAGGATTAAGACTCTTGATCGTTCCTGTTGACAAATGATTACTGTTATGCTTCCTAGTTTCCTCTTCCAAAAAGAGAATTGCTATTGTAGTTATCTTATTCAGACACCACTAGTGGGGCTAAACAAAATTGTGCTTAAGATTTAGATTTTTAGACCATAAGTAGCCACAACCAGCCATGAGGAGCTCATATAAGCCCGTCACTGAGACCCCAGCTGAATTGTATGCAGCGACCGAGTGGTTTTGGGGAGACAAGTGTTCCTTTCGTGGACAGAATCATTCACACAGTGAAACGGCCAAAGTGTAGGGACAGCACCCAAGGTTGCCAGCCATCCACCGCTACCCACTCTCCTCTCCTTCCATAGTGAAAGGACTTCCAAAAGTCTGCTGGATGCATGGATTTCACAATAAAGATGACACTTTGAGCCTGCCTTCTGAATATTCCGTCCATGGAACCAATTTCTGGTCAATGGGGCAAACACAGATGGGATCGGTGCTTCCTGAGAAGTGTCCTTTACAGGGGAAGCCCGTTCCTCTCTCCACTTCCTATTTTCTTGCTGCCGGGATTGGAATTGATGGCTGCAGCTGGAGCACACATCCCAGACCATGAAGTCCCCTTGATAATAAAAGTCATAGACATGATAGGCCAAACACGAAAGGCCATGTGATGCCATATTCATCAGGGCAGGAAATCTCACGTCGTTATAGGTATCTGTTTCTTACAACTCACTATAATCCTACTCAATAGACCAAGACAAGACACTTGTGATTTCTGCTATAGGCAACAGGGAGCCACTGAATCATTTCAGTCAGAGAAATAGCAGAGACGTACGTGTATTTTAGCAAAATCACATTGAACTGTGGAGATCTGAGTGGAGCAACTCAGTGGTCAAGCTCACCAGTAAGAGGCATTTGCAACGAAGCAGATGAGAGATACTGAGAGACAAGTGCAGAGCTCCTTTAAGAACGAACTGAGCTTAGGGAGCTGTGGGTCATTCCATTGGATCTTCCCAATATGCATGTGAAGCTTCTTATCAGCATGTGAACCTAGAAGTCAGAATACGGGTGGATGAAGAGTAAAGAGTGGTGAGATCATTGCTGAAAACTACAAGTTTTGATGAAATGTCCAAGCATGCTCATTTTAAGAGATGGGCAAAAATAGCAAAACACAGCAATGAAAGGGGTAGGAAAGAAGCACAAAGCCTAGAAAACCAGGAAAGGCTGTGTACATGAATCAAGATAAAAGCAGCTAATGGGAGAAAAAGAAGTAGGATATTTTAATAGGTAACATTAACATGTCAGGTGTAATAGAGAGTTCATTGACAACAAGTAGAAAACTTACCATGATTGATTTTAACAACATGGAGGACACTAGGATGCAGTTTGAGAGGAATAGTTTCAGTAGATTGGTGGCATAGAAGCCAGAAATTAATAACTTCTTAAACATTAGCATAACTTAGTGACCAGTGTGCCAGGAAAAACACTGCTGTCCACTAAAGTAGACACTATGGAGATGAGCTTTAATTTTTCAGTCTTGGTGAAAGGTAGATGGAACTCTATCTCTCTTTCTTAATGATGGATTTTATAAACCCACACATTTAATAATATAGGTAATACTGCTGATGGCCAATACTTTGGAACAGTACCTGCGTACAGGGCAGAGCTCAGTATCTCACTAATACTGCCAGACACTGATGGGACTGGGACTCTTAGGGATGGTGCTGTGAAGGCAAAGGGGCGGCTATTCTCCCGGCCCCCTGTTTGCATGGTCACAGATTTCCACAGGACAGCACGGCTGGCCTGTCCCTGTGCCCCTCACCACAGAGAACTCCTAGGGTATTGGAAGCGGGGATGCAGGTTGGGGTCACTGTTGGCCCATGTCCCTGTGGTGTCATAATCTAATCTCCTAAAAGACTATCAGCATCGGGGATTTGAGACCTTTCCTTCCTCTTTGCCCCAGAGCAGCATGAGGAAAGAACCCTGGTAAGCATGGCTGTTTGCCGATTCACCATTTTCCCTTTGCGCGATCTCTCTGTGGTCTCCTGTAGGAGTTGGGGGGGTGGGGAGGAGGGAGAAGTGGTAGCTGCAGCTTTCTGGGCTGATGACTGTGGATGGAACAGTGAATGTGCTGATCAGATCCTTGATCTCAGTGGGTTTCCCGAGCAGTGTGAGAAGCAGACACATAAACAGGAGATTACAACACCGCGTGAACAGTGCTTTGAGAGGGCAACCATCAATTACAGTGAATATTGATCACGATTTCTGGTTGAGCAGAACCTTCTGAGCACCCTTAATATTTGGGGAGAATTTTCAGCTTTATAAGTTCCAACAGCCTCAGGTAGAACCTTGAGAACTTGCTTCTTCAGCCTTCCTAAAAACTATGACTCAAGTCTTCATTCTGGGCTCCACCAATCAGAACAGTTTTTATAAGGAACCAGCTGGAAGTGAGCAAATTGAGAGAGACTCTCTGTGGGAGTCACTGTGGAATGTGGGGGGCAGTGGTGACCTCCCATATTCAGGTGTGGCCAGGGAAAGTTCACAGTCTAGACCTTAGGTCTGTGGGAGCAGAAGTGGGGGGAGCAGTAGAGGTGAATCTGAGATCAATGCGAATTACAGCATCCAGTTCTCAAGGCAGCAGCAGCCATAACAGCAGTCTCTTCATCAGGCCATTTCTATGGTGTCGTTTGGAACTTTTTCCTAGAAGCATAACCTTGAACCTGTTTCTTCACTTTTCAAATGATGCCATAAACATCTGTTGCTTAAAACAAAATGTACTTACTGACACAGGTGTATCAAACCCAGATGTTAGGGCTTAAAGTGACCTCCCTGGAGGAAGTAGCATCTAAGCAGAAAGCTAAGTTAAAACTTAAGCAAATAACAAGGGTGATAGTAATACACCTGCAGGTATAGAACACAGATTATGAAGACCAAGAAGCCAGAAAAGACTTGATGGCATCCCAGAAATGAAATAGTATCAATGTCAGTGGGGAAAAAAAGGAAGTAAGATTGGATAGTGAAAAGTGGTTAAATCTTGTAAACCACAATAAAGGTATTGATAAAAGGAAGATGAATGCAAACTCTCTAAAGGGTATTAACAACGAGAATGATATGTTCAGATGTTTAAAAAAGAATCTCTACGACTGTTGGAAAAAGCAGTACTGAAGATGTGGAGAGTGGGTGAGAGACTGTAGTTGTAATCTAATCAAGAAAGAAGCAACACGGACTAGGAAATGGAAGTGGGCATAAGAGTGGATTAATTTAGGAACTGTTTGGAGCTAATATAAAACAAGTCATGGTGATTAATTTGTTAGGTGTGTTGAAGGAGGGAGAGGAGATAAAGTAGTTACCCAAGATATTATTACCATGGATTATTGGGTACTTAGGTGGTAGTTATTGAAATTTTTAACATAGCAGGGGGAATGAATCAGGTTTGGAAAGGAAATGACCCTTTGAGTGTGTGATGTGCAAGCCTACGTGATACCAAGTGGGGATGGCTTGTGGGCTCGGGAGAGAGATCTGGACATGCATTACAGTCTTTGTGTCTGTCTTCATGTAAATAGTAATAGAAGGCATCGAGTCTTCATGTAGGGTGAGGAGGCTATAAAGAGAATATGGGACAAAACTCTGATGAACATAGACCTTCTTACATGGCCAACGGAAGAGGATTTTGGAAAGTAGGTGAAGTAGCTGATTGGCAGGCAGGAAGTTGGTTGTCCCAGAAGCGAAGGGAGGGAATTGCTTTAAGAAAGTTGGGTGGTTAGGGGAGGTCAGTGAGAGCGGTTTCTGTGAAATGGTGAGGGTACAGCGAGCAGGATTGCAGTTTGTGCCTGACCATGGGAAATGCATGAACACAGGCACTGAATGTTGACCATTTTTAAGAAGTGTGGCTATTGAGATGAAGGTAAAAACACAGCTTTTGGAGTGGGAGTATGGAACCGAATGTAGTATATAAAAGGGTTCTATTTTTTCCCCATTCTTTTCTTTCAAAATGAGATAGAATTGAATCTGTTTAAAACCTGATTGAAAGGACCCACATAAAGGGAAAGAGAAAAAGTGAAAATTAAAGAAGAGAATAGGGCATAATAAATTACTGTCTGCATTAAAACACTCTGTAACCTACTTTCAACCAGTATGATTGGCACTACATACCACACAGTCTGCAAATATGGAGTTCCTTATAAGAAAGGTTTAATAATGAAATGTATTTGTCTTTCTAAAAATCCCATAGAAATGTCCTAACGCCAAAAAAGTCAAATTATTTTATATATGCCATCTTGTGATATAGAAATATGAAATAAATTGTAAAATGACAATAGTAAAGAATTGTGTTAAATTGTCAGTCTTCAATGGAGTAGCATAAAGAAACAAAACATATAGTTTTAGGCTGTAATTAAAATTTCATGACATCCAGTTGGGGACTGAAACCACTAAGACATTATAAAGATTTTTTCTGAAGTCCAGAACCTCACAGGTATCCTCTAAATTTCCAAAGGAGATGGAATACTTCTTAACCAGAGAATATAATTTTCAACAGGAACATTGGGACCAAGTCTGCAGCTTGCTGATAAGAAGGACAATGAGTGCTACAGCTAAAAGTGGTTCCAGGGAATATGAACTACTTAAATTGAACACAATATAAAATCTCAGACTATGTCAGCACATCATAAGAAAATTATTTCAGAATGTATATGCAGAGGAATTTAGGAAATAAGGTTGATGTAATAGGGGAACGAACAGAATTCAAGAGTGTAGAGTAAGGTTCAAGTATCTTAAAGTGATGCCTCTATTGTCCAAATATTGCCATTGATGTGAAATAACTTGAAGCAGTAGTGTGACTGTGAAATTGGAAATGAAATCAAGTCCTTCCTTTTTATAAAGCAAATACATTCAGAAAGGTATACTTAACAACATGAGGAGTGAGTTCCTGGGAAAAGTAAGGTGTTCAGGCTAAATACAGGATGGTGTCATCGAAATCATTCTGTGTTTAAAATGCAATTACTCAACCAGCATATGTGATCTACATTTATTCATGGCTTCCTTGGTGGAGGTTTAAACTAACACTTGAGTAGAATGGATCTTGAAACATTTCAATGTCCGATACAGCTAGTAGTTGAGACATGCTTCAACTAAGTCCTAGAAATTTAACCTAGATAACTATGCTGCTAAAATGTATACATTACCAGAAATAGTAGTGAGTTTCATGAAGGAAGGTATCTAATTATTATTTATTATCAGGAGAAAATCTCTTATTTTCCCATTCCTCATTTGAACTTGTATTCAAATTTACGTACCCTTATGAAATGATACACTATTTTATATCTAAACTGTTGGTTTCAAGAGCTAACTTGTGAACACAGATATATAAATTTTACTTGTTAAGTTATGTCATCAGGAATGGTGGAGTAAGGACCTGTAAAAGTTATCTCCTTCACAGAAGACTTGAGGACAGTGGCAAAGCTTGACAGAATCAACATTTTCAGGTATCTGGAAATTAACCAAAGGCTTATGATAATCTGGGGACCATTTTGTTTTCAAGAAGGACAGCTGAATCTCTGTAAAAAAAGTGAGTTTTGCAGCATTTTAATGTGCTTTATTTCCATCCCGCCTCTCCAGCAACATGGTATCCTTGAAAACTAGGAAAGAAACCCCCTCTAGAGGAGTAAAAACAAAGCTGAATGTCTTTCAAAGTCCCATTCTCAGAGCAGTGCTATTATTTGACCTGATAGTGCCCTGGAAAATCTGCTTTCAAGGCCTGTCAATTATTTGACCTGACTTAGTATTCACCCAGTGGAACAGCCTTTTCCTTAAGGGCATTGTTCAAAACAATTAGCAGCAGTTGTTTAACACTGCAGCTGCCTGACACTGAGGAAACAGTTGGGAGCAAACAATAAGCTAACCATAAAACTTAAAAGGAAAAGCTAGGGAAGGAGATGTCCATAGGAACTTTGAAAAGTTCTGACAGAAACCTGGAAATCTAGAAGGGCTTGTCCATGCAAACTGCCATGTGCATGCTCAGGGCTGTGCAGATGGTCAAGAAAGACCTGAGAATGCTCTGATGCCTCACCTCTGGCTGAACCCAAAGCTCTGCACAAGTAGAAAGTGAGGACGAAGGCAGAATTTTAAGCTGTCTGATGTTGAAGGTGCCCCACCATGCACACAGGACTCTATGGTACAGACAGGGAGGCTTTATGGTTCTAGGTGTGTGAGGAAAACTGGCCGATAATCAGCTGACCACTAAGCTAACCAAGCAGAGTCTTCAGGGGCTGCACACAACAAAGAACACAGACTTCCCAGAATTAGTTCAGAAATTCACTAAACTAACAGAAAGAACAACAAACCCTGGGGAGAGAGGTGAATCTGATTTCTTGAGTAGCCACATTATATTATTTAAAATGTCTAGTTTTCAACAACAACAAAAAAATACGAAACATGCAAAGAAAATGAGGTTTACACACAGAAATAAAAATAATCTATAGAAAGGGTCCTAAAGAAACTCATGCCTTAGACTGTTGCCTTTTACAAGGGAAAATTTTAAATCAACTAGTTTAAATATCTTTATATAACTAAAGGAAATCACATCTAAAATATATCAATAAAGAAATTTTAGGATTAAAGATCCAAATAGAAATTCCAGAGTTAAAAGTACGATATCTGAAATGAAAAAGTTTAGGACTCAACACCAAATTTGAGCATGTAGAAGAAAAAAATTTAGTGAACTCAAAGACAGGTCAGTTGAGATTATCTAGTTTGAGAAATAGGGAAAAAAGGGACTAAAACAAGAAATAAACAGAACCTCAGAGGCCTGTGGTCAATGTACCAGCATTGGCATAATAGGAGCTCCAACAAGAGAGGAGAGAAGAGGGCAGAGCAGACATTTGAAGAAAAGTGGCCAGAACTTTCTCAAATTTGATGAAAACCATTAACATTCCATGTAAGTAGCACAGTGATCTCCAGGTCGATAAACTTAAAGAGATCCACACCTAACACATCATAAAATCAAACTGTCAAAACACAAAAAGACTATTAAAAGCAACAAGCAAGAAACAACTCATCAGGTATAAAGGATATTCAAAAGATTAATAGTTTGATTTCTCTCCAGAAACTGTGGAGGCCGAAAGGCAGTGGGATGACATAGTCCAAGAACTGAAAGAAAAACACTAGTTAACCAAGAATTCGGTGTGCAGCAGAACAGCCCTTTGTGGCACATATATACAGTGGAATATTACTCAGCCATAAAATGAAACAAAATTGAGTTATTTGTAGTGAGGTGGATGGACCTAGAGTCTGTCATACAGAGTGAAGTAAGTCAGAAAGAGAAAAACAAATACCATATGCTAACACATATTTATGGAATCTAAAAAAAAATGATTCTGATGAACCTAGGGGCAGGACAGGAATAAAGACACATATTTAGAGAATGGACTTGAGGACATGGGGAGGGGGAAGGGTAAGCTAGGACGAAGTGAGAGAGTGGCACTGACATATATACACTACCGAATGTAAAATAGATAGCTAGTGGCAGCCACATAGCACAGGGAGATCAGCTCGGTGCTTTGTGACCACCTAGAGGGGTGGGATAGGGAGGGTGGGAGGGAGACGCAAGAGGGAGGGGATATGGGCATATATGTATATGTATAGCTGATTCACTTTGTTATACAGCAGAAACTAACACACCATTGTAAAGCAATTATACTCCAATAAAGATGTTAAAAAATAAATTAATTAAAAAAAGAAAAGCACAACCAGGTAGAAAGAATAAAGATGGAAAGGAAATACCACAGATGTGAATATCAGAAGAACTGGAAGTGGCTATGCTTGTACCAGCCACAATAGCTGGACTTTGAGACAAAAACTGATACTATAGACAAGGATGGAAATTTTATAAGGATAAAAGTGTCAATCTGTCAAGTAGACATGACAGTTATAAACATAGGCAGTGCTAAGAGGGAAATTTATAGCTACAAACAAGTATATTAAAAAATAAGCAAGATTTCAAGTCAGTAACCTACTCTATCACCTTAAGAAGCTAGGAAAACAAAAACAAACCAAAGCAAGAATAAGGAAGAGTTAGAAATGCAAATTCTCAGGCCCCAGCCCAGACCCAGTGAGTCAGAATCTCTGGGTTGGGGCCCCACAAGCCCTCCAGATGATTCTGCTACTCAATTCCATGTGAGAAGCCCCGCTCTAAAATGACAATTTCCAATTAACTTTAGCAGACATAAGTTTATTTCCCCCTTATCACAGCGCTGTGAATTGGGCAACGTCTTTTCAGAGTTTCTAATTTATAAATGACAAAACTGGGGCTCTGTGGTTTTGCGACGTGCCCAGATGGATGAGCTGGGATTTTGGCTGCATCTGTGTCTGCTGGGCCATTGTTCTCGGTGTTATAAATCAGAGGCTCACAGAAAGATGTAGTGCGGTTCTCAGTGAGTCTGGCATATCCCCAGCATTCCTCTAGAAGCCCCACATTTTCTAGGTCATTCTGTTAATTCTGTATGCGTTCATTTTTGTCTAGTAAGTTTGTTTCCTCAGAAAAGGAATAGATAAATGATAGATCCATAGACAGATAGCCATTGGATATTAAATTACTACATCTGAGATATTGAATTTTGATTAGAAACTGCTAATTATTCTAAATAATTTTCTATTTTTGTTTTTCCTTGTGATTGCCTGTATTAGCATAGCAGCTTAACTGGTGTAAAAAAAAAACATTCAATACTCAGTTGCTTAAAAAAATAGAAAATTTTTTTCCCTCAAGGCACATCCCAATGAAGGCTATTCAGGCTATAGATTTCCTTCTCTGGTTCAAGGCAGCTGCTCTAAAAATTCTCAGCAACTCCCAGCTAGTAGAAGGAAGGGGCAAGACATGCATATATATTCCTTTATCAGTTACCTAACCCAGAAACAGTGGTCATATCCATGCTGCTCCAATTCCATTGGCAAGCATTTTGTCACAGGGCCACATCCAGTTGCCACAGAGGCCATGAGATGTGGTCTCCAGCTGTGGGTATGTCCTAAGCTCAAACTCAGAGGGGTGGATGGATGTTAGTGGAAAATGTAGCAGTCTCTAACATCGCTTGTATTTCTTAGGTTAAATAAGTTGTTTCAAAGTAATTCCACATTTGACTCTTTTTCTATCAAAACCAATAGAAGTCAGTATTTTGGTTAAGTACTATTTCCTAGCTACCTTTCCAGGTTTGAGAGATTGAAAACAATCATAACTTTTGAGTTGCAAAGAACAATAGAAATTCCCAAATCCATCTGGCCTCATCATTTGGGTGAAAATCCTGAAACACAAGTGGAGAAGAACATTGACAAAATTTACTTAGTCAATAGCAAAGTTGGGTGAGCATCTGTGTGACCTGTCTCCTGATGTGGCCAAGTGTTTTCAGCTGCCCATGTTGACATTTCAGAAATAAGGATTTCAGAATATTCAGAAATAGTCTGTGGAATATGTTCTTTGGAGGGATGAGAGCAGATAAGGGAAGTAATTGAAAAATCCAGTGTATGAGAGTAATAAATGCTGTAGCTTTCAGAATATAAACCAGAATGTGTGATTTCATTTCCTTTGAAGTTCAAGTGTAAGCTCCTTTGAAACACTTCTCTACCTTACCTCTTCAAGGAAAAGTTCACAAGAGCTTGTTGAACAGGTCAGTTACATAATATTTTGCATTGTTTTGGCTAAATTGAGAGGGGTGAATATTTTTTAGCAGTGACACTGCACTTATTAGTCACATGATTAGGTACAATGTGTGGTAATTAATATAGACTATACTTGATGTGTTGATTTTTCTTTTTCACTCTTTGCATAAAGTGCTGCTTTTTGTAACCAAAACGTAGCCTAGTAATTTCAACCGATGTTATGTAGCTGTCATATTTACATCTCTATGTAAGTTATGAATTCACATCTCCATTAAAGGAAAAACATGATTTCTGACCGGAAGCATTCACACTTATTTAAGACATTACCAGTTTACAAGTAAAAACATATATTTAACTCTTTTGTACCCTCCTATAGTACGCTTATTAATTTAGGTCCTAAGGGCAATTGTGTGCTAGGCTTGGTTTTCTTAAAAACCTTTAAGCACATAATTGGGAGAGTCCAAAGATTCACTGCTTTCTAATTCAACTGATGTTTTTGTAAGTTATTACGCAGCTGCTGTTCATTGGGGCAGGTGTTATAAACCAGGCATGAAATGGTCAAGGTTGAGTTTAGAGCTCAGCAAGTCAGTGTAGCAAAAATGTGAGTATAGCCCATCAGCCTACTATTTTTTAAATGCCCTGAGCAGTTCAATGTAACTGCTCTTTTTTTGAGTGTTCTCTGCATGTGAGGACAGTGCCAAGTGTGAAGGTGACGAAGAGGAGAAGGGCATTCCTGTCGTGCCCTCCAAATCTCAGGCAGTAGCACTCCTGTTCATGTATTGTGTCCTAAAGTTCTAACTTTACCTCTCAGAATTCTAAACATGTGCAAATATTGTTTACTAAATAAACATGCCTCTGAGAAATTTTCAAATAATAATAGTAAAAGTTGAGGAATATATCAATAGTGTGAAAATCATTATTTCCAAACATTTCATGAAAGTGTGGATGAGTTCTAAAATAGCATGTCTCTGACAAGACTAACGTTAATTGAGAAAAAGAAGAAGAAATAAGAAGAAAGAAAGGATCAGAAAAGAGATAAGGCCATGCAGAAACCATAAGAAGATACGGAAGATATTCCAGCAAGGGAATTTGCACTAATGTAGTTTTAGTTCTAGAGAAATAGCATTACGTCATTACATATGTAAGTTTGTAACATTTCAAATTCATGTCTGCAACACCATTATTTTTTAAATAATGAGAAGAATGCTAAAGGTAGTTGAAGTGAGCTATTAAACCAGTTGAAATTTATATACATCCTGCCTCACTGTAAAGATATAGCAATAACTACCAAAATGAGATTATATAGATAACACTGCATTGAATAAACATTTATTAAACATTTGCCACTTATAAGATATTTCAGATTACTGAGACACACAGATGGTTAAGATGTAGTCTGTCTATTTAAAATCTCAATCCGTAAGGCAGATGAAGACTGTACAAAATGCAAATCATGAACCCAGATAAGAAGTAAAAAGTCTGAGAAGAAAGGTTCAAAGCATGGGCATTAAGAAAAGCTCCAGACATGTTTGATAAAACACTCAATAACCCAATTTAAACGAAGCATCGGCCCTGGTAGGGAAGCAGTGGACCATTAGTTTGGAAATGGATGTTGCACTTAGGAGTGTCTGGAATTTTTGTTTGAAGAATACATATGTTATTAATTAAACATTAAGGCATATGAGAGTTTTCAAGCAGCAGAGTAACATGATTAAAGTTGTATTGTGGGTTATCTTCAGTGGAGAAATATTTATGGGAACTATGCACATAAAAACCATAGGCAGAGCAGTTGCAAAAACCATATACAGAGCAGTTGCAATTTTCCAAGGAAATATTAAGAGGTGCCTGAGTTAATGTGATAGCAGTAAAAATGGAAAGGGGAAGTTAGATCTTGATGGGGCATGGGGTGTAGGTAGAACCAACAAATTACCTTTCCGAGGAGATGGACGTGGTGGAGAGAAAGAAAGCAGACTGAGATTCAAGGCCAAGGGGTCTTTGAGTAGAGTGAATCCACTAAACCATATATGGATGTCAAGAGAAAGAATATGATTTTTGGAAGTGAGTTTTGGAATATGATTTTTGGAATATGACTTGGAAGTATGGTAAAATTTTATACCTTAATATCAGAAACGTGAAGCTGGAGTTGAGCAGAAAGGTAAATGATGGAGATGGAAATTAGCATGGAAGTAACTGCTGAGTCCATGAGAGAGAGGAGGTCGCTGGATGCAGGCGTGGGGTTGCCAGTAAAAGGAGAGATGAGGAAGGCTCACGGACACAGTAGCAGCATCTGCTTTTAGAGAGAGGAGGGGGCGGGATGTAGGATAGAAGGAAGAATTACAGCAAAAGATACAAAACAGGGGATCAGAGATGCAGAGGAGAATCAGTGTGATGCAGTGTTAGAGAAGAAAGAAAGTACTCTGAGAAGGAAAGGTGATCAGCAGCGGATGCCTCCAATTTCCAAGAGGCTGAAGACCGAGCAAAGGTGTGTGGTAATTACCACTTGCTGTTGTGAAGAGGAGAGTCTCCGTGGAGATGTGGGCTTGGACCCGCTTCATCATTCTCCGATCCTTGAGGGCTGGTGAGGCAGGTGAGGCAAGTGCAGAATGGAGCAATTAAGGAGTAAATCAGCACAAGGAAAAAGGAAAATCAGGATTGATGGAAGTAGCCTTCATTTTTTTTTCTTTGAAATAGAGTATCTTAAATTTTAAAAAAATCTTAACAGAAAATGCTAAAATTCTCTTAAAATATATATTTTTTAATATACTGGGAAGGATCTTAGGTGGAAGATGAGGGAAAATGTTAGACACTGAGGACATGGGTCTTCAGACCCAAGTCAGCAACAGAGACAAATTGACATATAGACACTAACATGTGTAGTATCTATCTATCCACTATCTATCTAAAATAGATAGCTAGTGGAACCCACTGTCTAGCACAGGGAGCTCAGCTCGGTGCTCTGTGGTGACCTAGATGGGTGGGGTGGGGGTGGGAGGGACGTCCAGGAGGGAGGGGATATTTGCATACATATAGCTGATTCACTTCACTGTACAGCAGAAGTTAACACAACATTGTAAAGCAACTATACCCCAATTTAAAAAAATGAAGGAGAATTTGGGGATGAACGTGTAGAAGAAGGAGAGAAAGAAGAGGTCAGATGCATGAAAGCAGCCAAATAAAAATTCTCCAGAGAGAATGAGGCTACAGGATGATTAAAATCCATGCTTGTGTTACTTTGACAGCACTTCCTCACTCCCCACCATCCAGTCCAGAATATCACACACACCACTGCCCTTCCTGAAAGTAAGGGAGCGCTTGCCCTCCTATTAGTGAAACCACAGTATCCCAAGGGATTGAGAGACAGCCATGACATGAACTATTTAAGAAGATGCTTGGATCTATAGGAGACCATATGAATGTAAGTTTCAAATGAATGCCTTGGGTGTCAGATGGCAGGAAATGGGGTTCATTCCAGCCTCACATGGAGGTCAAGGACAAATAGACTCAATTTATGCTATGGATTTCCACTACTGTTACTTTGTAGACACTAGTGAATGCAACTGAAAATTAGACTATGGAAAGTAAGAGTATCAGAATTGGTGGGAGGATGAGACATTTGATAGCAAATGCTATAAAGGGCAGTGGGACCTACTGTGGTGGTGAAGGACACGAGACATTTTTCTGCTCAGTTTCACGGGGAACAATTTTATTTGTTTATCTGTTTAAGGCTGTGAATTAAAAGACAACCCATTGGCTTAAAATTCATAAACTATTGGCTGCTTTCTGTGTGGCATCAAGGTGTTTGCCTGATGTGAGTCCCAAATAATGAGGTCTATATAGAGAATGGTGTTATCAAAAGTCTCATTTTGTAGATAAATAGCATAGATCCCAGAGGTTAAGCCACTTGCCCCATGTCACACCACGTTGTAAGTGACAAGGGCAGGACTCACACACAGAACTCAAAGCTCTCACACTATGAGAGCCTTGCTTTGGACTCTAATCTAAATGTGCTCTAGTATGGAGTCCACAGTCTATAAGTTCAAAAACTACATTAAAAAGTTAATTCAACTCTCACACTTGATATCTACTCCTCTTTACAATAAGTCGAATCAGTGATTAGTATCTTTTTAGGTCCATAAATCATAAAGAGTTACTATCTTGTTTTTCATGCTATTCAATAAAATATTTTAGGAGATTACTTTAAAGGAATGAGGGTAGATGGTACACAGCAACTTTTCATCGTCACTATTTTATGCATTACCTTTAACACATTCAAAGTAAAATTTTAAGCTTTGTTTATGTATAGACTGCCTTACAAACCAACGTGGAATTTTGTGATAATATAGCATTTTCTGTGCATTAGTTTCTCTTCAGTTCCTTGTGAACTTCAGAGTATTTAGATTCTTTAGATTTTTTTTTTTAATCATTGAAACACAAAGAATGGACTGTACTTCCTACCAAAATCCTATAAAAACCCCCTGAGGAAATCTTTAAAAATTTGACAGATTAAATTTATTTGAATTCTGTTTAGCATTCATCATATTCACTTTTAAGCGGCAGTATAGCATAGATTAGGTTTCAAATCCCAGCCCTCCATATTAACTGTGTGATCTTGAGCAAGTTACTTAACTTTTCTGTACTTCAGCTTCTTCATCTTAAATGAGGATGATAATTATACTTATCTCTAAGGGTTCCTATGAGGATTAAATGAGTTAATCAAAGTAAAGCATTTGGAATAATGTCTGGTAATGAAAAGATAAATCAGCTGATCTAAACCTAACCAAAACTGGCACAGACATCAGAATTACCAGTCAAATATAGTCAGTTACTCTAATTGTACTCTATATTTCAAAAAAATTAGGTAGAGACACGAAAAAAAAAATTTTTTTTAATAAATTTATTTATTTATTTATTTATTTTTGGCTGTGTTGGGTCTTCGTTTCTGTGCGAGGGCTTTCTCCAGTTGCGGCAAGCGGCAGCCACTCTCCATTGCGGTGCGCGGGCCTTTCACTGTCGTGGCCTCTCTTGTTGCAGGGCACAGGCTCCAGACGTGCAGGCTCAGTAGTTGTGGCTCACAGGCCTAGTTGCTCCGCAGCATGTGGGATCTTCCCAGACCAGGGCTCGAACCCATGTCCCCTCCATTCTCAACCACTGCGCCACCAGGGAAGCCCCAAAAAATATTTTTTAAACTCAATATTGATGAAAACTACAGTGTGTCAGATGAAAAATACATTGGTTGAGATTAATGGTAAATTAGGCATTTCAGAGTAAAAGATTAGTGAATTTGAAGACCTGGCAATACAAACTGTCTAAAATGAAACAGAGGGTGAAAATATAAGTGAATGAAAATTCAAAAGAGCCTAGTAAAAGGTGAAAGAACTTGAGTTGCTTAATACAAGTGTCACTGAAGTCTCCAACAAAGAGAAGAGAAGAGAGGGCAGAAAGAGTATTTGATAATGTAAAGATCAGTTACTTTCTAAATTGGATTAATGCAAGAGAAACACAAAGAAAGAATCAGAATCAAATTGATTAAAAATAGTAATAAAGAAAAAGTCATAAAAGCAGTCCGAAAAAAAGGCACATTATATGTTCAGAGGAACAAATATAAGAATTACAGCAGATTTCTCATCAGATTCAAGTCATAAAATGTTGTTCTTTGATCACAGTGAATTTAAATTATACACCAATAACATGAAGATCTCTGGAAAACTCCCCAATATTTGGAAACTAAATAACACATTTATAAGTAATTCATGGTTTGAAGAAGAAATCAAAAAGGAAATATGAAAATATTCTAAACAGAATGAATAAGAAAATACAGTATATTGAATGTGTGGGATAACACTAAAGCAATTGAGTCAAAATTATAGTACTATCTGCCAATGTTAGAAAAAAAGAATATTCTCAGCCTAATGACCCATTTTCTACCTAAAGCAACAGGGAAATAAAACAAACAAATGTGCCTAAAATTATTAGACAAAAGAAAGTAATCATCACAGTAGAAAATGTAGTAGAACACTATAGAAAAAATTAATGAAACCAAATTTGAGAAGAAAAAAAAATTGATGAAATTCTGGTCAGACTGATCAGGAAGAAAAAAAAGAGAAGAGACACAAGATATGAGGAAGATGGTATTATTAGAGAACATATCTGCAAATATTAAAAGAATAATAAGAAAGTATGATGAGAACATTTATGCTAATAAATTCAATAACTTAGCTGAATGGACAAATAGATAAATAACATAAAAATACAAACTTTCGAAGTTCATTCAAGAAGTAATAGATAAACTGAATAGTCCTATAGCTATTAAATAAATTGGATTTGTACTTTAAAATGTACCCCCAAAATGACAAAGTTACCTTCAGGACCTAAAGCATCTTTGGTGAAATATTCCAAAGCTTTAAAGAAGTAATAATACAAATTATACATATGTTCTTCTAGAAAATTGAAGAGTTGGGCATACTTACCTACTTGGAGGCCATATTATCCTGATACCAAAGTCAGACAGAAGCACTACAAAAAAAGAAAACTACAGATCAATATATCTCTTGAATATAGAAACAATTCTAAACTAAATTTTAATAAATTGAATCCAATAATATATACAACAATAATATATCTTGACAAAGGGTGTTTAATCCAGTAATGCAAGGTTGGTTTAACATTAGAAAATCAATTGATATAATTCACCATATTAACAATCTAAAGAAGAAAAAATACTGTGTTATTCTCTCAATAGATGTAAATAAGCATTTGACAAAATCCAACATTCATGTCTGATCAAAACTCCCTTCAAATTAGGAATAAAAAGTTACTTCCTCCCTTACTCAACTTGATAAAACGCACCTATGATAACTGATGTTAACATCATGCTTACTCATGAAAGACTACCTGCTTTCCTCATGATTGGAAACAAGTACACCCATTTTCACCATGTCTAGTAAGCACAGGTCCTATCCAGTGCAATAATTCAAGAATAGAAAATGAATGGCATATGGATTGGAAAGAAAGAAAGAAAACTCTGAATTTATTCACAGATGACATAATCATGTATGTAGGAAAAAAGAGGAACTTATTTTAAAAGCTACTAAAACTAATAAGTGAGTGCCAGACTTTGAAGTCAATGCGGAAAAATCAGTTGTATTTTTATATAATTTCAATGAACATTTGGAAATTGAAATCAGAAAATAAAATATATTAATATCAAAAAGAAATAGTTAGGTTATATTTAATAAAATACCCTTCAAAACTTGTATGATGAAAACTATAAAACGTTGCTGAAAAATGTAAATAAAGTCTAAATAAATGGAGAGATATATCATGATCATGGGTTGAAAGATTAAATGCTGCTACCACCCATCAATTCTTCACATAAGTGACAATCCCAATCCCAAGCAAAATCCTGATCTAAAAGCAAATTTGGTAGAGAATGACAGCTGTTATTTACATTTATGCAGAAAAGGAGAGCAACTACAATGAAGAAACTACTTTGAAAAATATAAACAAATTTGGAAGACACGTGCCACCTGATTATTAGGCATATTATAAAACTACATCAGTTGTAGCAGTGTGATATTAGCATTAGAATAGACAGAGAAATAGAATAAAGAGTCTAGAAATAGAGCACATCTACAAGAGCAATTAATTTTTGACAAATGTGCTGCAGGAATTCAAGGGACAAAGGGTAGTTTTCTCATGCAATGATGCTGAAACTATTGGGCAAAAAATGGATCTCTCCCTTACTTTTCAATTTATAGAAAATTAACATTAATTGTATCATTGACTAAAATGTAAAATTGGAAACAATAAAGCTGCTAAAAGAAAAATAGGAGAAATGTTTGTGTTTCTGGAATCAGCAAAGTTTTAACATCTATCAATCACACAAAAAAGTCACTAACTATGAAATAAGAAAACACAATAAACTTTGTCAAAATTAAAGACTCCCTTCAAAAAATACTCTTAAGAAAGTGAAAAATTGAGGAACAGACTTGCAAAACACGTATCTTATATAGAAGCTGCGCTCAGAATATATAACAGACTCTTCGAAAGAGAAGAGAAGAAGGAAATTGGAGGAAGAAGATAAGAGAAAGAAGGTGGCACAGAACCCAACAGAACGTGCACAAAATATGTATCTGCAGACACTTCATTGGAGATGCTCAACATTTCTCAGAAATTAGGGAAACGAGGATTAAGACCACCATGAGAATCCACTACATACCCACCATCTTGAGTATGTTTTTTTAAAAGAAAAAAAGAAACCTAACCACATTACATGCTGGAAGGGTGTGGAGCAATGGAAATTCTCGTTCGTTCCAAGTGTGAATGTAAAATGGTTCAGCCACTTTGGAAAACCTTTAGCTTCTTATAAGGATGAACATTGCTTACTCTAAAACCCAACAATCCCACACCTAGATATTTATCTGAAAGAAATGAAAATATGTGTCCACACAAAGAGCTGTCATTTAATATGTAGAGCATTTTATTTATTATAGCATTTTTACAACCTAAACATCCATCAACTGGCAAATGGACAAATTATAATACATTCATACAATGAAACAAAACTCCACAATAAGAATTACTGATATATGCAATAGCATGGGCAAATCTCCATCATCTTGAGTGAAAGAAGCCAGACACAAAAGGATATGTATCATACGACTTAATTTCATGGCATTCTGGACAAGACAGAACCACAGGGGCAGATACCAGATCAGTGATGCCAAAGACTGGGGATGAAGGGAGAGGACTGACTGTAAACAGAAGGAAACATCTGGGGTGACTGTTAGTGGTTACATGACCGACTGCTTATATTTGTCAAAACTCATCAAGATTTACAACTATAAATGGCAAATTTTATTTTATATGAAATCTACCTCAATAATCATTCCTAAAGTCTATGATTTTGGAATTATTTTCACATGCATATGTTTCTGAAGATTCAAGGTCCTCACTATCACAAACCTCACTTTCACTTGCATTCTGGTGTTCCAAAATGATGGAGGTACCCACAGGCCTGGTTGTGCCCAAGGAGGCATCATATGCAAATTTCTTCTCCCATGTGTTCTAAAGTACTTCAAAGTGGTTAAGACACCTGCATCAGAATAAATCGAGATGTTCATTTAAAATGCAGATTCTCAGGCTCTTCCTCAGCATCTGAATCTGAACCTGTAATGGGTTCTAGAACTCTGCAATTTAAATCAGCATCTGAGGTTATTTGATGATCATTTGCATTTGATAACCACTGAGCTTGGGGAAAGACAGTAAGAAGCACCTGTCTTTTCACATGTCTTAGCAACCACGTGACATAGTGATAGGATGGGAGAAGGGAATGACCACATGTGAATCTAGCTTTCTGCCTCATGTGGGGTCCAGTCTCTGTTCTGACATTAACTAGCTATGTGACGTTCCTTCCGTGATTTATCTCCTCTGTGCTGCATCATTTCCACTTATGAGGACCAAACAGGAGTTTTGAACATCTCCAGTAATCCTTCAACTCTACTGTTGCCTTGCTCGTGATGCAAAAATCTACCAACTCTGAAAGCTAAGTCACACAGATATTTTACTAGACTAAGAAAACTAAACTTAAAAATCTGTCATTACGTGGATACATTAAGGCAATGTTGAAATAAATAATAGCAATAACTCAAGTCATCTTTAAACCTAATTTTTTTGTTTTTTGTGTTTTTTAGGCTTAAATTAACTCAATTATTATTTCCACCTTTTCTTTAAATTGTACTTTTTCCCCCAAATTATTTATTAATTAATTTATTTTTGGCTGCATTGGGTCTCCATTGCTGCACGCGGGCTTTCTCTAGTTGTAGCGAGCGGGGGCTACTGTTCGTTGTGGTGTGCGGGCTTCTCATTGCGGTGGCTTCTCTTGTTGTGGAGCACGGGCTCTAGGCGTGCGGGCTTCAGTAGTTGTGGCATGCAGGCTCAGTAGTTGTGACTCACAGGCTCTAGAGTGCAGGCTCAGTAGTTGTGGTGCACAGGCTTAGTTGCTCCGCGGCATGTGGGATCTTCCCAGACCAGGACTCGAACCCGTGTCCTCTGCATTGGTAGGCAAATTTTTAACCACTGTGCCAGCAGGGAAGTCCCTAAATTGTATTTAGGGATAGCCAAATAAACTTAATTTGAGTTAACTTCAAACATTTCATTTTGGAAGGTGACGTTTCAGAGGGTTGACAAATCCAAGAATTCTTTAAACATCCTCTATAATTTAGGTTTATTACAGGTTAATGTGAAGTAGTGACATCCAGTGGCCAATTAGGTAAAATGCAGAACAGCTGAACAGCAGGAAAACACAACATGTAGACAAGAACGATTTTTCCTTGGAACTGTAGTACAGTTTCAAAGAGAAATCAAACTCTTTATATTGTTTCTTTCAGGGAATAATTTGTCTGTTACAGTTTGAAATTTACTGTACAAGTTGCATGCCTCTTATTTTATCCTTTATATTTCATATCGACATTTCAGCATAGCTTCCTACAAAATCTAGCATACTCAGCCGTTCAAAATTCTGGTTTTTATTCTGTTCTGTACAAGTTCTCCCATCTAACTCTCCCCCTACCCACTGATCAAAATGAATTTCCCAGAACACATTCTGTTTACCAGATGGTCAGGGCTGTTCACCTATGGAAGGCATGAGTTCCTTATCTGGCAAAGAGTTGCTGAGCTGTCTGCAGTCACATGACTCCATCTCTTTTCCCTGCTGTCTGCTTCTATCTCCAGAGCATTAAAAGCAAGTAGAAACTGTGAATTGAATATATCCTGTTTGACCATTTGTTTCCAACTACAGCTTTGAATAGATCCAGTTAGTACCTACATAAACATTTTGTTTCACCTGTACAACAGACATAGATGAAATTATTATCTATCACTCTGTTTCTCTCAAAGAAAGACAGTATTTCACTTTTGCATGACAGCATGCTTTTGGAGATGTTTTTTTCTTCTCAGGTAGATAACAGGTTGGGAAAAGAAAGAGTTATTGTTACAGAATCCCATTGACTCTTCTACAAGAAAATGTCACAGTTTTACTACATAATGTCCCAGATCTGCTACAAAATATTCTGGCCACTATATAACTAAAACCTTGGAAATATGAAGATAACCTTTCAAAAGAGATTAGCCATTAGTCAATATTAATTTGTAAACTATTGGAGACCTTATAAATATACCAGATAAAATGCTGACAGATATTTTAACAATCAGTAGAGATACCCCTTTTTTAAATAATTGGGTTTGATTAGATTAACTATTTTGAAGTTGGGTTTTAACTGTGTAGCATGAACTATATCTTTATAATTAGCATATTTAAGTGGACATGGCAAGAATTATAAACAACTTCTAGATATAAAATGTAAAGGGTAAGTAATGTTTTTAATGTTCTAGTAAAATGGTTCCTTTTATTATTCATATGTTCCTATGTAATGTGCATTTTGCATGTAAGGAATTGAATAATAGAGGAAGGAATTTAACAATCTGTTTTTACTTAGGTGTTATTCCTTTTGATCATTAGAATTATGTTATTTTAATATGCCATTTTTGGTTTCCTAGATATATTTTAAAGGTGACCAAAATGCATATTAAACAGAATAGATCATTTTTACACAGTGTATTAGCAAGACAGGAAAAGATGGCAGCAATATTGGGAAGTGCATGGTGGAAAACAGAAACTTAAAGGCTTCTTCTTGGGAGTGTGGGTTGTTGTAATCTTTCTGGAGGATAAATTTGCTATAGTTAAAAAACTTTCAGGTGCATACCCTTTGATCTAGCAAATCTACTTTTAATGTTTTATTATGGAGAGGAATATATATATATATATATATGCATGTATACATAGTTGATTCTTATTATTCCTGGTACTTGTGTTCTATAAAGCTGCCAGAGACACTGGATTAGTGAACATGGCCTGGCGCTCTTAGGGGAAACATAGGGTTAGGTTCCTGCGATCCTTTGGTCACAACATTATTATCAAATGATCAGTTACATGATCTTGCTTTATGTGTGTTTCAGCTTAAAGACACTTTATTTAATATATGTTGTTGATTGATTAGCACTTAACGCACAGCCAACAGCACTGCAACTCAGGCCTGAATGTAGCTGACCTAACATGTATTTTCTCTGTGAGGCATATCACAGCCTCCTTCCACTTAGGGACCCTAGAGGGCACTTTGCCACTGGGCTTGGGGTCCCCAAGAAAGTGAAATTGCACAAAATTGAGAAAAACATGTTACTAAACGTACTGCAAAAGGACACTTGTTTGCATATGAGAACTGAAATTAAAAGGCAGAGCACCCCTTTTTCTGACCTCAGCTGGGACTGTGTGTGTGGGGCAACTCCAATTTCCAGCCTCCTGTGCATACACGCAAATGACCACAAAAGCCCTGCAAGGTTTGGTTTTGGGGTTACACATAAATTCTAGTGAGTAGATGAACTGGCAAAATGAAATCTACAAATACTAAACGTTTGCTACAACATAGGTACATTTATATATATATGTGCAAGAATGTATAAAGATGTGCATCACAGTATTACCTATAATTTTAATACACTATAAATATCTGAGGTATAAAAGTTAAATGCACATTCCCTGAAAATACTACCCAAAATAGCATGTTGAAAAGCAACGCTAAGTTACAGGGGACCACTGCCTTGCCAGAGCCTTAGTATCTGGGAGACGGGACAGCAAAGCATGATATTTTGAGTTTGTAGAGTTTGGTTTGAAGTGGAAATTTCAGTGCAGCTCTTGGTGGGATTGGGAGAGTTCCATGATGTAACAGTTTAGGGTTAGTACAAACACAGATGTGGGTTTAGGGGAGAATTTGTTGAAGCAAGTCTTGAACAGTCATTTTATGGTTACTGTAAGTTTAGTCTAGTATCCCTTTATAAGGATTTTCAGAAAATTCCTGACACACAAAATAAAGTCATTATGTTGGCTTTAAATCATATAATATATACATTATACATCCTAAAATCATCACATCGGCCTGGACACTGCGTCCAGGTCATCAGGACTTGACTCTGCTCAGACAGGCTCCCTGTCTAATAGCTCCCAGATCAGCATTCTTAGATTTACACCAATGATTTCTCCTTGTATAAAATTGTGTTTCACATCCAATGGAAAAAAATTAGCAGATATCTCTATTTGCTAAACTCTAGCATTACTTTAAGGAGGGAGATGGTTTAAAACCCACAAATCCTACTTCAAGTGTGTCAGTGATTTAAATGACTTGCATGTTTGAACAGAAAAACAAGGTCATGACCTTTATGAGAATACGAAATTTCACCTGGGAAGTTGGAGCAAGGAGTAGCTGGCGACCTGTCATTTCTATCCTAGAAGGGGCTTCCCTTGTCTTCCCAGGGTTCCCTCTTCTCAAATCTACTGTAGCTGGGCCTCCACTGCATACAGGGGGGCTCCGGTCACACAGCCAGATGTCTCTACAGCCCCCTAAGTTCAGAAATGAAGTTATTGGTGCATATGATCCATATGAAATCTATAAAAGTGGGAATAAGCAAGTTGTGTCCTACACATGGGTCCAGTGCAGGACTCCAAAGGGAACATCATGTGAAACAAGGAGATGACGGGATGGAGTGGGGCATCTGAGAGGGATCTGGAATGGTGGGTTGAAGTGTGAGATTTAATACGCCGCATGCTACTGAAGTACTAGGTTATTACACAGGCTCAATTACCAGTCCTCCGCGAAAACTGAACAGGTACTAATTCCTTGATCCGACTCTTCAGACAAGTACTCTTCTATCAATGTCCTCAGAAGTCCGGCACCCTCCAGTAGTAGGTACAGAGGGGGCGCTGCCACTGTGCTGGGGGTGAAATGCAGGTTGAAAACGCCCAGGGGTCCCATCTTATTTTAAATGCCCGTTTAATTTATGGACGTGGGCCGAGCGTCAAGATAAAGTAAGCTGTATATTTAACATTCTGATTTTACAAACACAGAAACATGGACGTCTTAGGATGATTTTTTAAATGGTGTGGGATTAGAACTAATACAAGGAAATGTTAGGTAATTAAAATGTTGTGTAAATAATTGTGCCTTTTTATACCAATCTTAACTTTTGATAAAAAGGAAATGGCTAATTTCTCAGTCTACAAGGAATCACTAAAGTTTAGTTTCTTAATTTTGACCACACCTAATGAAATCAAAGTAAGTGCCTCAGTATCCTCCTGAGATCACCAAAAATAAATATTCACCATCACCCTTAATAACATTCCTAACATAATATCTAACATTTGAAATAAAATGTTCTTGATGATTTATTTAATATGAATAAGGACCTGGTGTGTACCACACATTTTCTAAGTGATTAGTGTTAATTCTTTGGGTAAAATTATAAAATAATTTTGGCATCGTACTCCATGTCTCTGGAGAAAAGGACAAACTATGAAGAGCTCCATCATGACTGGGCAGGTACATAAAAAACTGGTCCTGAAATGGTCTACATTTTGATCTCAGTGGAGAATATTTATGGATAAAAATTCAGTGAGCTGTACATTTACTGCTAGAGCACTTAGGTACTTCACATATCTGTGGTATACTTTAATAAAATAATTAAAAATCATAGTATTGAATTTTAGATATCAGCTCCTTGCATCTTTGAAGACACCAAAACCCAGAGAAGTTAGCAGACACTTCTCAAGACTGGAGGAGCCCGGCCAAGACTCAAGCCTGGCACTTCCAGCTCAGCAGCTGTTCTTATCTTCGCTCTAAATAAATCCATCCTGAAACAATCGACACTGATTTTCCTTCCTTGGCAGAGACATTGAATGACAAAGTTCTCTTTCAAGCAAACACTAAAAACCTTGAATTAAACTTTGAGTGATTTCTAAAGGCCTCATGAGATCGCTATACATAAGTCGGTAAATCCCAAATAATGACAAATTTCAGGACCACAGTATTCTGTGGGCTAAGTCCTCACCCTTACCCCACGTAGGTTGCTGAAACCCTAAACTTTATAGCATACTTGCAGTCATTTCTGCATCTACCACAGGACACTCGAATCCCTGGATTCATTTAAGTCAAGCAACTTGCATGTAACTTATAGGCACTGTTGTTTGTTCTGGATATAGCACCACCTTTAATCCTTTTCAAGTAAAAGAAATCACACCGTTCTTAGTCCTTCTGCAATTATTATAGCATATATTTCCATTTTGTAATCTTTAAGAACTATTTTAAATTGTCTGCATTCTGGGTAATGATATTTAAAATCAGATACTTATTTTTAAGCCATGAATGTTGAGTGGAACTTTAAATCCCTTAGAAGTGCTTGTGAAGTCAAGGTTTACTGTTAAAGTTAACTTATAATAATAAAGCTTGTAATGACCTACGTGTGCTTTAATCAGTTATGCTAATTTGTTTTCTTCTTCCTTAGCTTCCTCTAAGATCTATAATCGACTGGTTTTTACTTAAAATATTAAAATCATTGCATTAAAAAATTAATTTTCCTAGTTTATTTCAGTGTAGGAGTTGTTCATTATATTCTTCCTGCATTTAATGAATAGCTTCAAATTTTAGTTGAATGATAAATCACTCCCCAAGCCCTACAATTTGTATAGCAGTCTAAGCACATGGCCTTTAGAGAACTTGTTGGCCCAATATAACTGTAAAACCAGGCTCTTTTCCTAGGATATCTCATTTATTTTTCACTATCTAACTGACGGTCAGAGAGATTAGAAAACATGTGCAAATAGCCAAATAGTAGAATCAGGATCAAATCTAGACAGTCTGACTCTGAAGTATTCACCTTTATATCCTGGGACAAGTAGAAAATAGATTGTGTGATCATCATGCAGAAGAAAATACAAGTGAGTTTACCTTATTTGCTAAAAGGAGATGGTAGGAAATGCTTTATCGACGGCCATCATATTTGTACCTGAAACACAATCAGCAAGATAACTTCATTACCTCTCTATCTCAATGTTCCCATCTTTGAAATGTTCTGCTTTGAGACAGTTTCATCCACGAGTTTTCAGACTCAAGGAAAATTTGCCTGAGAGATTGGTGGCGTGTTCGGACTAGCAAGCACTCAGTTTTCCAGGATATTATAGGGCCCTTTGATATGAATTTCACTAAGCTTCCCTTCTCTGATGTTAGTGACAACATGACTGGCATCATATTGATTAGGATGTCACTGTCCCTGGCATCTCTTTCAGAGATGACTCTCTCTTATATTCTGTAAATTCCCTTAACTTTCAAGGACTAACAGGCTTCAACCTCAGTACCAGCTGGCTGAGGATAAAGGGGAGTGTGTAACGCCCAGCCTGCTCGTGGGAGAGCAACAGTGCGTTGTTCTAGAATATTACAGTAGGAGGGCACCTCCCATGTAAGGGGACGTGGTGCTAGTGGACATCTATATCCGTTTCCTTATTAGAATATCATCAGATTGATTAATGTATGTGCACTTCTTCTGTGGTTTTTTTTTTACATAGAAAACATAAATTTGTTTAACACCGAGCTGTTTAAGTGGTACCAAAGATCAAAAGAGTCAATTCAGTGCATCAAGATGTAAAAAGAGAAAAATTAGGTCAGAAAATGACAAGGTAGAGAAGTCTTCTAAAATCCAGTTACAGAGCTCAGTGCTTGTCCTGGATTCTTAACAACAAAACGTAACCCCCATGAGGCACCTGTTCGGTCCCTGTAACATCTTGACAGTCCTAGGAATCAAGAAACTCACTTGCTGACCACTCACACTTTTCCCTACATAAATCAGTTGACGTCTTGTTTTTATTGAGTCTTTTTCTCTCTTCTCTGGCAAAAAACCTAACCTTAGTTTGGAAAGAATTGAAGAAATGCTCCTCAGACAGTTCCAGAGCGGGGAACTGATTCTTAAGTGACTCTGACTAATTACACGGAGCCTGCCAGGCAAGCGGCTGACCTCCCCCCAGAATGCTGGCGCTCAGATGAGCCTTCTGACCCGCGGCTGGAAATACAGCCAGCCCTCTGCTGCTCTCTCCTTGCAAATGCCATCCATGGCAGAAGAAATGACTTTGCCTGCCCAATTTGCTATTCCACTGCAATTTCCCTCTGGGTCTGCTCAGCCAGTTCTTTTGTAAGCTGTGATTTGAGGAAGGCACATATGAGTAACTATATGTCTGGAGGGGAAAAAAAAAATGAGGACACCGTTTTACTTTTTTTCCCCCCTATTTGGTCAAAGTGGAGTTTCTTTGACTTTTCAAAGGGGCTGATGTGTGCACAGTCCTCTAATTTTCAACACCGCGGTCACTGCACTCTCTAGTGTGAATTTAGCCGAGCTGTATCACCCTTGTATTTGCACAGTCACTTAACGTGTCCCATAAAGCATGACAGGAGCTTAATTTGCAGAGCTGTTACGTTTCCAGGTAATGGGAGTTCTTCTTTCTGGTGCTATTTAAAAGATATCCATTTCATAAAAGCTGGTGGTTTATCAATGTCCTTGCGAAATATTCCTCCTACTCTTGTTTGTAGGCCAGTTCCTTAGTTATATACTGCTGTTACTTTTTACCCTGGAGAACTTTGACCTTTGCTCAAGGGTAAAAGGCAGCCTTGAGAAGGGAACCAGGGGCCATGAGTGCACCAGCGCATCCCCCCACTCCCGACACCCGCTGCCTTCACTGCAGAAGCCCTGCACACATCACTAGAAGCCTTTTCTGCACACAGAACAGGCTGAGAGGGTGGGACCTACAGCTGGATCGTGTGAGAAAAAACATACCCACCCCAGACAAGAGGAATGCTGCTGATTGAAAAGCTGCTTGTGATATCCCTGATATACTTCCAGGGGATATTTTCCTTTCAGACATGGAAGAACTCTAGAAAGGAGAATGGTTTCTGCCTTTGCGGCAGGGAACAGGCCTCTCCCATGTGGATGGAGGTCAGCAAATCCATGGGACGATGCCAAGTAGCTTTTTATGGTTAAGCTGTCACTATATTTGGCTTGTTGGGCTAAAATCCCTTATTTTCTTCTTGTCGTGTGATTGTATTTTGCTTAAATGCCCAGGATGTGGTGGTGGTGGTGGTGGATTTCCCCAAAGGTTGGGAGAACTTGGCCTGAGAGGTTAATTACTCAAGCATTATTTGATTTGTATTCTCTAACATAACAATATTTAGACTGTGAGTAGAGGAAAGAAAATTCAAGTGGGAATTAGGGAAACCCCCCCACTCCCCCCCAACTCCCCCCCCCCCCCCCCCCCCACCAATCCCAACATTAAACTTGTATGGCTTTAGGCAAAACAATTAACCTCAGTATTCTCAGCTATAAAATAACAGGCTTAGAAAAAATGATTTCATCGATGCAGCCGAATGAGAAAATGACAACTCATTCTTGCTAAATACAAAAATATAAATTTTCACCTTTAAATTTATAATTCACTGTTCAAAATAAGTGGCATCACTTTCCCCAGAACTCAGCAGTGTCCTCTAAGAGCTTCAGAAATATGATCCTGTCCCTCCTTCTCGAGTTAGAAGCCTCAGGGAAAGATTGCCCTGCTGGATTCCAGCAGCTGAGACTGGGACCGCAGAGCAGCTGTGGATACGTACAGTATCAAGCCGTTTTGGCTCTGAGAGGCTTAAAAGGCTTAATGCACCTGTGCACCTGGGGTTGCCGCTTCTCTGCTGGAAAGCCCCACATTTCTGGCTGTTACTCTGGCCATCAGGACCTTAATTAGGAGTTTAATGCACAGTGTAGCTAATAACTTTATCCATGACCACCTTCCAGCCCCCCGGCAAGGCCCAGGGAAACGACTTGCTTCCTAACACCTCCTTCTGCTCTATATTTTCCCCCGTGTTTTCTTCCCATCCAAACAGGAAATTAAAATATAGGACAAAAATTAATAAACTGGCATTTGCATTCTGGCATCTTCATTTCTATGGCCGATCGTATTTCCTCTTTCATATGAGTAGCTGGCTAATTTTGTTTGCCCCTGCCCTCCATTTCCCCATCAAATTTATCATGCCAAGTTTATTTTATAATTTTTTGACCATTGGCCAGTCAGTATGGCAGAAGTTCTTCTTTCCTTCTTATTTGCATGGCACTATGTTCAAATCTCTGTGGAACCTTGTCTTTATGCCTTGGGTTCTGAATCTGCCTCAAGACTGTAAGTGTACTAAGGTTGTATTTGTTTAATTTATCTTCGCTCTTGATACCTCACTTCCCTGTATACTGAAGACTAACACGGGAAAAATTAGGTATATATCTCAGTTTTTTGTGTTTTTATTTTTATCTCTAATGAATGAGTTCCAAATTTTGGATCAGTAAAAGTAAAGAAATAAGAATATGGTTGAGTACACAGTGAGTACACCAATGTGAATTGGAGGTAAGAATTCAAGTAGGGAGGTAGAAAAATAATATTTGGATCTATCAATCAGGCTTTCAATGTCAAAATAAAGACTCTTTGTAAGCCCATTAGCCAGTGTACTGATCTCTAGAATTCACCTAATAATAGGGCAACCCAACAAATTACAAATAATTTCTTGCTGCAGTGAATTAAAAAATAATAGCATGACCCTCCAAATAATTTAGTAATTAGATCCCATTTATTTTGGGTATAGATGAAATAATTACAGAAGATTAGCAAGGCAAGGCATGATTTTTAATTTTTTGCATCTCTTTCCTTACATTTTTTAATAAGCTGGGTTCTTGTTGGTATTATTTACATACTTCTTTTTTTGTACTTGGAGGGGTTTTGATATATGTATACAGAGGCATAACTGACACTTAATCAAGCTGCAGAATATTTCTGTCCCTCCAAGGAGTCCTCTTATGCTCCCTTGTAATTAATCGCCTCTCTCCTTGGGCCCTTACAACTACTAATGTGACCACTGTCCCTCTGGCTTTGCCTTTGCTAGACGTTGTAAATGGGCTCAGAGAGGATGTGCCTGCCCTCTTCCACATAGCGCAGTTTTTTCCCCATCAGTCCTTGCTGTAATCCTTTACATCATTCTGTTCCTTTTTACTGCTGACTAATGGAGCACGATCTGCTAATCCTCTCAATACTTTGGACATTAGATTTTCTCCCACAATATTTGACCACTGTGAATTAAAAAATTGTGTGAGCATTTGCAAACAAATGTGTAGAAAATGTGTTTACTCCCTTGGTAAATATCCAGGAGCAGGCCTGCTAATTTAATAAAAAGCCGCCAGCCTCTGTTCAAGTGTGGTAAAAGCATTAGGAATGGATGAGGGTTCCAGTTGCTCCAAATCTGCACCAGCATTTGATGTTATTAGTGTCTGCTTTGTTTTGTTTACTTTTTTTGTTGTTGTTGTTCTTAGCTCTTCTAGTAGGTGTGAAGTGGTATTTCATTTGTGGTTTTAATTGGAATTTCCCTATTGGATAAAGACATAGAGCATCTTTATGTGTGCTTCTTTAGCCATTTCTATTTTTCTTTGGTGAAGCATCTCTTCAAAGGTTATGACCCCCTTCTTTATTTATTTATTTTTTTGGCTTCTGATCATTTAATTAGTATTTTTGAATGAATATTTTATTAGATATTAGTTTTAAAATAATTTCTCCCAGAACATATATATATATATTTTATTTTCTTAACAATATCTTTCAAAGGGCAGAACTTCATAATTTTGTCTCATTTTTTTTCTTTTATGATATTTTATGATGTGTTTTTTTGTGTCCTCTCTAAAAAATGTATATTTAACTCAAGATTACAAAGAAATTCTGTGTTTTGTGACAGAATTTTAAATTTTTAGGTATTTATAATCCACAAGATGATCTAGTTCAAGTTAATTTTGTGAAAGATGTGAGGAAAGGGTAGAGTTTTCAATTTTGATTATTTTATTTTTTTATACAGTCATCCTTTATTGCAAATACTATTCTTTCTCTAATAAGTTGCATTGGCAACATTGCCAAAAATGAACTGAATAAGATTTTACATATTTCTGTAATTTTGATTCTGTTCCATTTATATGTCTGTCCAATACCAGTACTCTATCTTGGTTAGTGTAGTGTTATTGTTATATTACAATCTTAAAATCCGGCTATTTTGGCTCTTTCAGGATGTTTATTTTTCCATACAATTTTTATAATTTGCTTTTCATTTGCTCAAAATCCCTGCTGAATATTTGATTAGGATATGGGGAAATATAGACCAACCTGAGGATAATTGACATATAAAAACATAGAGTCGGGCTTCCCTGGTGGCGTAGTGGTTAAGAATCCATCTGCCAATGCAGGGGACATGGGTTCGAGCCCTGATCCGGGAAGATCCCACATGCTGCGGAGCAACTAAGCCCGTGCACCACAACTACTGAGCCTGCACTCTAGAGCCTGTGAGCCACAACTACTGAGCCTGCGCATCTGGAGCCTGTGCTCTGCAACAAGAGAGGCCGCGACAGTGAAAGGCCTGTGCACCGCGATGAAGAGTGGCCCCCGCTTGCCGCAACTAGAGAAAGGCCTCGCACAGAAACGAAGACCCAACACAGCCAAAAATAAATAAATAAGTTAATTAATTAAAAAAGACAAACATAGAGTCGGGCTTCCCTGGTGGTGCAGTAGTTAAGAATCCGTCTGCCAATGCAGGGGATATGGGTTCGAGCCCTGGTCCAGGAAGATCCCAAATGCCGCAGAACAACTAAGCCCATGCGCCGCAACTACTGAGCCTGCGCTCTAGAGCCCGCGAGCCACAACTACTGCAGCCTTCGCACCATAGAGCCGTGCTCTGCAACAAGAGAAGCCACCACAATGAGAAGCCCACGCACAGTAACGAAGACCCAATGCAGCCAAAAATAAATAAATAAATAAATTTTTAAAATAAATAAATAAATAAATAAAATAAAAAATAAAAACAGAGTCTTCAGATCCATAAACAAAATGTATCTCTGAATTTATTTCTGTCTTATTTAATGTATCTCATTAACGTTTTGTAATTTTCAGCATATGAAACTCATACATACTTATTTAGATTTATCCCTATGCATTTCATGTTTTTTGATTATATGGGTCATTATTTCTAATATTCAATATCAAAATGTTTATTGCTAGTATAGATAGAACAGTGGTTTGTTTTCTCTTTGATTCTGCAACCTTGCTAAACTCATTTATTTGTTCTAGTAGATATTTTGCAGATTCCTTGGGATTTTCTATATTAACAAAAATAGGTTATTTCTGAAAAAGTCTATTTTATAATTTAAACAATTTTAGTCTATTTTTTCCTTATTTTACTGGCTGGAACATCTAGTACAATGTTGAATAGAAGTGATGAGAGTGGATATCCTTTAGATTTCCAATCTCAGGGGAAAGCTTTCAGTTGTTCACTATTAATTATGATATTTACTGTCAATTTTGTGTGGACACATTTACCAAATTGGGCGAGTTTCCTAAGATTTTATATGAATGGGTATTGATTTTATTAAGAGCCTTTTCATTATCTGTTGAGATGATTGTATATGCATATATACAATAATTAATTTGTATTGAGTTTGCTAATATGGTGAAAAATATCAATGTTGAAGAAAGTTTACCTTTCTGGAATAAACTCCCAATTGGTCATGATGTAATATTTAGTTTATATATGGCTGGATTTGATTTGATAATATTTTGTTAAGGACATTTACATATATGGTCATGAGTGAAATTATATGAAGTTTTCTTTCCTTGTATCTTTGTCTGCTTTTGATATAAGGGTAATTCTGGTCTCATAAGATTAATTGAGAAATATTCCTTCTATTCTATTTTCTGGAAGAATATGAATAAAATTTGTATTATTTACCCATAAAGTAGTTGGTAGAATCACCAGCTAAGCCATCTGGGACTAGAGTTTGCTTTGAAAGAAGGTTTTTCACTAAAACTTCATTTATTCAATAAATAAATGATAATTTGGCTTATTTATTTCTTCTTGAATAAGCTTTGGAAGATTGTGTCTTTAAAGTAATTTGTTCATTTTTTCAAAATATTCTATAATCATTTTGTGTCTATGGGGAGTGTAGTGGTGGCATATCTTTAAGCTGATATTGGTAGTTTGTATTTCCTATCTTTTTCCCTACTAGACTCATGAGCGTTTGTTTTTATTATTTTCTCTATTGTTTTTCTCATTTCTATTTCATTGAGTTTTGCTCTTTTTGGCTTTCTTTCAAATGTGGTATATATTGTTACCAAAAATTCATATGAAGTCCAGCAAAATGTCATTCACATTGGAGGGCATATTCCAGCATGCTTAACTTAACCTTAATGTTAGGATTCCCTTTACCTTTATCAACTAGCAAGTCCATAAATGTTTTCAAGTTTATCTCCCACTCTTGTAAACAAGTCTTTCTAAGCCCTCCAAAAAATGTGCTAACTATTGCTTATCGGGTCTCATCAGTTTGAGATCGTCAGTGTGTGGTATCACAGTGGGGTCCTGTAGGGAGTTCAGATGATCGGACTGCTGTGGTCTCGATCAGGAGCCAGTCTGGCTGCTTCCTGTCGCAAACACAGTTCTATTAGGACGTGGCCACGCCCCTCCGTTGTCTATGGCTGCTTTCCAGCAACAGTAGCACAGTTGACTAGGTTGACTAGTTGGGACAGAGTGTGTGGACTGCCACCTTCAAATACTTAGAATCTGATCCCTAAGAGCAAGTTTGCTGGCCCTGAGTCTACATTGTGACACAGAGCGGAAGAGTTTGCACTGTCTCAGGCAAAATGCGAAGGAGCACATGGCCCCTGTCAAATGGAAGGAAACTGTCTGATGGTCCTTGCAGAGTTGTGCAGAGGCAAACATGGCTTTCGCCATGTCAGTAACGCCAACCAATGCCAGAAACTGCACTGATCTGCTTCAGTAGCGTCATCACACGTGGGACAGACTCTGCAACAGAAACTATCACCTGCTTAGGCTTGTGACACTGAACAGCCTTCTCACCGGCCTTACCATCTAGTTACTGGAGAGGCTCCTTCTGCATCTGTGAAACCCCTGGAGGTGGCACTCATCTCTGAGCTTCCTCAAGGATGCAGTGCCTCCTTGGTTTTTCCTGGCAGAGAGAAGTTCAGTCCGCTTCCACTTAGTTTCCCATCTAGCAGTGATCACTCTGGAGCCCCGGGGTCAGTGGGAGGACTCTGCTGATTGCCAAGTACATCTATTCTAATTACAAGCCACAACTATGATGCTTCCATGTGGAAGGTCTTCATTGCTGCTTAGACCCCGTGGCGTGAACCTGGACCAGATTCTCGTGTATCTCATAATCTCTCTAGTCCTCTGTTTGACTTTGGAAACCTAGAGCAACTTCACGAAGCCTTGCTCTAAGTCTTCCTCAAGCAAACCTACATCCAGTTACTAGGGAAATCGTACACCGGGGAAAAGAAATGCCTGGGCCTTTTAGGGATGTTAAATATAATACTTGAAACAGGTTGATGTTAATTCCTGGAGACCAAAAGTCAAGTTAGGGGACAGCAGTGGTCAGAGACAAATGAAGGTTTGACCCAAGTCTGTGGACCTCAGTGGTCCAGCAGGCATAAAGGGGCATTTTGTCCCAAGCAAGCGTGAGTGTGCATCATTGTGATGCCACCACAAGCTGGGGACAGCCTGGGTTCCATTTCACAGCAGGAAGGAGCTCTGAGACACAGTAAGGGCCAAGAACATAACCAGGACAACCCAAAATCCCCTCTTTTCGTGCTGCCTTAGTCAGTGTTCAGTTAGGAAAACAGAGAACAGTTAGGAATTTCAAACTGAAGGGACTAACACAAGGGATGGGTTTCAGAGGTGTTAGAAGGCTTAAAAACCTGAAAAAGGATGTCACTAAGATAACCAAAATAATAAGTGCAGGAAGATGCTATCTCTATGGTTTGGGGAAAAGTTGGGACTAAGGAAACCTAAGCTCACAGGAAAGGCTCCCACAGGTTTGGTGCCCAGCCTCCCGAGGGGGGATGCGAGTCAGTTCTTCCTGCAGCTTCAGGAGCACGGTGGGGGGAGGGGGTTAAGGAGAGGAGGGGGGAGCCCACCCTGTAGTCGCTCAGGTGTCCAGGTGGAGGTGCAGCCCAGGGCTCCTTATACCTCTGTGGGGTCTTAAGCCTCTAGGCTGAGTCCAGTTCTAGGAGGTTCAAAAGAGGCTGGGCTCTGCACACAGTTGCTACTCTTGGACCCAGCTGCTTCTCCCGGATGATGCTAGAGAAACAGGAACATAGGAAAGAACAGCCTTCTCCCCTCCCTCTGCCTGTTACTCCCCTCCCTCTGCCTGTTACTCCCCTCCTGTTGATAGAACCACCTGGGAAAGCCGTTGGGGAATGTGGTTTGCAGGGTTCACACATCAGCGGCTCATAGAAGGGCAGTGTTAACCTCAGGGAAACAGGCATGTATTCATCAGTAGGCAACCTAAGCTGTGTTTTTAAACATCGCTCTGTTTGTTGTGTGGAGAATGGGCAGCAAAGGGCAAAAATGGAAGAAAGAAGATAATTCATGGAGTTATTGCAGTGGTGAATCCGACTAATCACGAGAAGTTAGTGGGGAAATGCTGAAACTGAGGAACGTTTTTGATAAAATCATGTGAGAAGTAATATTCTGTCAGAGTTCTCAAACAGGCTAAATGCAGGATAACAGATTGCACACGTATTGCCTCTTGCAACGTATTAATGAAAGATGGTGATTCTGAAGAGTCGTCTTTGTCATCTTTACAATGAAGGAGAGCTGAATAATCTCCCCATGGTGAAGCTAGCACATTAGTGTCTGCTCACGGGGCTGGATGATGCATTCCTCTGCATTATACATTCCTCAGTGAGCCAGTGGGGAGAAGCACTACTTATGGAGGATAAGCAATGCAGTGCTGAACTCAAATAGCAATGAGACCATCTAGAGTCTAAGCTGTGTCCAGCCTTGGATTCAGGCCTGTCTATACATGCAGCCCTCAGAGGGGTGGGTACCACTGACATGTTTCCATGAGGAATGGAAATAATTTATCACAAAGAAGAATATTCAGAACCTAAGAATTTGACTCAATGACAGTAGCTAAAATGTTTTTGAGTCCTTATTATGTGGTATGCTCTGTGCTAAGTACTTTATGTGCATTATTTTATTTAATCTTCCCTCTTACACTCCAGCTGCTATGATTAGGCATGATTTAGAGGTAAGAGCAAAGCTCAGAAAGTTTAAGTAATTTGTCTATAATCACACATACTTTAAGCTTCAGAGCCAGAACTTGAACCTAGATTAACTCCAATGTCATAGATTTAGGCACCATAAGGAGGCCTTCTGCAGAATGTTGCAAAATCTGCTCACCCCTCCCTATACTCACACCCCTGAGTAGCCCCTCCCACACTGACTCTGTGATGTGCATTGGCCGTTAGGACAATAAGAAGTGTAACAAAAGAAAAGACTAAAATGTGCCTGCCCAGTGGGACCTGCCTCCTTACTTTGGAAATACACAAAAAGCCTTAAGAAAAGTGTACATCATTTGCATATCTAGGAATTTATGCTAAGGAAAGTAACTATGGAATTTCCTATAGTTATAAGGGGTTCATCCTTGGGTTTTCCCATTAGGGAAGTATCAGAAAGTGAAACAAAGGGAAAACAAGAAGTGACTGGTTAAACACAACTTGCCAGATCTACACAACACAATACTATTTAATCATTAAAATTTTTTGTTGTAGAAAGTATTTAATAGAATATAAAGATACTTGAAATATATTAAATAAAACATATGTTTAAAAATAAAACACCATTTGTGCCCAAATATCAGATGTGTATTATTTCCTGAAATTGCCTTTCAGAGAGTTGTTTACCAATTCCACTTAAAAACTTCTCACGTGTATGTTGCCCTGCCAGTCACATCAATATTTTGAAGCATCATTTGAGAAAGACACGTTATTATGAAGAATGCAAATTTAAATGCTTCTTAGAGGACAGAAACACACACATGCACAAAAGGCAAAAGAAAATGTAACATAGATTTGGTAAATATTCCCAGTTGTGTGACCTCGGGTTAAATTGCATTTAATGCCATTGTAAACAAGGCTTTTAAAGATCTCCTGAAAGGAGAACAGAGACTGACTGCACTGAAGAGGTCTTGAGACCATGACCATATATCTACAGCGCAGTGAGAGGAAGCAGGTGCTAATGTTATTTAAATGGGTCCTTTTGACTTGAGACAAATTTTCCAGCGACAGCATCTTATGCATTCAAAAGTGTTATAGTTTTAAGAGTTTAGACGGATGCAGAGGTGATGTATCCTGGAAGACTGTGCTAGGTGACTCAGAACTAGCCGTCAAAGTGACGAATGCACAGACGTCTAAAATGCATGTGGAGATTTTGAATAAAATGGTTTCATGAAACCTAAGAGTGGAAACATTTAATATTTATAACTTGCTTATTTTATATAATGTGACAAATTGTGTATGGGTAACTAAATTAAATATTAAATACTATAAGTAGACAATTTCTTACATATGTATTTAAGTATATATTTATATATTTAAGTTGCCCATCATATTTTTGGATATAGTCTTTCGAAAGTGCACAATTACCTTATATTCAAGGCGGTCTTATTACTGGCATTTGCACTGCAACATATTAAACTATAATACTCATGCATTATTATAAGTATACACAAGTTCACAGGAAAAAAATAGAAACTGACTTATTTAGATGGAATTTATCAAGTTAAAGCGGTTATTGTCCTGGAAATGGGATCGTGAGAGTGTTTTATTTTCTTAGGCATACTTCGTGTGTGTGAGTTTTAGGGTTTAATGGGAGGGAGAAGTGGAGATGTTTGTATATACTTTGTAAACTTTTCTACAATAAATACTGTATTTGTAGGTAAAAATTTCCTCAAGTATAATGAACTTATGTAGTTACATTATAAAACTTGCATAACATTTTTATCTTCAACCTTTGAAGCAACTGGACATACCACCAATGGGCCAGAGTTTGCTTGGGGCTTGGAGGAGATGGCAGAGAGATGAACAGTGTTGCCATGGCGACATGGCAGCCAGCATCAGCCCAAACTCAAGAGAGACCAGCAGTCGTCTCCCTGGCTGTCTGAATTAGTCAGGGTTCTCCAGCGAAACAGAACTGATAGGATGTGTATATTTATTTAAGAGAGATTTAGTTTAAGGAATTGGCTCACAAGAGTGTGAGGTGCAAGTCCGAAGTCTTCAGGATGGGCTGGCAGTCTGGAGACCCAGGGAAAAGTTGCAGTTCAAGTCCAAAGGCAGTCTGCTGTCAGAATTTCTTCTCTCTCGAGATCGGCCTTTGTTCTCTTAAGTCTTCAACCAGTTGGATGATTCCCACCCACATTATGGAAGGCACTCTGCTGTACTCAAAATCCACCCATTTAAATGTTTATCTCATTCAAAATACCCTCACAGAAACATCTAGAATGTTTGACCATATATCTAGCCATCTTGACTCAGCCAAGTTGACACATAAAATTAACCTTCATATTGTCACAGTAGGACCTATTATTGCTCTCAAAACTCAACAGGAAAAAGCAAATAATCCAATTACAGACTGGACAAAAGATATGAACAGAAATTTCACTAAAGAATTAGTACAGATGGCAAATAAGCACATGAAAATGTATTTTGCATTATTAGCCATTAGGGAAATGTAAATTAGGACCACAATGAGATATCACTACACATATATCAGAATGGCTTTAAAAAAGTTAACAAACTAAATGTTTTCAAGGATTCTGTGAAACTGGAAAATGGATCATTCATTTGCTGTTGGGGATGTAAAGTGAAACAGTCATTCTGGACATAATTTGGCAGTTTTTCTTTTTAAACTAAACGTATCATATGACCCAGCAATTGCACTTCTGGGCATTCATCCCAAATCAATAAAAACTTAGGTTCATTACAACTCAATAGCAAAACCCCCCAACTAATCCAATTTAAAAATGGGCAGAGGATCTGAATAGACATTTTTCCAAGGAAGACAGATGACCAACAGGTACATGAAAAGATGCTCAACATCACTAATGATCAAGGAAATGCAAACTAAAACCACAGTGATATATCACCTCACACCTGTTAGAGTGACTATTATCAAAAAGACAAGAAATAACAAGAGTTGGTGAGGATGTGGAGAAAAGGGAACCCTCGTCCACTGTTGGTATAGATGTACATTGGTGCACCCACTATGGAAAACAGCATAGAGATTCCTCAAAAAAATTAAAAATAGAACTACTATATGACCTAGCAATGATGCTGCTGGGTATTTATCCAAAGAAAAAAACACTAACTCAAAAAGATACCTGCACCCATGTTCATTGCAGCATTATTTACAATAGCCAAGACATGGAAACAACGTAAGTGTGCGTCGATGGAAGAATGGATAAAGAAGATGTGGTATATATATATAATAGAATATTACTCAGCTGTTTAAAAAAAAAAAAAAGGAAATCTTGCCATTTGTGACAACATGGCTGGACCTTGAGGGCATTATGCTAAGATAAATAAGTCAGACAGAAGAAGACAAATACCATATGATCTCACTTATATGTGAAATCTGAGAAACAAAACAAAACAAAAAACAAAGCTCATAGATACAGAGAACAGATTGGTGGTTGCCAGAGGTAGGGGTTGAGGAGTGGGCAAAATGAGTGAAAGAGTTCAAAAGGTACAAGCCTCCAGTCATAAAATAAGTCCTGGGGATGTAATATACAGCATGGCGACATAGTTAATAATACTGTATTGCATATTGGAAAGTTGCTAAGAGAATAAATCTTAAAAGTTTTCATCACACACGAAAAATATCTGTAATTATTTATGGTGATAGATGTTAACTAGACTTATTGTTGTGATCTCACAGTATGAACAAACACCAAATCATTATGTTGTACACCTGGAATTAATGTGTATGTTATACCTCTAAAAAAGAAATGCTCAAGACCAATTCTCACAACAGACAGTGCAGGTAGCCAGAACTCCAGAGACTGGCAAGCAAAACACACCTCTCAGTTTAGCAGTAGTTTAGCTACTTTCCCTGTATTTTCAAACTATGTTCAAACCAAAACCTGTACACAAATGTTCTAGCAACTTTATTTTAACGGCCCCAAACTGGAAACACTCCAGACGCCCTTCAGCAGGTAATGATTAACAAACTGTGGCACATCCAGAGTGTGGACCATGAGTCAGCAGTACAAAGGAACGTGTTAACATACAACTGGGATGAATCTCCACAGATTATGCTGAGTGAATAAGCCAGTCTCAAAAGATTACTGTATGCTTCCATCTATTTAACAGTCTTGAAAGGACAAAATTATAGAAAAAGAGAACAGATTAATGCTTTCTCAGGGTTGTAGAGGAAGGAAGGAAGGCAGGTGAAACTTTAACACCCATGACCTATAACTGAGATATCCACTATAGGACAAGCTTCATTTTCTTTGTTCAAGAGATGAATGTTGACATTTCAGCAAAAAGACTTATACTGAACTTTAATATATATAATAATAAATCTAAGAATAAAACAAAGGTAGGTGAATAAATGTAAAAATAACATAAATGTTATATGTTCCTACAAAGTAGAAATGGCAAAGATTTTTAAAATATAATGAGGAGAGAGGAGAAAATGGAAAGTTTGCTTACTGATTTTTATATATGTCCTGGTCGATTGCAAAACATAAAACTTAAAGCTAATAAACTAAAGAGTATAAGCTTAACAAAGAAAAATAAGCATGTTAATAGAGCAGTAATATAAAAATAATCACTGGAAAAAAATTGAGTACCTCCCTAAATACTGAAAGAAAAATCACAACAAAGAAGAGAAGTGGAAAATAAAGGTTACTCATGAAATATAAGAAAGGACAGGGTGAAAATAAATTTGAAACATATTTTGGAAAATACTAATTTGTTACTTTGCATAATTATATGCAGACAATTTGGAAATCAAATGGATCACTTTTAGGTGTTTCAGGCTGAGGTACATGGAAGGCAAGTGGTTTATTAGGGAGATGCTGTCTGTCCACGTCGTTTAGGAAAGAGGAGGAGCAAGACAGAGGAAGGGACAGTCATGAAGGAGGTAAGTTAAATTCAAGCAGAGTTAAGGGCAACCCACGTGGCCCAAAGACAGCTCTCTGCTACAGGCATTCAGAATTTGGGGGAAGGGCAAACCCATTTGTAAAGAGGAATTGGGTGGGGTACCTATAGTCTCTCCCAGAAGCGTGGACACTTGAGCACAAAGAACCCGCTGCCGCATTAAGAGAGTAGCACATCATGTCAACCTAGAAGTTGAACTTTTCGTGGAATACCAGAATGCCTCAAAATTTTTAAAATGCATTAAAGTATTTCACCACATCTGTATAACTTTGGAGGTAAAACATTGACTTATTTCCACAGATGATGAAATAAACTTCATTAAATTTCAACACTTATATTTGTTTAAAACATCCAGTGAAATGAAAATTGAATACTTTCTTAACATCTTCATAGACCTTTGTATCTCAGTCTTAAAGCGGAAGTCTTACTTAATGGCGAAGAACTGGAGGAATTCCTAAATCAAAAGCAACAAAAGGCGCCTAATCCCACTACTCTCTAACATAGTGGAAGTAGTAAAACAGTGTGATGCTATTTTGTGAATTCACTTACAAGTAAAATTAAAAAAAAAGAAATTCCAAAAATAGAACACATGGCTTACTGACAATAATTTGAAATCAAAGTGCAAAAAACGTCAGTAAATTCAGGGTTTTTTTAAAGTTGATTATAAAGAAAAACAGTAAGCATAAATTGAAAAACAAAAATATACTAAGAAAACTCAAAAGAAAAATAGAAAACTGGAAGAAAATGTTTTCAACATTTAATAGTTTCTAGTTCCTTATGTTTTAATACTTAAAAAAATACTTTTATTGAGAAATACAAAATACACACCAGAGATAGACAATGTAATAAATTACAGACAGCAAATACATCAGTGTAACCACCATCTAGAAAGAAAGAAAAAAAAAGAAACAAAAATTACTAGCAACTCAGAAGAACCCCTGGATCCTTCTCTTAATCACTGCCCTCTCATATTCCCTGAAAGGAAACCATAATTATGATTTTAATAGTAATCACTTCTTGCATTGAAACAAACTTTCTAACTAAGCACACAGCCCTAAAAATATATAGATGTGTTATCTGTTTTCATGTTTGACCTTATTCGAAGGGAATTATGCAGTTGTATTTTTTTTTTAATTTTATTGGAGTAGAGTTGATTTACAATGTTGTGTTAGTTTCAAGTGTATGGCAAAGTGAATCAGTCATACACGTATCCACTCTTTTTAAGATTCTTTTCCCATATAGGCCATTACAGAGTACTGAGTAGAGTTCCCTGTGCTACACAGTAGGTCTTTGTTGATTATCTATTTTATATACAGTAGTGTATAAATGTCAATCCCAATCTCCCAATTTATCCCTCCCCCCTTTCCCATTGGTAGCCATAAGTTTGTTTTCTACACCTGTGAGTCTGTTTCTGCTTTGTAAATAGGTCCATTTGTACCATTTTTTAGATTCCACTCATAAGTGATATCATGTGATATTTGTCTCTGTCTGGCTTACTTCACTCGGCATGGCAGTTGTATCTATTTATGCTTTGCCTCTCTTGTGTAACACTGTATTAGTTCAGATTCAAAGCACCTCTAATTCATCTGTATTACTATATGAATCTCCACTGTGTGGCTCTACAGTGATTCATTTATTCACTTCCATCTTAGACAACAACATCATACCTCCACGTCATGTATCCTATACACTTTACTGTATTTTCCATCCTACTGTCTCTCCATGTTTGATGCTGGATTTTCTTCTAACTAGCCTCCAATTCAGTAATTCTCTTTCAGCTGTATCTAATCAGCTATAAAATGCCTCACCAAGACCATATTTTAAGTTATTGTTTTTCAGTTTTAGATTTCTATTTGGTTCTTCTTTTTTGGTTTATTTTCAGTTCATTTCTGAAAGTTTCAATCTTTTATTTCCTTGAATATATTAAGCATAGATATAATGAAGTCTGATCATTTCATGATTTGGATCTCCTGTCAGTTTATTGGGGTTGTCTACCATTTTATTTTTTGACTTTCGATATTGTGATAATTCCTTATATGCCTTGTTATTTTTCAATTGCGTGATCTTCATTGTAAATGAAAATTTAGGGGATAATTTAAGGCATAGAAAAACATTATCATTCTCAAAGAAGGATTTAAATTTGCTTCTACCTGAAACAAAAGGACCCTGGGTGGGGGCCCCTCATGGTTAGGGACCACCATGGGTAGGGGCACTCAGAAGAGCTAATTCAACATTGAATTAACCTATCTCTCCACCTCCCTTTCTTATTTTAATCTGTTCTTGCCTGTCGTTAAGAGAATGCTTAGAGAGCTCAGATAATTATCACCAATTATTCTAATAAACAAAAGCAATATGAAATTTTATATTGCATATATATGGGTCAGAAGCTAATTTCTAAATGTAACCATATGGGACATGCATGCAAATAATAAATGCATTTTGATTACTTGTAATTTTTTGTTAAAAATAACTCACATTTGAAGCATCCTTAAAAGGATATTTTCAATTAAATTTGGAGATCATGAAAAAATCTTCACATGAGTCAGCATTATTAACGTGTAATTTGCTGTTGTTTCTCTCATAGTATAATATATCCTACCAGCTATTACTCAAAGCTAAATTGTAGCAACATAATTTTAGAATGCTGTTAAAATGATAAGTTATTCTTTGCCTCTTAGTTGCTGATTGACAGTGGTATGTTCTTAAGCTCCAAAGTCAGTCACAACTTTTTTTTTTTGCCAGCAGTTTTAGTGACCTTAGAATTTAGTGACATTGAAAAGTCCTCTATTAGATAGCAGAGAGTCTTTAAACCTATGTAGTAATCATAAGCTGAGGGTTACTTTGTAATATGAAAATGGTTAAATAATATTAGTGCAACTTGGAAAGTAATGTAAAAATCCACAGCTTCAAATAATGCTTCAATGTTTCCATGCACTTCCAGAACTCCAACCAGATAGATACTGTAGTTACTTTGTATTAATCTTCGAAAATGTAAGCCTCTATCATTTAGCCTTCGAGGTATGAGGTCACATGATGTATCCTTGCCCCCAACCCATTATTTGGTGACATTTCTACTTTTTAAAACACCGGTCAATGCTTGGTTTTGGCCATTAGTGATACACAGCTGATAACTTGTCAGGGATCTGGAGATAAGTGTGATCAGGGTTTCTAAAGACCTCGACATCTTATACAATGACCACAAAGTCCTTATATTCTTAATTGATCTGCCTTGTTTATATGCTCAAACCAATTTCCTTCTCAAGGTGATTGCCCCCCAATGATCTTTGCTAACACTTTCTTCCAGTTCTCTGTGTGGTGTGACCTGAGATTTGACTCTGTTTCTTTGCAGTCAGCCAACTGCCAGAGAAGGCAAAACTGAGAACCTGATTGATTTGTCCCTGATCAGTCAATTAAGAAGTTTTTCTATTGAACGTGTTACACAATATCAGTAAAACAAAAATGTAGAACAAGAGTGCTGATTAAAGTTGTTCAGTCATAGAATTTAGAGACCTGACAGTCTTCTAAATCCTTCACCAAACATTTATTTGCTAAATAGAATCTAGCAAGCATGGTGAATGGCTTCCTGCTGCCTGAGAAAAGAAACAAAATGTTTCCTTCACTTATTAATAGAATGATGCGGAGTCTTTACTATTGGTAAACGGTGAATGGGGGTTGGCAGATGGGAGTATTAACAGAATGGGGTTTGTTTGGATTGATTTATAGTGGCATGGACATAAACAGGTGTAAGCAGTTTAGCTCAGAACAGTAAATCCTGTGGCGGTCACAATAAAGCATTGGTATACTTAGTTGTAATTATGGCTGCCTAAAATAAATTTAGATACAGAAGCACGACTTGGATAGCTAGAATAACTTCCTGTATCACCTAAAAGAGAGCACAATCCAGGGATATGAAAGTTTCCCTGTGAAGACACTGTTTAAATATTATTTAGAAAAATAAAACCATTTATAATATCTTTGGTAATGATTGATAATAAAAAGTAAATAGCCTTATTGCCAAAGAAAATTACTGGACCCATGAGAGATTAGCCAGAAAAAAGGACTATCATTGATTGAGCTCGAATGCAACAGATTTTGATCTCTACAAGGCAGTCTCATATCTTATTTTTGACGCAGAGTAAGTATTCAGGTAACACTTGTAGAACTCTGTGTGTGTCACAGATAAAGGCTGACTTTTACTGGGATCCTAATGCATTTGACGTGCGTTAGTGAAGACGGTGCTAGGTGCTGTAGCAGATCAACCTTAGAATCTCAGTGGCTCAAAACATTGGGAGTTTATTTCTGCAATTTAATGGGAATAAATATGCAAACATATGTGGTTCTGAAGAAGGCTACAGATGAACTGGAGTAAAATTAAGTTGTTTCAGAGGTGTGTAGCTGCATTCAAATGCAAGGGACAATCTTTTCATGATTATCAAAATTATCCCAAGGCTGCATTTTGAACAGTAGGAGACTGAGTGTAAGTTCTCTTGAGTTGTCTTCTTCCCAAACATAAGGCAAAAGACCACTAAATGTCTGCAGCTGTAGATGATTCTCCTAAAAGCACAGGGAGGGGAGTGAGGGTGATCTGTCCACTTTAAGTAATCAGCGTCAAAGACAAAAGAATAGAAAATAAATAGGTAAAAGCTCTACTGATATTACCTCTTTACTGCTACTTCATTAGAATGCTCTCAAGCAATCTACCATTTTGTATTTTCATCCAATATGGAACTATCTTTCTTCTCAATATCAGTGTGGTTGAAAGTCCCTTGTGTACCTTTTAACACTTTTTTTCCATAGCCTTGGAATTCTGAATCGTCTCCTTCAAGGCAGCAGCCATGCTTTGCCCTCTGGTCGTGAGCCCCACATGGGCACAGGCAAGTGCCATGTGTGTTTCTGAGTGCTGAGAAGGATGTTTCCAGAGAAAAGAAACGTTTTTGGCAGAATCAGCTCTGCCTACGCTGCTCTCTAATCTGCTGAATAATTGCTTAAATCTAAGGAAACAACCACCAGCTCTGAAAATGTGTCATTTCAATATCTTTGAAAGTGTAGGACTTTTTTGGCTTGAAAATCAAGAGAAACTTAACTGGTACAAACGTCAGGGAAAGAGGAGGTTATAGTGAGGCTCCGAAGTTGCCTTAGAGACACCGATGACAGCAATAGAGCTGGAGCCTACAGGGACCTAGCAAGTCTGACTTGCCCATCTTCTGTTTCCGTGCGTTTCTGTTTATCCGTGTTGTTCGCTCTTGACCAGCTCTTTCCTGGTTTCCAGTACTCGTGGTGGAAATAATTGGTCTTGAAAATACCTCACAAGTTCTATGATCTAATCACCCGGGGGAAAAAAAAAAGAATAACCTATCTCAAACCTTGCCTCCCACTTCTGGGCTAATCAACAAAGCCATTAAGTGGGTCACATTGTAGGAACATTGCAGTTCTATGGCCATTGAGAGAAGACAGAGAAGCAACCTCAGTTTCACCACAATTCCAAAACTTGAACATACTAAGTAAGCTTAAAAATTTTTTTTTAATATAGATAGTTTTGCTAATTGAATGAGGCAAATTGTCTAAAAAATGAGAGTTTCTTTCATGTTGTCAAAGGGTGGGTAGTTGGCTGGGGCACCAGAGTCCCTACCTTGGGATCAGATATTAAATGTATAGATAACAACTACCCCAGTATGCCCAGTTTGTAGCTACTGATTACTTGGAATGATTCTGAACAGTCTGTTGCTCTTACCTATACATGTTCCTTAGCTCCAGATTCTGACTTTGTCAATTATAGCAGAGGATTACTATGTTCTGATCAACTTCCATCTGCTATGTATGACTAATTCTGAGAAAAATTCTAACAAGTCACATTTATGGAGGGTTAATTGTTTACTCAACCACCCCTATTTTTGCTCCATCCTATTTATTTTTGCATAGTATTTTCCATAATATTTTCCCTCAGTAATTCAATCCAATTCGATGAGCTTGCCACACTGTGTAAAACACTATGGTAATGTACTGTCAAATATCCTAGCATGAGAAGAGCACAATTTCTGTCACCAATGCATTTAAAGGCATTTATCAAGACAGTCTTTTATGAGGTAGATGATGATACTAAAATCTTGTATTGGTAGATTTAAAGCTATGAATTCTGATTAGAGCAAAGTAATTCTTAATAAAAAGCTCTATCAAGAAGGAGATAGCCTGTTGGAATACATGGATTTTTATGGGACGTGCTATAAGGAAAGGTATGTTGGACTTGGCCATGTAAAGATGTTTTAGGTGGTAATCTCTCATCGATTAAACTATAGAGCAGTCTTAGTAAAAGCCTAGGTTAATGAAAAGGAACTGAAAAAGATAAAACTGAATAGACAGGTAGGGCAAAATTATGGAGTCCACTGAACATAACTCTTGTGATCTTCATTCTTCAGGCTAGAGGAATCCCATCGAATTTTATGAGTGTAGAAATGCTGTATTATAAAGTGTTTGCTGCCTCCAAAACATCTCCAAAATATCAATGACTTACGACAACAGATGTTTATTTTCTTAATTGGGCCTTCAAGTCAGATGTAACTCCTGGGCTCAGCTTGATTTGCAAGTCTTGGCTCCAGAAGTCAAGGTAGATTTACTTAGGTGACTAGCAGCTAACCGCCTTTTTAATGGAGGGATCCAAAGAATAGGTGAGGTAAGAAAAATATACAGTACCTCTTAAGGCCTTAGCTGTAAACTCACATATGTAACTTCTGTCCACTTCCACTGACCAAAACAAGTCACATGGCAGAGTCCAACATCAATGAGGTGGAAAACATATTCTACTCTAGAGGGGGATGATGCAAAGTCACACGTCAAAGGACATGCATACAGGGTGAGCATGAAGAACCGGGAGCAGCGGTCCAATCCAGCACACGCATATGTGCAGAGCAATGCCTTAGAAATATTCCTCTGATGGAGCAATGCCTTAGAAACGTATTTGATCCATTATATGGAGCAGAGTAGCACTGGAGAGCCACTAACCATATTGCAGGTAAGAGTTGTATTCTTGGAAAAAACTTTTTCAATTTATTTCAGTTCTTGAACTACTCAGGTTTTCTAATACCTCGTTATCCAATGTCAGTCATGTCCTTGTCAAAAGACATGAGGGGCCTGAGACTCTACCCTGCTACAAAGTCAGCATACCAGAAGGCGTGGGTCTGGTGAGCAGGGGCAAGAACTCACTACTCAGGGCTCAGCAGACTGCTGTCAGGCACAGTGTGTGGTGTGTATATGTGTGTAGATACTCGTGTGTACATAATATAAATTAGGGCAAAAATTTAAGAGCTTTCAGATCATCTACACTTTATTGAAAATTTGCTGGTTTTATTGGTCATTGACAGAGTTGTATAAAAGTCTCCTACTATATTTGTAGGTTGTCTATTTTTTGTTTTAGTGTCTCAACTTTGCTTCACATATATTGAAGTTATGGTACAATATGTATATGTATACACATTTAAAATTGTGACATCTTCCTGGTGGGCTGAACTTCGTGTCATGAAATGTCCTCTTAATCTTCAAAACCATTCCTTGCCTTGAAGTCTGATACTAATAACACACCCTTGCTTTATTTTGGTTAGGGTTCACATGGTCTATATTTTTTCATAGTTTTATTTTCAACTTGCTATGTCTCTATATTTAAGGCATGTTGCTTGTTAGTAGCATGTGCTGACTTTTATTCAGCCTGATAATGTTTGTCTTTTAATTGGATAGTTTAATCCATTTGCATTTAATACAGTTACTGGAATATTTGGTTTTGACTTATGATCTTATTTTTTGTATTTATGTCACGTGTTTTAAATTTGTTTTTCTGCCCTTCTTTTGCTTTAGTTAATTTTTTTAAATTTCCATTTTTTCTTTTATTAGCTCGTTAGTGATATATGCACATTATGTTATGGGCATTTATTTAAACCCTAAAAATATAGGGCTGACATTATTTATGGATCAGTAGTCACTCATAGTTTCCTCTGTGTTTCCTCTCTGTTGATCTCCATCTACGCATGTGATACACCTGTGGGATTCTTCCTCAGAGCCGGCAATGTTAGTGGATCCCCACACACCCACCCCCCATACCTGACCTCAAACACAAAGTCCCTAGCTTTGTGAGCATATCCAGCCCTCCGTGGACCAGCTCAGTTCAGCTTCAGTATTAAGCACTTGCTTGAGATTCAACCCCCAGGACACAGTCACAGCTCTGCCCTCTCTTCTCACCTGGATGGGGGCCTCTGAGTCCTGGCTGCCTGGGGAGTCCCAACTCCAATTTTATTTCTGCAGCCTAGGAAATTTCCCAAGGCTCCACAGACTTGTTTACTTCTTAGAAGCCTCTCTACACAGAGCCGTGACTCAGCAAGAGGCCGGGTGTGAAGAGCAGGTCTTATAACACAAACTTACCTCTGTGTAGTTCTCTTTTATAACTTTGGCCCTCAAGACCTGGTTGCCCTAAAAGATCTCATTGCTTTCTAAGAAATGTTTTACTTTTGTAGACCATCTGGATTTTCTATTTGTTCTTAGCAAGCATGTTGTTTGCCACAAGCCAGAACTCCGTGTGTGTGTGTGCTTGTGTGTGTGCATGCGCGCACAGGCGTTTTGGTTGTTCTATACAGAGAAGCTTGAAAAGGGCTCGTCTAACACCGACAGTCTGACATCATGGTGCCCTGAAAACATGAGAATGGTAGATTTTTTCAAATTATCTTGAAGAAATTCTTAAAGGTTTTCTGAAACCTCTTATAATTTATTTATAATATACATTAAAGAAAAATTCTAGAGATGTCTAGAGATGCTTTGTAAGCTACAAATAGACCAGGTCTCTTTCAAATATTCTACATATTTGTGTTTGTGTAATGAAGAATGAAAAAAATAAGTGAGTGAATACTTTCCTAGGAATGTCATAGAAGCACTTACATGTGGCGAATGTCCTGTGCTGGTGTCACAGGCCTGCTGGTCCTCACTGCCCTCAACACCTCTCATTCAGTCCTGCATCCACCCTCCAACCATGCCCACCTCAGATGTTCTTTCAGGGGCTTTGATTTCTGCAGCTGGAGCTACCACCTGCATGTGACACCGTGTAGGAAGTCTCTCTGCTCAGACGTGCTGACTGGGGACACATCCCTGTCCCACACCCTTTGCAGCTTCCTTTTTGTTGTTGCTGTTTTGTATCAATCCTCAGCACCTTCACAGGCCACAGGGTGTTGTATTGGAATCCATTCCAGATATTTAGTTCATAATGTGGCTTTCTCTTTGGTTTTGTTTGTTTGTTTTTTTTACTGAACACCCACACACATTATATACATGTATAATACAAACAAACACACATATATATATATATTATAATCATTAACTTAAAGCAACAGCGAATACATAAATAGGATGTTATGTGTGAGAATACAGAATGGGTGAATGTGTTTTGCAGCTGTCAACTTTTTCCTTCAATTCTAATATTTCACTCCAATAATAATGTATCAGGTGCTTGGTAGATGTCATAACGTCACCACTTTCCATGAGGGAAGGGATCAAAATTAAACAGTAATCATAAAAATAATAAAAGTAACAGTCTCTAAATTCTTTACACAAGGTCTATGAGATACTATGTTATTGGGAAATCAATACTATAACCAAATATCCTGTTCACTGCATAAGACCAAACTAAGACAGTGTGAGCAGTAAACATACCGTGGCCCTTCCCAATTCCGTTCCGTTCCCTCGTCCTATATTTGCCATTACAGCTAAAACAAAATAGGAAAAGACCTCTCAGTGTGCTCGGCATGAATCTGATCTTGTTCATGTTGACCACTGGGTACTTTTCTGAAATATATATTAAGAATGATAGATGGTTTTCATGCTTTGCTGCTACCCTAAGCTCAAGCATTCAGTACTGCTTTTGGCCTGGATATTCTGAAGGTTCTAGACTATTTGACAGAAATTCAGGGAAATGGTGATGAGTCAGGAAGACGTGGCTCTGCCAGCTTGCTCTTCACATGCATCCCATAGAGCCAGCTCACAGGGCACCCACCTCACCTGTCACATCGGCTGGGTGCCTCTTTCCCTCTGTGAGACTTCTGTTTCCCACCAGTGTGTCCCTTGGTTGTAGTAATGCCTGTGGTGTAGCAAGGGTTTTGCTGGGGGCGCAGGTGGGGAAAGACGACCCTACTGAGATGCTACTGGCACCATGTCTCTGGTTGTGCGTGAGGATGGGGATGAAGAGATTTTTCATCTGCTAAAATATGTGATTTAAACACACATTTGTCAAAAGAGATTGGACATTGATAACAAGGTCCTTAATATTTAGATGAATATGTGTTCAACTCTTTTAAATGCTGGCTTTTAATCAGAAAAGAACTGATAAAAAAATGATAGAGTAAGCCTATTACCTTTCATTCTGGTCATATTTGGAAATCAAAATAAACTCAAATATGTATTCCTAAGTTTCCACAGTTCAAACCAATTCAAATGTGTAAAGGAAGAAATATCTGAAACTATTTCTTCATAATTTTAAGCAAACAAAAAAAATTAAGAAAAGAGAAAGGATAAAGATAAATATGTTGGGACTTCCCTGGTGGTGCAGTGGTTAAGAATCTGCCTGCCAATGCACGGGACACGGGTTCGAGCCCTGGTCCGGGAAGATCCCACGTGCCACGGAGCAACTAAGCCCGTGAGCCACAACTACTGAAGCCCGTGTGCCTAGAGCCCATGTCCTCAACAAGAGAAGCCACCACAATGAAAAGCCCACACACTGCAAAGAAGAGTAGCCCCGGCTCACTGCAACTAGAGAAAGCCCACGCGCAGCAACGAAGACCCAATGCAGCCAAAAATAAGTAAATATAAATTAATAAATATTAATTAATTAATTATAAAAGTATATGAAAAAAAGTTATGTTATGAAAGTTTTATGGTTGTTGGCTCATAAAAACATATATAAAGTATTTATTATGCCAATAGCAAACCTCAAAAACCCACTTCAAGGAATGTTGTTCTATGCTATTTTATTGTGATATAATAAGTCATATCATACTTGCAAATTTTCTCTTTGTGATCACTAAAATAATAAAACACGTTTTTGCTGAAAATTAGTGTTTTCATGTCTTTTTTGGTTTTTTGTTTTTTTTTTTTTCAATTATTTACTTATTTACTTATGGCTGTGTTGGGTCTTCGTTTCTGTGCGAGGGCTTTCTCCAGTTGCGGCAAGCGGGGGCCACTCTTCATCGTGGTGCGCGGACCTCTCACTATTAAGGCCTCTCTTGTTGCGGAGCACAGGCTCCAGACGCGCAGGCTCAGCAGTTGTGGCTCACGGGCCCAGTTGCTCCGCGGCATGTGGGATCCTCCCAGACCGGGGCTCGAACCCGTGTCCCCCTGCATCGGCAGGCAGACTCTCAACCACTGCGCCACCAGGGAAGCCCCTTCTTTGTTTTTTGATGTATGTTTTTCTTGAAAGAAATATTTGAGGGGGTTTTGGTGTTTACTAAAAGATATTGTTTCTTTTTCAAAATGATCTTTATTAGAGTGAGATGTATTTTATAGCTATCTTATCTCCTACAAATTACATTATAGAACTCTTCTTCCTTCTTGGAATGAATTTCCAGATCTGATTTGTAATAAGTACAAAGAAAAACTTATGAGTGAAAATTGGACATCTGCATCCTGCAGATTTCCTTCCAAAGCAGACTTTTAGAACAAAGAATTAGGAGCCAGATTTCTTGGTTCAAACCTGAGATCCTCCACTTCCTTGCTGTGTGAAGAGAGGCAAGTTGCTTGGCCCATGTGCACTCTGCGCCCCGCCGTGAGAGTTCAGATCATCACAGTATGTGATTCACAGAGTTTTGTGGGGCAAAGGAGAGGAATGTACATGGGGGCACTTGGACTGGAGCTTGTGACGCTGTGTGCTTGGTCTGCTGTCATTTTCGCCACCACCATAGGTTGATGTGGTGTCACCCGTGGAGGGTGTAAAGCTGAGTCCAGGGACTACGTCGTCAGCCCAAGTCCCAGAAGGTGCTGAGAAATCCACAGGCTGGCCTTGGCCAACTGCAGGAAGGAGGATCCAGATATGTGTCAGTGGGTATAGCGGGTACAGCCACGTCTTCCTCCATGATAGCGGATAGAATGTGAGTCGCCTTTGGGATAGTTTGACCTTTTGCTCTGGTCAAATCTCCACTGGGCGTTTTCAGTGCTTTGCAATGCAGCTATATTTCATTAAAATGGATTATTTATGTTAATTGATTTATTATAGTTATTTTTGAATGAGTATTTTAAAAGTTCTCAGTTTTAATTCCTACTGTGGTAAAACTCAGTAGATTTAACCCACATAATACAAAGTTTTTTGGATCCTCAATGGTTTTTACTTATGTAAGAGGTCCCAAGACTAGCATGTGTGAGGACTGCTGCTCTGTGTCAGTCTTTATGTGGGTCGGCCCTTCTTTTACTGTAAAATGTTCTGAGGTGTCCTCTTGAGTATGGAGCCCGCTTGTACGTGTGTTTTGGGGTTCAGCAAATGGCCTCTCTGTACTTTATGGTTCAGAAAGGAGACGTAGATCCACCTCCCCTTAAATTCAAGTGTGAACACTTCACTGTTGCTCCTGACACCAAATTAGGTATCCAGTGCAGAATGCCAGGTGTAGAGCAAGCAGACAGACACAGGCATACCTTGTTTCACTGCTCTTGGCAGACAACTGTGTTTTTTTACAAATTGAAGGTTTGTGGCAACTCTGCATTGTAAGAAGATGGTTAGCATTTTTAGCAATAATGTACTTTTAAGGCATGTACCTTGTTTGTTTAGACATAATGCTATTGCACACTTACTAGACTATACTATAGTGTAAACATAACTTTTATATGCACTGGGAAACATTTTTTGGTTCATGTGACTCACTTTATTGCGGGAGTCTGGAACCAAACCCTCCATGTGTCCAAGGTGTGCCTGTGAGGAAATTCTCTACCCCCTTTATAATGAGCTCAGGATTTATGGAATGCCAGTTACAGAAAAGGACCTGGGTGGCAGGCTGTATGGGATGTTGGGGAGGTAGATGAGCTTGCGAGTTGCAGAAAGACCAAGAGGTCCCTTCAGGTTCCTACTGTAGCTGTGTTATCTACCTCACCGCACACCATACTGGTTTTACTGATAGGTTTCTACACCCTGTTTTTATGTAGAGGAATCTTGGTAATGAGAAAATAATATGTCTGTTCCAACTTAAATAACAGTGTTACAACAGTTCTGTGGGCAGGATTAAGTGAAAAAAATAGGTTAAAATCAGTATATGTAGCATAATAACTTTTTCTAAGAAAAAGAAAGAAGCCTGTAGGAATATATTTTAAAATTTTAGGATTTGTTATCTTTGAGTGCTATTAGTGTAGATACTGCAATTGTTACTGAAAATTCTTCCTACACTGAAAGTACTATTATGAAGTAAAAACAATAAGAATTGTTTAAATACAGTCGTTACTCAGGATCCACATGAGATTGGTTATAGGACCCATGGAACCCAAAATCCATGAATCCTCAAGTCCCATAGTTGGCCCTCCATATCTGCAGTTCTGCGTCCTGGGATTCAACCAACATGGGATTGTATAGTATTGGGTTAGGGTTATGTATTTATTGAAAAAAAAATCCATATGTACGTACTGAAAAGAAATTCCACATGTAAGTGGAGCCAAGAAGTTCAAACCATGTTGTTCAAGGGTCAGCTGTATTTAAACTGTCACTGTATTTTCTTTTAAACTTTCCCCCTTAATCTCTCATAAGTCCAGAAGCTCTTCACACTTTATCATTCATCAGTATTTTGTATGCAATTAATCTGAAAATGTTTCCATTCATTTATTCAAACAATAGTTACTAATTATTCTTTGTGTCACGGCACATAAGATAAAAGAATGTGTCACGCGCCATGCCTCATTGGACAGACACGTATGCAGGTGACTGACAGCGTGGGCTGGAGCCTGGGTCAGTGCCGGCTGGGATGGGCATCCCTGTAGGGGACGTTTGCCCAGTTGCGGGGAACCAGGGACAAGCAGCAGCCACGTGCGAGAGGTCAGAGGTCTGAAATGCAGACCCAGCAGTGAAAAAACTCAGAAGAGGGGAGTGATCATGACATAATGGAGACATAGGATAAAGAGTACACTTGAAGTTGTGAGAAAAACTGAATTAAGCATGTTTGAGTGTTATGAATATTCAATACTTTGACTTGACACCTTTTCGAGGCTATTTTCTGAAAAGATGGAAATATCAAATACTCCCATGTGCTTTTCTAATTATTTCCATAAAGTTTCACCTTCACTAAGTTAGATCGCATCTGTGACTCTACAAACTGAGGAAGTTGATGGCATATCTGCTGTTCTTTAAGAGGTTCCTTGAAGACTATTCTCACATCATCGAACAATTTTTTGCTCTAGGCAGGATCTTTTCAAAGTCTCCGATTTGTCTGTCGGCTGCTTTAGAACCCCAGCTGTCACAGTGCTCAGTCAGGACAGGATGAGAGAACCTGCCTTTGACAACCTGCCCATCTCTCTCTGTCTCCTTCCATTTCCAATCAGACTGCAATAGCTTTCTGTAAAGATGGGATGTATCACTCACATATTTAATTTCAAATCCATGCATGAGAGCTGAAACTAGGTGTAAAACCACAAGAAAAAGAAACATTTCGTTATCAGTTCTTTTCTAGTCGCTGAACTCAATGATCAAATTATTTACTGATGTGTTACTGGCATTTCTAAAACCATGTCCATCAGATCCTTGAAACACAATTCCTTTGCAGAAAAAATTTCATTTTAGTGTTCTCTTGTTTAAAAGGAAAAGGTATCTTGCATCAATATTGCTAAGTTTATGCTTGTATAAGACAGTGGAAATTACCGGCTGATTGCTCAAGAGGATTTTATGTGGATCCTGAGAGAGTTGTTCTGTTCTGTGCTAATCAGCCACAGGATGTTTACTGAATGCTTCCTGTGAGTAAGACATCACTGCTGGGGGAGCCATAAAGGAAATTGGGAGGCATGTGACATAGTGTTTGACCTCAAAAAGCTTACAAAACTGTCACAGCTATAAGCCACAAACCATAAACTCATAAATATAACTAAAAATGGAAACACATAAATGGAGGAACAAAGAAAGGAGAGCTCATATGTGCAGAGAGTACTGACAAAAGTTATACACAAAGAACAGTATCAATCGTAAAAGAATGGTAGAAAGGGTGATTGTGGTGTAGATGGCGCTGTCCACGGTATATGAAAATGTGCCCCCCCACCAGGTGGTCCTCCTTGTCTTTCTATCCCCAGGACGTTCCGCTTCATCTTGATAGTAACCATACATATTTATAACAGAAAGATGTGTGAACTCCAGGTGGTCCTCCTTGTCTTTCTATCCCCGGGACGTTCCGCTTCATCTTGATAGTAACCGTACATATTTATAACAGAAAGATGTGTGAACTCAGTTCATAAGGCTTCTGGAGAGGGCATAAGTATAAAATAAATGGTTCTTTGGGGACAAATAGCTTTAAAGTGAGTTAGCCTCAGCCTTAACATTCCTAACAGAGACACTTGTCTGAATAGTTTCCATTTGCAAACCTTATTTAAGTGATTTCAAAGATTAGCTATCTAACAATTAGCATATAAATCCTGAGTTAAGTCTTCACAAGGTAAAGCGATTGATTATCTGCATCACTGATTATTCAGAAGAATCCTGGAGAGAATGGATTCTAACTCACCTAATACAAACATGAATAAAGGAAGAATCTGGAGGACACATTGCCTGAAGCAGCCCTATCTGAGGGCATGGAGGGTTGGGAAATGGGAGGACAGAACTGGGAGCATGAGAGGATGACTTCTCACAGGAGATGCCGTGCTTGTACCGAGGATCAATCTTGTTCATACTCTGCTTGCAGGTAGCAAATTGGGATCTAGTGATTGTGACTGACCTTAGGTGTGGGGAGTATCCCCTGAGTGGGGTGAAAAGAGGTAAGCACAATTGCTGCTTCCACCCACTACGTTGGTCCATGAGAGCCTACCGAAGAGGGGGAGGATTCATTAGGTGTTTCTTGGGCTCAAAGGTAAAAATGTAGTCGGGTAATTACTGTACGTTCATACTGCCTTGATAACCATTTGTCCTAATCAGTCAAGGAAGCAGTGACTCAGTTCAAAGCCATGTTTGTGCCTTGCCCAGAATCATGGGAAGGAGCTGAGGCACATATTCAGGGTCGTGTGGGACACGATGACAACTTTGAACCTTTATGGGAAGAGAAGCCATCGTGCGTGTCAAAGGTGAGAAACAATGGCAAAGACATTTGGGGGGGTCAGGGGCAGGAAGAACACAAACTGCTGGGCAGCAGACATGGTGAAATTCAAACAGTGTTATTTTTGAAAGTCGGAAGGAAGCATCCAGCCTGGCAGAAGTGGCTCCGGGCGGGGGGTGAGGGCCAGAGAGGCTTTCCCTGAGACGCCCAGCTCCAGCCCCGGAGAGTCAGCAGGGACTGAAAGTCATCCCCGCTAACGGGCACCCTGGAGATCGCCCCTCTTTTGCTTCATCGCTGCAGCTGTGGGAGAGGGGCTCCTGTGACAGCCTGTGGTTTTGATTTCTGCACTTCCGTACTGTAGACACTTTTATCAGAGAAGCCACCGTTCATGTCCCTTCCACTCCAGCACCCTCCGACCTACTGTTAGGGATGGCAAACACCTTTGCTTTTTAAGTTTTCTCCATTGGAAACAAACTTAGATGCTTTTGTACATTGGTTTTATGGCAAAGTTATTAGTCTTGAAAATGTAATAGTACGATCAAACTCCTTTGCTTGCCAGGTCACGCTAGAACATACAACTGGAAGGGATTTAAAGTATATAAAGTATATGAAAACATTGTCATGAAAAGTTGATCAGTAAAGAAAGAACTCAACGGGAGAAGAGTTAATGTGTGCTCTTTGTTCATTCGGATCATAACTGGCTTTTAAAAAAAGGTTGATTTTATTATTTCTATGATTAATTATGGTTAAATGCAATTTATAGGATTTAAGGATTAATATTTTTCTTGAATTGGTTCTCAAAATGAAAAGACTTCATTTTTAAAAGTAAAATGCAAAATAAAATCAAAATAATAATGACTGAGCTTTTTCTTAAGGAATCATATATATTAGCCACCTTTTAAATTTCTATTTTTTACTAAGATGGTAGTACTTTGAGAGATCGAATACACAAACAAAGACCAAACCGTATACAAGAGCACAACTCTGACTTATAATCTGCAGCTCACCAACCAACCCCTCACCTACAGTCACCTGCCCAGGGGGTCCTCTGACCAGCCTGTCCTCTGCAGTCACGGCCCAGGGCCCAGCCTGTGGAGGTCACACCTGTAGGGGGTCCTGCAGCCAGTCCAGGAAGCCTAACAACAACCCGGTGACAGTCGACCAAGCGGCCAGGACTGGATCATCACTGACCGCTGCCCTGAGTCTGTCCCCGCTTCCCCCGAGGACCAGCCAGAGACACCAATCCTGAGGAAGCCCTTCTAGTGGGCGCACTGCACCTGCCCCACCTCAGCCTCCATCGGGGGGCAGCAAATACCAGAAGTCTTACCTTTCTCCACTATAAGTATGTTCCCACCTCTCCTCCTGCCTTGGAGACAGGCAGGTGTCTCACATAAACCTTTTTTGTGCCATTGATCTGTGACGGCAAATTTCTGGAGACTTGGAGACTCTGCCAGACCAAGTGAGGCTGCCATCTTCCATGCCGTAGCAGCTCTGAATAAGTGGCCTTTGCCTGCTCTCGTTTGGTTGGTCTTGGTTTAATGGCACAACGTAGATGTGTCGTGTCACATCTTCGCCTTTATGCCAACATCTCCAAAAAGGTGTCTACAGTGGCTCAAGTCCCTTTGATCCATTTCCACGGAAACGTGAGTGGTGTAGGACACAGTGCTGTGAAAGTGTGCCTGACGGGAGAAAGGCCCCAGCCGAGCCCGTCCTGTGTGTCTGGCAGAGCAGCTCCCCCTCGGTAGGAGGGACGTACAATCTCACCTTGAATGGCCAGCGCTCGCTTCCAATTTAAGGTTAAGCTGGGCGCTTCAGAGTCACTGGGCTCACCTCCCCTCAGAGCACAGGTCCCTGCGGAACATCCCGGGAAAGCTTCAGAGTACCAGGTAGACTCTTCTTATTCTGATGGTTTCGAAGAAAAGCTGCCCCACCTCTTGGGTATCAATGACTGTCCCAAAGGGGACAGTTAGTCTAGGGCTGTTAGATCAACTAGATTAACTGTTAACCATTAGATTAACAAGCGGACAAGTTTGGACTAAGTCCCGTCCCCGCACTGCTGGTATATGAAATGAAAGAGCTAATCAAAGAGGATCTATAGATTTTGGATCCTGGATAGGGTGTATGCTTGGCCAAGCTTACCATTACAAGAGTGGGATCACGTGTCTTGAAGAGTCACTTCATAGCCAGGGTTAAGAATCTGGACTCAAGAAATCAGCAAAACCCTGAACAAAATTTTCCATTTAAGAAGCGACACCTGGTGGCAGAACGAGAAACAGCACCCGCAGATTGAGGAGACCGGATCTTGACAGGACTCTGAGGAGGAGGCCTGATTTGGGACCCGGGGACCCTCCGAGGGGGAGAGAGACCCGGGAGACTACAGTAAGTAAGTAGGAAAGCTAAAAGATGTATCCACATTCCATAGTGAATCTGGGGAACAGTTTATCCCATTTGCATGCAAATTCTCCTTTGAGGAGTATTTCTCCAACTAATGATTAGCACTTGAGAATTTCTTTCTGTAAAGGCTACTCTAACTATGCATATGATTTAACAATAAGCTAGTGAGTTTCAAAAGCAAAATAAAATGCATCCAACTGAATGACTCTATTGGTAAAGCCAGATAGAAATATTTTAAATTTATTTCATAATCAAATGTAATTACAACATTTATTTGGAGAATAATGATAACAATTAATGATTACTTAGAAACTAACTTAGCCTTGTATTATCTATAAGGCCAAAATGTTTCCTAAGCAAATGGATAAACTCTCAGAGAGAAAATGTTTAAAATGCTTAGGATAAATGCACACGAGCTTTTTAGATTTGTTTACTTTCACATAAATCCTGCACGAGTTTTAAATCTAGAATAAAAAATCCATTTATTGAGTTACTTAAATATACTTGGCTTTGTGTTAATTCTTGATATTGCTATACAACAAGATTTTAAAATTTACCTGGAAAAATTGAAAGGTAAAGTGTTTAAAAATTTTTGTAAAGATCTTTTAAACAATTTAACACCTGATAATTGCAAACTATATACCAGGATACAAAATTCAATAATGCAAGCCCAACTTTCATGGTGTTTGCAGCTTTCCAAAGACATGATAACTAACCAATTCACTACTGGAAATTAAAACATTGAAAAAAAGTGATACTTTTTACAAAGTGAGATACAAGTAACTTTTATTTAAAGGAATAGAATAGTTCTGAAACTGATTCTTCAATATAGTAATTTAATCTCTATCAAAAATTCGCCATCATAGATCAATGGCACAAAAAAGGTTTATTTGAGAAGTAGAATTAGAACAACTGGTTACAGGGGGACGGAAAGTCAGGTAAAGTCCTTATTTCTTAATAATCACAGCTTTCCATGCTGATGAATTAAAGAGTTAAAAATTAAAGTCAACCTGCAGCTTAATTCTTTGTTGTGGGAAAGGGATCTGTCTTGTGCCTTTTGGATATTTTGTGGTGTCCCTGGCCTCTACCCACTAGGTGCCAGGAGCACACATCCCTTAGCCCAGTTGTGACAACCAAAAACGTCTCAAATACTGGCGAAAGTCCCCATGTGGTAAAATTACCCCTGGTTGAGGACCTTTGCTTTATAGGAATAAAAGCATCTGCAATTTAAAAAGAACCTTTGAGGGTTTTGCTATTATCATCATCATCTATTAGAGATGAAAAAAAATTGAGAATGAATTAGGTGAAACAGATAATGAATAGATGTATATTATTATAAACTGAATATGGAAGATTCTAGAAAATGTAAACCTAAGATTTCTACTACATTGTTAGTATTTTGATGTATATTTTCCATTTTGAACTCAGTTCCTTTGAAACTCATCCTGAGTCCTGCCCCCTGGCATGGGTGAGCCAGCATGAGCACAGGCAGGAGGAGGTGATGGGGCTTCAGACCCAAAGACAATGAGCTCATGGTGGTCCCTTTCTCCTAAAGCAGCCGTGCGCAGCTTCATTCTAACCATACGATGCTTCCCTTGTTGCCACGATGGGAATGCAAACTTGTGTGTAGGAGCCATTTAAATTACTTCTTTTTAAGGGATTGTTTATTTAGGTGTGACTTACATGCAATAAAACCCACAAATGTTCTGTTTGGTCAGTTTTGACAAATATACACACCACAGAAAACAAAATACAGAACATTTCTGTCAAGCCAAAAAAGATTTCTCATACCCTTTTCCATCCAATACCCCCTCCAGAAGCACTTTATCTGATTTCATCACCGCAAATTAGTTCCGCTTGTTGTACTGCTTCATAAAACAGATTCATGCAATATGATCTCTTATGTGCTTGGCTTCTTTGCTTATCAAAATGTTTTGAAAACTCACATGTGTGATTGCATATATTTGAATTGCTATCCCTCTTTATTACTAATTAGAATTCCACTGTACGGAAAGACTACAATTGACTTATCAGCTACCCTGATGAACATGTAGGTTCTTTCCAGTTTGAGGCTATTGTGAATAAGTCTTCTGTGGACATTTGTATTCAAGTCTTTTTCTGGACGTATGTGTTTACTTCTCTTGAATAAACCCTAGGAGTGGGATTGCAAGGTCTTAGGTGAGATGAGTGTGTAATTTTATAGGAAACTGTGGTATAGTTTCCAAAGTAATTTACCATCTCAAGGGCAATACATGAGAATTCCCTTTGCTCCCCTCCTGATCAACATTTGATATTTCCTGTAATTTTGACTTTAGCCATTCTAGTAAATATGAGATGTTATTTCATTGTGGTTTTAATTTGTACCTTCTCATTTACTTACTGGCTATTTGTACATTTTCTTGTGAAGTCCTGTTCAAGTAACTTGCCCATTTTCTATTTATAGGGCTTTCTTTTATTGACGTGCAGTTTTTTAGATACAAGTTTCCCCCACTGTCTGAAAGTAGAGTGTTCCTATGAAACCTTTCCTAAGTTGAAATGGCCTAACGTGAAGAAACAGATACCTTAGGACACATATTGCTAACAGATGCACAGAATAGAGGAAGGTAAAACACAGATGCTCACAGACACAGGTGAAAACTACGGCAGCTAGATGCCGAGATGCCGAGGGTGGTTCCCAGAGAAGGAGCTTGGCAGGGCCCCTCTCTGCACTGCCTCTGTAACGATGCCTGCAAAACAAATGCTGAATGCCATTTAAAATTTCTGCGTTTTTTCATAAAAGTGAAAATCCTCTTTGAATTTCTTTCATTTAGCAAAATCAGGCACTAACGCAGGTCTTTTATAACAGCGAAGTGGCACAAAGCAGATTTGGAAAAGCGGGGATTCAAGTCCTGGTCAGATAAATGTGTCACAGATATTTTATTCTGAGTCTGTGGATTGCCTATTCCTTTATTAGTGGTGAAGAGCAGACGCGTTAAGTTTTGATGAAGATGAAATTATCCATTTTAATAGTTATTTGTGTGTGCCTGTGTGTATGTATGTGTATCCTAGAAATATTTGCCTAAACTAAAGTTGTGCTGTGTTTTTCGGGAAGCCTTTTGGTTCTCAAATGTATGTTTAAGTTTCTGATCCATTTCACATTTTTTTTATACATGGAGTGAGTTAGGGGTCCAAGTTAATTTTTTATTCCATACATGTATGTAGTAGTCTGGCACTCTTTGTTTAAAAGACCATTTCCACTGAATCACTTTAGCACTTTTGTCAAAAATCAATTGGCCATATGTGTGTGTGGTTGTTGTCTTGACTCTCTGTTCTGCTGACCTGTGTGTCTGTCCTTACAACAAAACCACACTGCTGTGGTTACGACAGTAGGACAGGTCCTGCAATTTTGCTCCTCCTTTCCATGAATACTATTTATACTACTCCAGATTATTTGTATTTCCATACATACTTTACATTCACCTTGTCAACCTCTCAGAAAAATCTGCAAGGATTATGATTGGGAATACTTTGAATCTATAGATCAAATTGGGGAGAATTGACATCTTAAAAGTACTTATTAGTTCTGAACTATTTATAAGAATAAATATTTATTCCTCCAAACTATGAACATAGTGTACCTCTTCATTTATCTAGGTCTCTAATTCCTCTTAGCCAGGTATTTAGGGTAATTCTAGTTATCCATTTTTATGCTACAAAAGAGGTATGTTTTTAAAAATTGGAGCATAATTGCTTTACAATGTTGTGTTAATTTCTGCTATATAACAAAGTGAATCAGCTATATGTATACATATATCCCCATATGCCCTCCCTCTTGCGTCTCCCTCCCACCATCCCTATCCCACCCCTCTAGGTGGTCACAAAGCACCGAGCTGATCTCCCTGTGCTATGCGGCTGCTTCCCACTAGCCATCTATTTTACATTTGGTAGTGTATATATGTCCATGCCACTCTCTCACTTCGTCCCAGCTTATCCTTATGAATTCAATTTCTTTAATAGGTACAGCTACTCAGATTTTTCTATTCTTTCTTGAATCAGTTGTGATAAATTATTGTTTTCAAGGACATTGCCCATTTCATCTAAATTTTCCCAATTTATTGTCATAATTTTTTTAAAATTTTTATTTATTTATTTATTGATGGCTGTGTTGGGTCTTTGTTTCTGTGCAAGGGCTTTCTCTAGTTGCAGCAAGTGGGGGCCACTCTTCATCGCGGTGCGCGGGCCTCTCATTATCGCGGCCTCTCTTGTTGCGGAGCACAGGCTCCAGACGCGCAGGCTCAGTAATTATGGATCACGGGCCCAGTTGCTCCGCGGCATGTGGGATCCTCCCAGACCAGGGCTCGAACCCGTGTCCCCTGCATTGGCAGGCAGATTCTCAACCACTGCGCCATCAGGGAAGCCCTGTCATAATTTTTTGTAGTGTCATCATGTTGTTTAAGGCTATGTGATTTCTGGAAATTTGCTTTTTTATTTTCTGATGTTTATAATTTGCATTTTCTATTTGTCTTGATCAATCTTGCTTGGAGTTAATCAACTTTATAATTTTGCAATACTTAATGTTTTGTAAAATATTTTTTAAAATTTCTGTTTCTCATTTCATTGATTTCTGGTTTTAGTATTACTTTTTTCTCCCATCCTTTTGGGCTTAATTTGCTCATTTTTTAGCTTCTTCAGTTGGAAGCTTAGTTTATACATTTTACATCTCTCTTCTTCCTTAAGTAGGCATTTAAAGCTCTATTTTTTTTTTCCAAGTCTTCTGTACCTGCATCCAAAATTTTTCATAGGCTGTGTTTATTGTTGGGATCAAAATATTTAATATTTCCTCTTGTGAGTTCTTCTTTGGTTAGTGGGCTATTTAAGGTCTATTGCTTCATTTCTTAATAAAATGTTGTAATTTATTTCTAAAATAATTTAACATGATCAGAGACTATCTTCTGTGAATTCTATATTTTGAAATTAATTGAGTTGTTAAATGACTCACTATAAAGTTAATATTCCATGAGCCCTTGAAATAAAAATTGATCATACAGTTGTTGTTTGTAGTCTTCTGTAAAGTTCAAACAGACCAAGTTGGTTGAAAGTATTGTAATTTTTGTTTACCTGTTCTATCAGTTACTGGAACAGAAGTTTTTAAAATCTCCAACTATTTTTGTGAATTCATCCTTTTTTCTTTTTAGTTTTAGAAATTTGCATTTCAGTTATTTGGAGTTCCGTTATAGGTGCATGCATATTTAGGACTGTTAATCCTGTGATAACCTGATAGTTACCTGTGAGATAGACTATTCGATTTTTAAAATGGAGTTTTTATGAAAAGTGATTTTCTAACCAAATTTAATGCAAATAGTCCATGTTAACAAGACATATCAATATAATTGACATTTTGATAAATGTAACTTTTATTAATAGTTATTATATAAACTACCAGTATTTTAAAGTATAATGCCACAACAGACATCTGTACCTTTTTATTTAAAATGTGTTTCTCATAAAAAACATATGCCTGTGTTTAGCCTTTTCATCCAGTCCCATAACCTCTGCCTTTCAGCAGGAGCTTTTCTTTCTTCTCTATTGATTGCTTTTATGATGGGGTTGGAAGTTCATCTCCACATGTTTCCTATTTGTCCCATCCCTTCTCTGCTTCTCTGTGTTTCTGCTCCTGCCTCTGTCCATATCCTTTCATCTCCTCTGTTGATTTGTTTGCTATCTGAACTCTCCTGACTGTGCTATCCTGCCCCTGGCCTCCAGCCTGGGCCGTGCACTAAAGAGGAGAGGCAGGTGGGAGAGAGCTGGGGGGAAGCAGGTCATTCTGTAGTGAGCTCCCTCACAGTTCAACACGTCAGGCAGGCCTGCACTCAGGAGGTTAAGTTTGCCCTGTTTCCCCTCTCCTGTGTCTGTGCTAGATGCATGCCTCTTCTCAACAACTCTGCCAAGAATGAAGGCAGGTGTTAGTGTTGTTTCTCCCAACCTGAGCTGGACAGAAAATAGATTGAAAATAGAAAATAAATTGGACTTGTGGGGCAATCACAAAAGATGTACCATTCATGTCTTTGGCTTCCCAGAAGGCGAGGAGGAAAGCATGGGGCTGAAAAAGGTTTGAAGAAATAATGGTTAAAAATGTCCTAAACTTGGCAAAAGACAAACCTACAGATTCAAGAAGCTGAGTGAACCCAAACAGATAAACCACACCAATGTCCATCATTTCTAACTTAAGAAAAACAAAGACCAAGAAGAGATCTTGAAATCAGAAAGAGAGAAATGGCATCTTACCCACTGGGAAAAACTATTTGGATGACTGTGGATCTTATGTCAGGAACCATGGAGGCCAGAAGGAAGTGGTGTAACATTTTCCAAGTGCTTAAAAGAAAAGATTCTGAGTCAGAATTCTATCCTGTGAAAATATTTTTCAGAAGTGAAGGGAAACCAAGATGTTCCCAGATGGAGGAAGACTCAGCACTTGTTGACAGCAGACTGACCCTAAAATCGTGACTAAACAGAAGAGGGATGATAAAAGAAAGAATCTTGGGACATCAGGCAAGAAGAGAGAACAACTGAAAGAATAAACATAAAGTAAATATGTCTTTCATTCACCTTTTGTGTTTTCTAAATTATTTTTAATATTTGAAGCAAAAATTATAGTATTGTCTAATATGATTCTTAATGTATATAGAGGAAATATTTAAGATACTTATATTTAAAATGAGGAAAGGTAAAGGGGTATAAAGAGAAATAATGTCTCTATATTTTACTCAAACTGGTAGAAAGTGTGACCTGATAGATGGTGATAAGCTTTATGTGTATAATGTAACACTTAGAGCAACTACTGAAAACGTATACAGAGACATAAACTCAAATACCTTATAGACAAATGAAAATGGAAATCTAAAAATGTGTTCAAGAAACCCAAAAGCAGGCAAGAATAAGAAAACAGAAAATGATAAGACAGAGAGAATAAACAGAAAACAAAACCATGAGATAATAAAGTCAAAATTTAAAGAAAATGCAAAAATGCTCTGCAAAAGACTCTGTGAATTGAATGGAAAAAAAAACAAACAAGCCAGCGACTGAGAGATAATATTTGCAAACCACATATAAGACAAAGGACTCACATCTTGAATATGTAAGGACATCTCAAAAGCTCAATGTGAAAAAACAAAATCCAAATAGAAAGGTGGGAACAAGAATATTGTACTGAAGAAGATAGATGGATGGCAAATAAGCATTTGAAAAGATGTTCAACATCACCGGCTGTTAAGGAAACGCTTATTAGGGCAATGATGCACTGTCGCTAGACATCTAGTAGAACAGTAAAATTAAAACCAGAGCAGGAACAAATGCTGGTGAGGAGGCAAAGAAACTGGATCTTCCACACTTTGCTGGCGTGGGTGTAAAATGGCAGCCACTCTGGAAAATCGGTGGACACGTTCTGAAAAATAATAAATAGACAGTTCCCATATGACCAGGCAATTGAACTCCTTGGTGTGTATCCTAAAGAAATGAAAACTCATGTCCACAGAAAAACCTCATAGCGGCTTTATTTTAACAGCTAAGAACTGAAACGTCAAAATTTGGTGAATGGTTAATAAGATGGTCATAGGTTCATACCACGGATTGCCACTCAGCGATAAAGAGAAACAAACTCTTGCAAGATGCTGCTTGGGTGGGTCTCAGGGCATTACGCTCAGTGGATAGCCAAAGGTTGCGTACTCGATGATGTCATTCAAATAACATTCTTGAAATAACAAAATTATGGAGATGGAGGAAAATTGGTGGTTTCCAGGATTTAGAGATGCTGAGGAAGACAACGGCTCTAAAGGGGTAACGGGAGGAATCTTGTGGTCCTGGAATGGTTCTGTACGTTGAGCGCATTGGTGTGATAAAATGACATGAAACTATGCACGCATGCTGTGCCTAGGCCGCCTTCCCAGCATGGACAGTGCACCGTCACATGGTGCACACTCCTTGAGGAAGCCCAGGTGGAGCGTGCAAAGCACCTCACTCTACTGTCTGTGCAGCTTCCTGTCAACCTGTTGTTGCTTCAAAGTTAAAAAGGTAAAGGGCTATTCATAAAATAAATTTTTAAATCTACTCTCAGCTATCCAACTGACTTTTTACACAATGCCCCAAATTGTGATACTTTGGATAAAACAAATCATGCATTATTAAATGTCCATTTAATTTGACCCTCGTATGACTAATTTATTTGGATATTATTTTCTGGCTTTTCCTTTATATCAACTTCATGAAAAAAGTCTGGTAATGAATTACACCAATTTACAAATGAGAAGCTTAAGCAGAGAGAATTGAAGGAACTAAGGAAACAGTGTGAAAAGACCCCACAAGAGACAATGGGATGGGCAGAGGGCTGGCGATTTGATGGAGCGTAATTTGTTCAGAGCATAGATATGTATGGTTGGCATTTAGGCAAAATGGTGGAAACAGGAGAAAGTTATTTGCGCACAAAGAAATGGAGAGCTGGAGAAATAAATTGGGACTAGATGTTGGAAAAGCTAGTATACCAATCTGAAATCCTAGAATGCATTCGGATGAGGACAGAACAGCTAGCGGGACTCTACCAGGCAATGCTGGGCTGGCTGGCGTCTTAGACGGATAGTTCTGGTGTCGCTCTGTAGGGAAACACCCTTCTGCTCCCAGAGTCTGGAACGGTGGTGACAGGGCTTCAACAGGGGCAGAGAGGAGGACTCGAATCCAGATAATCCACGTACAGTAAGACACTAATGTTCCTTCTCCGTGCAGAATAATTCTCTAAATGCTGGGCGACCCATCTTGACACTGAAGGGCCAAGAAGAATTGCAGAGAATGAAATGGACCACATGCAGTCAGTCCCATGGGAGCCCACAGAACTGTTTTCTCTGCCGTGATTCCGTTGTTCTCGGGGTCATGAAGCATAAGATGCAGAAATAAGGGAAACAGGGTAAACAAATGCCCACTCGATTCAGCAAACTCCCTTATCAAAACCCAGAGTAGATATGACAGCCCGTATTCTCAGGGCAGGACAGGGTTTAGTATGAACACCAACCGACCAGTGCCATGTACCTACCTGGCGGGAGGTATGACAATCAGCCCATCAGTAAAGCCACTGTGGACCTTTAGCATGTTTCTATGTATGATTTCCCATAGAAAAATAAGTGCAAACATCTTCATCCAAATCACTAGGGTCCATAACTGTCCTTGGGGACAACCTGCCATTAATTTTACTAAACACTGGATGTCACTGTTGCAGTTTTATAATAAAAGGTAATTTATGAAAAAGAGCTTCCTAATCAATATTCTCAAAGTAGCTACAGAAACTAATTTATATCTTATATTTTTCATAGAAAAGATAGATGTATCCCCTTCAGAAAGGCTGGTTTCTTCATAGGACTTACCGTTTTTGAAGACCAGACCAATGCATGCCATGTTCTCTGCACCAACTACGACTGACATGAATGTCCATCAGTTCTGAAGTCCCCACTCGGCCCTCAGACACCAACGTGACTAGAAAGCCCACGGTGATGGGGCAAGTTGCTTTCTGTGAAATCTGAAACCTGCCGCGTGATGCTCTGTTCCTGGTTGAGCACAGATTAACCCTTCCAGTCATGGTCCTCCGCTTCTAGAATTACAGTGTGGCGTTCCCTGAAATGATTGATGTGAGCTAATTGCCTGTCACTTCATACCAGCTGAGAAAATAAGTTTGTGTCACGTTACTATAGTGACAGAAACCCAGCCGGCTGATGGAGGCAACGTTCATCTTGCTTTCTCAGATTTGGAATCGACACGGGTGCCGAGACTTCTTGTAAAGAATCAAGCTGTCAGGATGTGGCAGCATTTCCACATTATTTGCTGTATTTGGTAATGAGCTTTCACACAGCAGAGTCCATTTGTGAGGTAAACTCTGGTAAACTGAGAGTCACCTGTGAGACAGGCTATTTGTTTTTTAAAATACAGATTTCACGAAAAGCAATTTTCTAACCAAACTTAGTGAAAATTGTCTGTGTTAGCAAGACATATCAATATAATTGGCATTTGATCAATTTAACTTTTATTAATAGTTGTTATATAAACTAGTGGTTTTTTTAAGTATAATGCCACAGCATACATTTCATTAAAACTATGGTGAATTACATGAATCATTATTTGATAATTGAGAAAACGTTTCAATGTCTTTTAGTATCTGAGATTCATACTACTAGCACCACTTATAATGGAAAGACACACTTCTTCACGTATAACTGGCTTTTCTCTCTCTTTTCAAAAGCACTACATACTTGACATCAAATACATGTGTAAGACACAGTCTCTTGTTAGTCATTTACTAGCAAGAAGATAAGAAACTCATGCATAAATGGCTCCGATACCAAGCTACACATTGGTGAGGAGGATGCTTCAGGCCAAATTTCTCTAAATATTTTTTTTTTAAATATCTATTTTTAAAGGTGGAGTTGGGTGAGTCTTCAAAATAGTAGCATAGATCCCAGCTTTGATGGATAAGAGATAGACCTTCACAAAACATTAACCAAAAAAAAAAAAAAAAAGAAAAACCAAAACAGCGTGAGCAAAAACACAGGAACAAGAAATTATAAGTTTTGTAGGACAGTAAGAACTGATTTTGTCTCAGGTATGTGGAAAAAGTAGGAAAATACTGAAGATAAGAAAGGAAAGAAGGAAACTTGTTTGTTTTTGTATTTATCTTACCATAGGAATATAAGTGAATAATAAATATTTATAGCATTAATATGTGAATGCCTGAATGGCTAAATACATACCTTTCGTTTTCTAGAAGTGAATTATACATTTTTTTCATGCCAAAATTTGAAATCAGTTCTTTCTTGATATCTGATAAAAATAAGTTGACGATTAACATGAGATGAAAATTAACTAAGATGCTTAGTTCTTTATCATCAGCAATTACTAATTATTTAGTAGCTGTTGACTACATAAGCCTACAGAATTTAAATAGAAGACTTAGCTCATAATAAAGAAGCAATAATTTCATTTGGGCTCACAAATAACTTTGAAAAAATATAGATTGGGACTTCCCTGGTTGTCTGGTGGTTAAGACTTCGCCTTCCAATGCAGGGGGTATGGGTTCGATCCCTGGTAGGGGAGCTAAGATCCCACATGCCTTGGGGCCAAAAAACCAAAACATAAAACAAAAGCAATATTGTAACAAATTCAATAAAAACTTTAAAAATGGTCCACATCAAAAAATCTTTAAAAAAAAGAAAAAAAATAGATTGATTTTTAAAAATGTATCTACCTGTGATGAATAATCCCACAAGACTCTCTCATTATGGAAAATGGAGTTCAACCACAGGACTCTGTTATTTTCCCACCAACACAGGAAAAATCTTTTTTTTTTCTTTTGAAATAATAGAGTTGGACTTAAAATAATGGAAAAGCTGTAGTCCTCACATAAAACTTTATGTGAATTTTCTTCCATAATAAATGGATATCCTTCACAATATGGCAAGTACTGATTGTTAAGAGAATAAAACAGTTCTATTTAAATGGAAGTATTTTGCATTTATAAGTATATAAATGAATCATGCATATTGCATTGAGTATGGCTTAAGTGCACTTTATACTAGGTTGAGCTGTGAATTTATCATTTTAAAATATTAATTTATTTTAATAGAGCCTTAAAATTTTCACATTCAGATATAAAAAGTCTTTCTGTTTTTGTTTTAACTAGTTTTATATTTTAAGTACCTAAGATAATGGAGAGCACTGTACCTATGACATGAAGTGAAATTTCATTGTTATTTCTTACAAAGTGTTTATTATAGCTGATTTTCATGAATAAACATTTATTTTGAGACAAAATTTGAATGAGAGAAATAAATCCCCATTTAGTCACAACCATTTTTATAGCAAATTGCTTTTTAGTCTTCAAAATCTTTTACTAGAACCAGTATAAAATTCCAAAATTAACTTTTTTCTGAGTTTATTTTTATTTACATTTTGTACCTAGTTTGCTATTGATAATATTAATGAGAAATGAAATTAAAATGAAAAGCTAAATTAGGAGAAGAAGACTTAACAGAGTCTATAGTTAATATGCAAAATAATTCATTCACTTTTACCCAGGTTATCCTCTAATTTTTCTGACCCTGTCAAAAAATGATTTCAAGTTGTTGGTTGGCTTTAATCAGGCTCCCACCAAGGGTCACGTGTTTTGTTTGGGGGTCGTGTCTCCCATACACAAGCATTGGTATTTCATGCCTTAACTTGTTGAAGACATCAAGTCAGCCGTTTTTATAAACTATCCCTCATTCTCTTATGTCTGTTGACTTCCTGCTGTTATATTTTTAAACTTGTTCTTTATCACCATATTTCCTAGTTTAGACGTCAGCTTTTTAAATACTTGATTCGATTTCATAGATGGCAGAATAGCAGGAGGCACTGACTGTCTAACTGGCCCATTTTTAGTGATACTATGTTTGACTCATTGGTCCAGGTGCTGAGAGCAAATCCCTCAATTGTGGACTTTCAGGGATGGGGTCACCATCAAAAGAGCCAAAAACAGAAAAGGGGTCGCTGGTTACCACTGAGGAGTGTGAATGTGGGAAGAGACAAGGAACCCCAAAGAATATATTGTTATTTCATTTTATAACCATTCATACTGTTTGCCTTTTTATCACCATGTGTTTGTCTTAGTTTTGAAATTAGAAATATAAAATATTTACAGTTAAATATATATTTTTCTGCCTACTGGGTTCCTTCTCCAAGTTCTTACCAAACAGCATGCAAACCAAAATAGAATCCAAACACCTGCTTTAATACTCAAAACTGATTATTTTTTAAATGTAGATTATGTTTTCATTCATTAGGCACATTATATTTATGTTGCTGTTTCTCATCAGAAATCTAGAATTGAGCGCATGATACAGTGCAAAGAGCTTGTTTTAGGGATATGAGAGCTGTTGGAATTTCACTGTGTCGGAAAAGGCTGTGACTTTCTGTGACTCAATTTTTTGCCTCCAGACATTATTAGAATAATGTACATACCCTGATCCACGCTGAGTATTAAATTTTTAAGTGCCTTTTGCTCAGCAAACATAAATTCCTTTTTCTGTTCATGCTGAGTGATTATGTCTGCTCAAGCTTGTCAAGGGAATCTGGAGATCTGTTAAACTATGATATCTTCTGCCAGCACTCACATAATTCATTGATTCTCCAAATAAAATCATTCAAAAACAACTGTTTTTCCTGACACCATTTCATGTGACTTTATTCAGCCCACCCTTAATCCATTGTTGAAGCTAGAGGTCACGTCTCTAGAATGCACACAATACCTTCATTCGTTTCCCCCACCCAGCTAGGGACACTCCAAACCACATTTTATAATGTGCAAAAAAAGAGGGGGGGACGCAGTCTCTATGGGAGTTGGTGCTAGTTATGATATTGAGGAATGTAAACACAGAATAAAACCTTTCCCCAAAAACCCCCTGGAAAAGGGCCGAAAACGAGGTCTGCCTTAGTTCCATGCACAAATCTCTTTTGAATGGACATCAGGCCCCTGCAAGTAAAACAACTCTCTAAGCTGCTCCCTCAGCCCAGAGGCTGTTGTCCCTACAACTAGGACGTTGTCAGAAGACAAAGAATCAAAATGGGGACAAAAGCGGGCTGCCATTCTGGATTGCTTCGATCCCATTTGCCTTGAAAATGATGCGCATCTCAGATGGGATAGAACTTCCGGACAGACTAAGGGTGAGAGAAGCATCTGGAACGTGAAATATCCTCTTCTTATTTTAGCCTCAGTAGCTGAGCTGCCAGTGTGCAAAATCATCATAAACAGAATAAAACTTCAAGTTAGTGAACAGAGAAGAAAGCTGTGACCTCCCAGCCAATGTTAAAGGCATAATTTGATGGTTAACAACTCTGGAGGGAGAGGAGCAAAGTCATCTGATTTAGAAAATGCGGAGCATGACATTCCGGGGGCAAACATTCCAGTGAAATATTTGGATATGTTGCTTCTAAGTTGAATATTCTTATTAGTATTTTGACTGTTTGGCTCCAAATGGCATTTGTTTCCATGTGTTTTAATATCCAATTTCGCAAGCTTTTGTCATGATTACATTAGATGATTCTATTTGTTACAAGAAAAACTTAGGGAAATATCAGTAGAAATGGAAAAATAGAAAATAATTTTTAATGACACTGGGGAGGTAAAATGGGCCACATCAGGTTGAATATATTTCATGTAGAAAAATGATTTAAAATTCTGAATGATCCTTTCCGGATGCACAGTAATCAAAGTGGGATAGAATTCCACGAGGTGCTCACTTTTTCAAAATAATGCCACATTTCCTGGGCGCATGTAAATCCCATTCCTGTTAATGCTGACAGCCTGCCCTGGTATCTCCTTTAGATGTGAGAATTTAGCAATTTGTGATTGCTTCTGCAGTGGAAGAGAAGTTCCTAATAATGGATATGGCAACCTTTTTGTGAGGAAAATCTCTTTTTGCATTTCACAAAAGCAGCATAAGATCAAGGAAAATGCCTCTCTAATTAAAACTGATGATAATTACATAGGGCACGGTGGTAACTCTGCTCAACATCTGTTGCTTGATCAGGATGGAGGAGACATATACTCCCCTGGCTCAGGTCAAACAGCAGGGCACTCCAGCATTATGTGCTGCGTTACAGAATGCCAGTCGGGAGAAGTGGCCTTCCTCACAGGTTCCGCTAGTAAGAGAGAAATGGACGCACCTCATCCTGTGCTGGCTCTATAACCCCCTCCTGAATCCCTCAGTGCCTTCAAGTTTTGAGCAGTGAGCTTGCCCTGGGAAGAATGGATTGGAACATTTACACACATCATTCTCCACTGAACTCTCAGCTGACGCAGTCACTTGCCTAAAAATTATTTGAACTAGTTTTTAAAAAGTGAATAAAATGAAAATAGGAGTTAAAACACTGCTCTCAAATATTAATTACCTCTTTATCCAAAATACCACTTGGAACCTTTCAGATAAACCCTTAAATCTAACCATTTAGTTCACCTGAATGGAATCATGTACGTGTGAGGTCCTCATATGAACCCATCCAAGAACTATACATGCTTCAGTGAAACATTATTTCTGCTTTTGTATTTTAACAAGGTCTACGGTCACCATCTCAGAGAAAGCTCGAATTTATTTTCTCTGAACTGATTTATACTTCCTAATTTGAACGGAAACTGTAAAATAGAGGTTTAGAAGTCCTGGAAACAGCTGAATGGGTTTTGAAAGAAAAAAAATTCCAAAGTGCAGTGAGATTCTTAGGCAGAAGGAATCATGGCAGATCTGTTTAATTTTCCCGTTTGACACAGGGACCAACGCGAGGAGCCAGCATTTGCAGTCAAGACTGGTGTGAAAAGCACAGAAAGCCGCGGAGGGCAGTGTGGGCAGGTGGGGAGGTGACGGAGGGTGGGCAGGACGTGAGGCAAAAGCCCAGTTAGGGAGGCAAGAGCGCCACTGAAGAGCCCGCCTCCGGAATTGCAGCTGGCAGGCCAGGCAAACTGCAGAAGGCAGGCTGCTTTCCACCATCGCTGTTTATGGGCTGTGAGCCCTGCTGATTGTCACTATGTTGATTAGCTCCACATGTTTCCCGGACACGTACTGGGGCCGTGGTTTTCTGCCATGTGACTTCATGAAGAAGACAGCGCTGTCCAAGATCAGTACCTAAATAGGGCGGCAGAAAAAAGACAGAGCACAGAGGAGGTGAATAAGGAGAGAGGACTTTCCAGTGCACAGGACTGAGAAGAGGAGAACGGCCCCAGGACGGGCTGTATTTGTGGTGAGACAGACCGTGTGTGTTGGGATATGGCGGGGACGAGCTGGGTAGTTGGAATTAGAAAGAGCACTAGGTGATTGTTCAAGTAAAGCCAAGGCATGGGAAGAGTTAGCCACTAAGCATTGAGAATCTGGAAACATCAAGAAGGTGGAACGTGACCAAAAGAGCCTCTGCCCATAGGAAAGTGACACAGAATTAACAGCTGCCCCAGGACAGATCTCGAAAAGAGTCATGCAAGGGTCTTGGAGGCTCATGATGGAGAGGGTTGCCCCAGGTTTGAGTGAGTGCTTTACCATTGGAAGGGAAAACACACCTTGCGAATTTATGCTCATTTCTGTTTCAGTGGTGGAAGCAGCACTCACCAAGCTGTGAGAGCCTATCCATAGACACTGAGTGGGGAAGAGTCAGATTCTCCCATAATCCTGTTCAACAGACAGGATATAAACTGATCTGTGTATCGTCTCTGAAATGTGCTTAATTCCTCTCTCCTTCTGGGAGATAATTCCCGTGGCCCTGAATTGTCCATGAGTTGCTTTTCACCTCTCTTTGAATCATGGGAGCAGTATTTTCAGGAGGATAGATAGTGTTTATCAATTCCCAGGTATGTTTTCTGCAAATATGCTGCCTCAAGCTCCTACTTCAAATGATCTGTGACTTGTGGTAGATCCCATGCGGGCAGATTCTCTTTCCTAGAGAAGAATGTAAGTTGCCTGACTCATACTTCTTCGGGTCCACTTGTATATGGAAGTAAACAACAGAAAAAAACAAAAAAGTTCTGAAGGGAATACATTTCTAAAGAGAAATTGAAAGGAAACCCTATTCTAATACCCAAACAAAACAACGTTTAACTTTTCCTTTTGTTATGTGAAGTTTCTCTCTGCTTCTATGGTGATGCAATAAAAGCAAATTCAATTCAAGTGGTGCATTAATATTAGCTGAAGTGGTCAACCACATCCAGACTTACTCATTCACGGTAATGTTTCAAGGAAGTTCTCAGAAAGGCTTCTTCAATCCAGCGTTCACAGGCTCCAGACACTTCTTCTGAAGTTTAGTTCCAATCCATCTATTTATTTCTACATCAGGAACCAAGGCAGACACTTAGACATGGAGATGGGATCCTCACACAAGAGTTTGACTTAAAGCCATTGTAGACCCCAAAGGGGAGGAGAAAAGATTTCTAACCTGTTGAACTCAACAACTAATCACTGAAATGGGATTTTTATTCACCTAAACGTATGCCCCTCAGAAGTCCATAGATATTGGCAACACTTCCCCATTCTACAGATTACACACTAGAAGCTCCCGGAGTTCTGGATTAAAGTATAAATGTTCCCGAAGCCCATGCTTTCCCTTCTCTAACCCACACCGATTGGTCTGTAGGGAGGAATCACACACATTAATAGGCCATCCCCCACACAGGTCCACAGCAGAGGGCCAGCTCTTCCAGGCCCATTTCCTTGTATAGGAACCCAGAGAAATAGCACCTCACGGAGAGTGGATTCAGGAAGGTCTCTTGGGGAAGTGGGTATTTAATCTGAATCCTAAAGGGTGAGAAGAAGTTCTACAGGGGATGGTAGGGAGATAGTGGGAGAGGAGGAAGTAAAATGTCTTGAATTGAGTGACCATATTAGGCACCAATTTGCAAGTAAGGGATGGAAGTCCTATTAGAAGACTTTAAGCAGTAAAGTGTATTTGAAATGAATAGCGTGGTGAAATGAGGTTTTTATCAACTAAAACTGAGGGCGTATTCAATGATCTTAGGCAAGTGGGCCTGGACTTAATCATCTTTGCTTTTTAATGTAATTTTAGGCAAGTCACTTAACCGCTTGGAGCCTGATTATCACATCACTTCATCGTAAAATGGGGTTAATAATACAAAACTAGAACATCATACTGGTGTTGAACATGGCAGTGTGTGAAAACATTTTGCAAGGTGTTCTCAAATATCAGTTGCTTTTCTTGATTACCTTTCCGGTTGTAGGACACTATAGAAAAGTTTTAAGAAGCATAAATTGAAAAGGATAGAAAACCCTAGTCTTTGATATGTTGAGATAACAGGGAAGAAAAACCCAGGCAAAGGGTGTGATGTTTCTAATATGAAGACAAGAGAAAAAACTCAGCCTGACCCTAGAAAACCTTTCCAAAGGGATTTCATGAGACACAGCCCATGTTTTCAGGTACATGAAATTATCTATGGACTAATGGTTAGTTATAATGGTGTTAACATTACCTGTGAGATGGTGTAAGTGGCAAAATGTAAGTTTCCACGGGGTAGTTTTGTTGCCATTTTTCATAGCCTCCGGTTCCACTAGCATTAATCTCCTTATTTCACAGTATGTATTTCAGTAGCGAGGAAAATATCATTTTTCTCTTTCTTTACATTATGATGAAATTCTATTCTTTACTTAAATATATTTTATGTCAATGCTTCTTTCTAGCTGGCTTCCTAAATGTTCTTTTCGTATTTGTAACTTCAATCCCATCTGCTGAAAAATTCTATTTTCACAAAACACTGTATCAAAGGTCAATGATTTTACATCCGTTTCTTTTTTAACAATGCTATTTTGACTAAAAATTATCACCCATAACATTGTTTTAAGGGAAAGAAGTCATTTTTTTCTTTTCAGCATAAAGAAATAGATAAAAATTTCATCATAGAAGCACACAAAAGCACTGTCAAATGACCAAAAGTAAATGATAGCTGAAAGTGATTTGCTGGGTTTTTAGCTACTTTAAAACAGACATTTTCTACAATAGATTTGAATATAGGGTGTCTGTGATTATTTTACTTCAACAAAATCTGCTAAATGGGCATTGCAAGAAGTTGGCTCAACGTCCGTGTGGAATTGAAAAGTATGCACTAGAAATATACTTCTGGACATGATCATTAGATCATGTGCAAAAACCACAGGACTGAGGGAACTACCAAGAGAGTGAGTGTAGATGGAAAAAATAGAAAACATGACATACATCCACACCGCTTTATGTCATAGTTACATGTAATTAGTGTTCTTTCATGTTCGTTGCTATGCAGTACTTGGTTGTGTGAAAGTATCACAATTGATTTATCCATTTTATTATTGATAGGCATTTTGATTTCTTCCAGTATGTTTCAAAAACAATAGAGTTAAAACCATTCTTGCACATGTAACCTGGTTCTCACATGTGCATACAGTATACGTACATACGTAGTGCACATATGTACTAGTTTCTCCAGGGCATATGCACTGGAGGGAAATGCTGGGTCACAGAATATTTAAAATCTTAATATAATATATAATCTTAATAACTTCAAGATACAGGTAGAGAATTATGTTTCTACCATTGTGAAACTCAAAAGGAAAGTATGAAAACATAGTTATTTTAATCAAAGTTGGGGTAAATTTGTCAGCAGAATTAACTTAGGGTCCTGTATGGCTTACCTGTATCCCCCTCTGGATGAGCATTTGTACGTTTCACTGGCAACACAGGAAATAGATGTGATCAGAGGTGTCCTCCTAGACTTCATATTTCTAATATATGGCATGCTCACCATATCATTATATTATATATTATACATTATTATATTACATATTGTTGTATTATGCATGGGAGTCTTACTTATGGCTACCATGAGAAGTCTTCTTAATTCCAATTCCTTAAAGTTTCCAAGCCTAGACTCATGTCATCTGAGAATGACAGTTTTATTCTTCCTTTCTCAGCTGTATGTTTTGCTGCTGTGTTTGTTCTCCTTGGCTTTGTGCACTGGCCAGAAACTGCCACACGGTTTAGAGAAGAACTGTGATAGTGGGACTTCTCGCCCGTCACTGCTTTCGGAGGAGACGGCTTTGATGGTCACTGTTGATGTTTGCTGTCGGGTGTCTCAGAAGGTCCTCCTTAGCATATGAAGATGTTAGATTCCATTTGTCATCATTCAGTTAAAAATACTTTCTGTAGTCAACTATGTATGTTTGATAGCTGGAATGTTTAGAAGCATATTTTTATAATTTCAAAACATATGAAACTTTTCCAGGATTTTTAAAAAACTAGTTTAATTGCTGATAATTAAGCAAGTGGATTCTTTCCTTTGTCTAAGTAGGAGCCCAGTTAAAAGAGAGAGTTATGGAAAAGGAACTGGGTATATAAGTTCCTGAAATATTATACCTGAACTAGAAAGTAAGAGGCTGTTTCATTAGCATCCTGGTTTAGGGTTTGTTTGTTTTTGTTTTTCCTGGACGCTGGGCCTTGTTTATAGGTCACGTCCGTATCACCTGCATCCAGAATTTGTACTTAGGAAAGTCAGTAACATTCTGTGAAGTTAAGAGGAACCAGAAATACTGTTTCATAATGATTGAAGATCACCCTAGGTTCAATTTCTTTCTTTTTTTTTTTTTTTTTTAAAACATCTTTATTGAAGTATAATTGCCTTACAATAGTGTGTTAGCTTCTGCTTTATAACAAAGTGAATCAGTTATACATATACAATATGTTCCCATTTCTCTTCCCTCTTGCATCTCCCTCCCTCCCACCCTCCCCATCCCACCCCTCTAGATGGTCACAAAGCACCTAGCTGATCTCCCTGTGCTATGCGGCTGCTTCCCACTAGCTATCTATTTTACATTTGGTAGTGAGGATATGGGGAGGGGGTGGGGTGAGATGTGACAGGGTAAGAGAGTGTCATGGACATATATACACTATCAATTACTTTTATTTAAGCCAAATATTTACTATGTTAAATGCCAGCAATATGGTACACTCTTTAACCCCCAACAGTAATTTCTTTCAAAAGGCTAATATTTCATAGAAGTAAATGAATAGGGAAAAGAGATTTAAGACCTGCTATGAATATATTCTCTTAATTATTTTTGGAACCATTTTAAAACAAGATTAAACCATTAGATGAGTATCACTAAACAACTATAACTATAAATCTGGAAAACTGTGCTTCCAAAAATAATGAATACTTTTATTGTTTAGCTGTTTTCTTCTTCCTCTCTGTTTCTGGTGATACATTAAGAATATAATTTAACTGTTTTAAAGAGAGGAAGAGGGCTGTTCTTCTCATTGCAAGTTCTGTAAGCAAAAACTAAAAGGAAAACTAAAAGGAAAATCAGAAATACAAACCCACAAGTAAACTTAGTAATGATATGGAGCTAAACTCAGGAAGGGATTAAAATCAGGAGTAAAATCAAGGAAGATACACAATTCTATAAAAAATATGGTTGCTAATATACTTTCAGAGATGTTAACTAACTTGAGTACATTCTATTTCCAAAGAATAACGTTTTCCCTGGGTCCCTAGTAAACTATAATTTCCCAGGATGAGATAATGTTCCTTGCTTTGGAAAAATTCACATTATTTTTAGGTTGAAAGTAATAAAAAGGGTTTCCTCTATGACTCTCCATGCACTCTTCAAGCTACTATGAAAACAGGGGAAAAGGAAAAATCAAAATGAGAATTTTAACTGACACGTTTTTTAAAACTTAAAACTCATATGTTTCTTAAAAAATTCAATTTGGTCTATAATTTTTCAGTTACATGACATCTGGTGCTGGTCTTCTTTTTCAAACACAAGGAATATAGCCTTTTTCAAACACAAGGAATATAGCTAAGTCTTGAGGAAAGACGGCCCTTCTTGGGGGGGGCCATCATCACCACGGGCACTGATCCACTCTCCCTTAGTAGAAGGTGTAATTGTGGAGTTGAGTACTCTGGAAAATTATAGAGAGAAGAAATAACCCTGACATCAGGGTGGGAAAGTAGCATGGTATATTGATTTATTTATTTTATTATTCTTTATTGAAGTATAGTTGATTTACAATGTTTTATTAATTTCTGCTGTATAGCAAAGTAATTCAGTTACACATATGTATATTCTTTTTCATGTTCTTTTCCATTATGGTTTATCACAGGATATTGAATATAGTTCCCTGTGCTATACAGTAGGACCTTGTTGTTTATCCTTCCAATATATAATAATTGCATCTGCTAATCCCAAACTCCATCCCTCCCTGCCCTTTGGCAACCACAAGTCTCTTCTCTATGTCCCTGAGTCTGTTTCTGTTTCATAGACAGGTTCATTTGTGTCATATTTTAGATTCCATATATAAGTGATATCATATGGTATTTGTCATTCTCTTTCTGAGTTACTTCATTTAGTATGATAATCTCTAGTTGCAACCATGTTGCTGCAAATGGCATTATTTTGTTACTTTTTTATGGCTGAGTAGTATTCCATTGTATATATGTACCACATCTTTATCCATTCATCTGTCGATGGACATTTAGGTTGTTTCCATGTCTTGGCTATTGTGAATAGTGCTGTTATGAACATAAGGGTGCTTGTATTATTTTGGATTAGAGTTTTGTCTGGATTTTTGCCCAGGAGTGGGATTGCTGGATCATATGGTAATTCTATTTTTAGTTTTCTGAGGAACCTCCATACTGTTTTCCATTGTGACTGCACCACCTTACATTCCCACCAACAGTGTAGGAGGGTTCCCTTTTCTCCACACCTTCTCCAGCATTTGTTATTTGTAGAATTTTTTTTTTAACCCCACATTTGTTTATTTTTTTATGTATTTTGGCTATGTTGGCTCTTCGTTTCTGTGCGAGGGCTTTCTCTAGTTGTGGCAAGCGGGGGCTTGCACTTCATCGCGGTGTGCGGGCCTGTCACTATCGTGGCCTCTCTTGTTGCGGAGCACAGGCTCCAGACACGCAGGCTCAGTAGTTGTGGCTCATGGGTCTAGTTGCTCCGCGGCATGTGGGATCTTCCCAGACCAGGGCTCGAACCCGTGTCCCCTGCATTAGCAGGCAGATTCTCAACCACTGCGCCACCAGGGAAGCCTGTAGAATTTTCAATGATGGCCATTCTGACCAGTGTGAGGTGGTACCTCATTGTAGTTTTGATTTGCATTTCTCTAATAATTAGCGATGTTGAGCATCTTTTCATGTGCCTATTGGCCATTTGTATTTCTTCTTTGGAGAAAAGTTTATTTAGGTCTTCGGCCCATTTTTTGATTGAATTGTTTGTTTTTTTGTTGTTGAGTTGTATGAACTATTTGTATATTTTGGAAATTAAGCCAAGAGATCCATAATCGTTGAACAGACAAGTGAGAGCAACGATGAATATTAGTGTATTGATTTAAATATCCTTGAGGACTACCTATACCTGCTCTAAAATTGAGGGGTAAAAATGGTAGGCATCATTTTCTATCATAATTATGAGGCTGCTTGTGGCACCAGTAGCCTGATTTTTCCTGGATTCTTTATCAAAACATTAAACACCTACTTCTCTTTGTCCTGTTACCATCTATCCAGCTATCTCTGTCTCCATAGAATAAGTAGAGACTTACCCATCTTATAGACCTGACCTACAGTCTGGATTGTCTCTTATTATTTTCTGGAACACACCATCACATAAATGTATCTGCATAAACACACATTTGATCTGATCTTTCATGTGGTTAGAAGATACTGAATTTCACTGCTTTGTGGTCCTTGCGTCAGCATGTTCAGGAACACACTTAAATGTTGTGGGCTTCTATTTTCCACAGTTCTCTTAAATTTCCTACTGTGAATATTGTGATAGTCTTTGGCAGGAATCAATAAAAGCTCTCAAAAAGAAACTGGCTAGAAAAAACAAGATATAGATCACAAAAAAGTGCCCCACTGGATTAAGGCACGAGTCTGTTTGACCAGTGTTCTGCTTCTGATGGTGGCATCCAGCCAGAGCCTGAAATGGGAGTCGTCCTACTGACTTTTCACATTATGATAATGAGACCAGGGTCCTCCCAGATGCCAAAGAGACCCATTTTTTTATGGATCAGCTCAAATGTCAGTTCCTCTACTAAACTACTTTCAATTCATAGTTCTACAGATTAAAAAAATATGGAAAGTACTTTAGAGAACTGCCCGAGTGATGAAATCATTGTAATATTTAAATAATGTGTCAAAATCATTTTTACGATGTGACATGCTGTATGAAAATAAACATCGGTGGGAATTATTACAGCGCGTCATTAGGATTCCTGTTGAGTCTTCACTCAGAAACTTGTGGTTTATGAAAAGAATACGGTTTTACATAAAATCAGTTTTTCTGTGACAGCATCAATAGCTACCAACTGTTCAGCAGAGCAAAAACCGCCAGACTGCTGGCTCTCTGTACAGACCCTCTGGGTTCAAAATAATATTTTTAACCCCGTGTTTTATAAATTCCTAGTTTATACCTTTTCCCCATAATAACCAATATGAATTACAGAGAACAAAGTCTAACTCTGTGTTTGATACCAGGGCTGCCACAAAAGAAGCCCCTGTGCTGTCCAGCTGTGATGGCCTATGATAATTCCACAATTCCGCAACGTGGTTCGGGCCCTTAAAAACTTATATTTAGGGCTTCCCTGGTGGTGCAGTGGTTAAGAATCCGCCTGCCAATGCAGGGGACACAGTTTCGAGCCCTAGTCTGGGAAGATCCCATATGGCGCAGAGCAGCTAAGCCCGTGCACCACAACTACTGAGCCTGCGTGCCACAACTACCGAAGCCCACATGCCTAGAGCCTGTGATCTGCAACAAGAGAAGCCACCACAATGAGAAGCCCGCGCACCGCAACGAAGAGTAGCCCCTGCACGCCGCAACTAGAGAAAGCCCGCGTGCAGCAACAAAGACCCAACACAGCCAAAAATAAATAAATAAATTAATTAATTAATTTTAAAAACTTATATTTAATTACATTTTCATAATTTTCAGAGTTCAGCTTAGGATGTTTATCCTGTTTGTATAGCTGAAAAACTATATTTGTAAGTATTTAACTAGAATACTTCATTCATTTTCTTAGTGCATCTAAAAATCTTCTAAGATTATTTAGGAAAATAATCATATATATAATGAATCCATACAAAAAATATCTATGGTCACAGCTTAAGGTGATATGTAAAGACTCATCTCCTGTGATTTGAGTATAATGAGAATTATAGGTTTACACAGGTCACCCTAGTCAACTTTACTTTTTTAGTTTTTCAGAGGTTAATAGATTTTGTCTAGAACTACAAGATTACCTTGCTGATTTTTTTATACTGTATTTCTAGATGGTCATAGTTCTCAAAGATAAACTGGCTCGAAGCACATTAATTTGTAAGAAAATTTTGAAAAAGTATACAAATAAATTAGCATTTATTATTAATTACACTGGTGAAAATGACCATTATTAAAAATTAATACAATATACAAAGACCACTTAACATTTCTTACCACCATAAATTTAGTTCTTTACAAAGCACCTAAATGTTAGAAGTGGCTGAGAGGACAAGATGATTTTGGTTCAGTATTAAAATTAATTCATTCTGCTTTACATTGACATTTTTAATATACATCCTCTGTATGTAATGAGATGGTTCCATAAATATTATAATTCATTATAACAGCAAATTTACTGTTCAGTTTTCCCTCATATTTCAACAGTTAGTGTCTGACAAAATTAGCCTTAGCAAACAGCACAAAGTCTTGAGTCAGTTCTAGAATTTCTGTGTGAAACAACAAAGCAGTCAGAATGTTGTCAAGGTCATGAGCAGCATGATTAGCTTAAAACTGTACCAGGATAGGACGTTGTCTTCAGAGCTTAACCGACTAATTCTCTAAAACACATTAATTCTTTCCAGTCTCCCAGTGATTTTTATCTTGTCAGGAAGGTAGTTCAACATGTACTCCAAGGAACTTTTAGAGTCATGCTGTGTATGCATAACTGAGTACAACACTGGTCCTGATCCAACTGAATAGTTAATTCTACGAGTGATGGCCAGCTCTGTACCCAACACCACATTTATAGTCTTCATATGTACTCAAATGCAGAAATGTCTTTTATGAGAATTCTTCCTTGCAAGAAGAAAGAAGTATTATTTTTTAGATTTTTTTCTGTTAATATTTTACTCTACATTTTATCCACATGACCTTATAAAATATAATGTATTATAAACCATATGAATCAATTAAAATTATCAACAGTACATATCAAATTTAAATTTGAAATACCCTATATGAAATAAATTATAGTATTTCTTACTTACAATACTCTTTTAAAAGTGCTTTTGGGCACAATCAGCCTGTTATTTTGACAATCTTTACTAAAACAGAAATGTACTAAATGTATGGAGCAAACCTACAAAATTAGCATTATTTGCAGGTGGTCCATTATGAAATGAATTTTTTTTCCTGGATAATAAAGACCTTTTGAGGATGAAAAAATATAAATTCCTGCATTCACACTATAATTGTATTGTTCAATGAAAATGCTTTTCTGACAAATTGTGGTTATGTAATGTAACCACATAATTAGCACTTTACTCTGAATAACTTTCTAATCAGCAAGCGCCACATGGCACAAGCAGTTTCCTTCTCTATGAAACTTCAATAAAATGGTGCTTTCAGTCTAAGATTTCAACTTTACAATTCCCATGTGAAAAAATAATGGCTTCTTTAAAAATGTAATTTTTGTTTTGCTGTGTAATCTCTGACCAGCCTTTGTGCCTGTGCTCTCCACAACACAAGGCTTACGTTTTAAGCTATATGATGGGGGATAAGCTGACGCAAAACCCTAGTGTCAGTTGTGGTGACGAAATCTGTAAATAGGAAAGGATGCTAGTAATAATAGCTAGCACAAAAACTTCTCTGTGTTCTCAGATGATTTTTGAAAGTTTTTGAAAGTTTTATCCCATACTTAATTAATACTACATAAAAGTAAAGAATCTGTTAGGAATACTATTGAGTAAACATTTTGTCTATCCAAAGGCATCAACCTTAAAATGGTCTTCCTATTTCCCTTACAAATGTCCAGGATTTTGACCTAGCTTCTGTATCTCCCTTGTGTCATTTCTTCAGAATTCTTCAGGCTGTGCCTACAAGTCGAAAGTAAACTTTGAGGAAGACTCGAGAAGTGCCAAGGGAAGGCTTTGTGAAATGATATTGTTGTAGCTAAGAGGAATGGGAAGTAAAGCAGCTTCCCCAGGCTGATTTCTTACCTCCCCAGGCTGATTTCTTACCTCCCCAAGATAAGGAAGTCTGAATACTTGTGCCTTTGTTTTTCTTTTCTTCTTTCTTTTGCTTTTTTTGTGCTTCAGCCTATTCCTGAGGGCTGAAAGCGTCAAGTTTCTAAGGGTGTTGTTTTTCCATGGCTTCTGTTACTCATGAGAACTGTGTGGATCAGAAATGAGTATGAACTTCTCTACCGGTGAGCATTAGAACAGTTCTTTACTTCAAGCCATCCTTTCCTCATTTCTAAGATGGGGTAATGCTGTCAACCTTTTAGAAATTGTAGCAATAGCCAGAATAATATTAAGTCAGTCCCCTCATGTCTAGAACTCCCCAAGGCAACATGATGGGAGCTGCATGAACAAAAACCCTACATAACCAGTGGAACTGTTCTGTAGGAAAGGGGCCCAGAAACATGCATTTCCTCTGCTCATAAAGGGAAAAAAGGTGGCTATTCTTATCAGCTTCTAGAAGTTTCCTTGAAGACTGGATGGGAAGGATCCTTGGTGATCTCTGCAGGAGGAGGACACACTGAGGGTTTCCAGGTTTACAGCCCAAATTATCATCCCTTTTGAAATGTGAACACCTGGGAAGGCATGCCCAAATCCCTCTGGAGGTCTCTGGGTTATTTAGTCTCGCTCAGAGTTAAACCAGGTGTCTATCCTGGATGTAACCATGGGGGTCTTGTGGAGATAAGAAATGTCTTATCATTTTGGATGGAAACAAATAGCTCCATCGTTACAGAAGCAATAGCTGCAGAGCAAATGCTCATGGTATGTGAAATGTAACATATTCCTGGGGAAACTGAAACCAGACTTTCTCTCTCTTCACAGTTTATGAGTATCCATAGCTCAGGAGGCTAGACTTTGTAGGAACACTGAGAACGCCAGGGAAGATCCCCCTACAGGTCCTTGCATTGTCATCGTCATCATTATCTTCACCATCATGATGATTATCATCAACACAATCATTATCCTCATTGTCCTCCAACCGTGAGATCCCCGCAAAGATTCTGATAACAGCCAACTGTGTTCTCATAACTCTTCAACTTTCTTTTCCCCACTTTTCTCCTTGAAATACTTTCAATTTGGCCTGCCCTGGCCATATCATGCCCTGAATTCTGAGTCAATAGGCCATCCTGTCTTCTGTGGTTCCCGTTCTTTACCAAATCATGTTCTTGTTCTTGTTTATTTATTATCTGCCTGGACGATCCTCAAGTCACAATTTGCTGGCAATGAGCAGAACTTTAGAAATCATTCAGTCTTCATTATAGAGACAAAAATGGAGACACAGAGTCATCCAAGTAGTTGATAATATTAATCTCTTTAACAATTCACTTCTCCATATTTGAGAAGAACGTATTTCATCGTTTGGGCTTCTGAGAAGGTGCTTTGTTTTGTATTTTGAAAAAAGTCTTCCATTGCCAGAGTCTCAAAATTATGAATATATTCATCTCATTGTACAAACAAGAAAATGAATCTGGGAGAGGTTGGCATGTACTCAACATCACAAAGCCAGTGTGTGAGAGTCAAATGAGGTCCCAAATCTACTGATTTTGGGGGCATAGCCCACAAGGCAGAACACTCTACCTGTTCATCCCAATGAAACCTTCCAGGGCAAAGGGAATATATGTGTCAGGGCTTTAGAAAGACAGCTCCATAAAGGCTGCTCTAACCCGGAGGAAAAACATCATAAAAAAGGGAACCCACATCAGTCTTACCTGGAGTGATCCACACCAACAATGAAAATAATATCAAGTGGACAACCTCAGTTTTCTGTTCAATTACACATTTGGGACATTCGCACACACTTTTGAAATAATGCCAAAATGTCAAAACCTCATGGAGAGTTGAACCTCCTCATGTTCACTTTGAAATTCTAGGAATTAATTATGCCATCAAGGGCTTAGTAATGCTAGAATGTATACTAGTTTGACCAAATTATAACAAATGCCAAATAGTGAATATTAACTCTACAGTTTAGTCCATTTCAGTGTAATTACAGTCAGCTTCTAGGTTCAGGTAGTTATTCAAATTAACAGAAATACAGAACTTCATAGCTTTTGCTCAAAACTGGGAATGTTCTTTATGTTCAGAGTTGCCTTAGGAGATGAGGTTTATAATTCATATGTGAAGATCCTCTAACAAATTTGGCTGAAGTACCTTGGCCCTGAAATTTCATTAGTTTATTGAAATACCTTGAAATAGCTATTCTGTTTTTATTTCTCCTGCAAGTATGGTAATTTTTACCCTGCTAATTATTAGTTATAATCTATATATTCTTTATATAATGAATCTATAAGGTATGTAATTATATCATCTTTGCAAATATGAACAAAATGCATGACTTACGCTACTCTTTTCTCACTTATATTGAGGAGCGACGTTCTATTTTTGGTGTTATTCTTGATGTCATGTAAAGGAGACTATTATGTCATGTGAATCAGAGGCACTGCTACAAACCTGTCATCTCAGGCCTGGTGTCTTTGGCCTTTTATTTCCTCAGCTACTAGAAACTGGATTCTATGTGGTCAGCCAAAACTAGTCACAATTAGAAATGATACACAAACGTCTCTGAGTTTGGTTCTAACAGCAAGGACTGACACGTGAGCGCCTGTGTGCTTGGGACCTGCCCTCTCCCAGCGATGGGAAGGCAGGAGGTTCCCGACCCTGGGCCCTCCCACTAGGGTTAGACAGCTGGGCACTAAGTCTGTTTGAGCATAAACACCCAAGGCACCTGGTGCTATTCGCCGACTTCTATACATAGTTCTGAATCCTTCCTGTGTTTGCTTAGAACATTTCTATTCGTTTCTGGATAATTCCTTCATTTTTAATCCCCTGCTTCTGCAGACAGTTGTCACCTTCTGCCTCAGTTACCTGAAGCTCTGAGTCATTTTGTCAGGAAACATGCATTCATGCAGCGCCTTATAGGATAAAACAGGAAATTTAAAAACTAAAATAAAACATGGTTCCTACCTGGGTGATTTTGACAGAAAATGGAGCAAATCATATCCTCAAAACAAAACTTAAATATAGGTAAAGAATGTATGAAATATTTAGCCTCTAAGTTATATGTTATTCTTTCCCCAACAATAATATCATCAAAAAGCTTTTATTAACCACTTTACTATACAAAATGTGCCATAAGATATTCAGGAGCCTAAAATAATAGCTTATGCCAAGCCATTTTTCATCTTTGGATTGCACAAACATTTTAGATTGCATTATTATTTACCTCATTTATTTTTATGAGGTGTTTGAGCTAGTCAGATTAATGTTGAAATTTGACCTTTGAAATTTAGTGTACTGCTCATAAACTTTACTTGAATAAAACACAGTTTGTCACTTTCCAGCTTTGAAGTTGAGTAGGGACTAAAGAAATACGTGAAATGAGGCAGTATAAGCTTGTTTTTGATAGATGCTTCTGATTTCTATGATACATAATTTTGCAGAATTTTGGAATAAGCTTCAAGCCCTGTGGAATAAGAGATCAGAACCTAATTGAAAAGTGTGGCATAGACACAGAGAAGGGATAATTAGTAACGTCATACATACTCACAGAGTGAATGGCACAGAAATTCAGGACTGTGAGTTGATTTGTTGCAGAAGTGAGCGTGGCTGGTGAGGTCAGAACAGGCTTCAGAGAAAAGGTAATCACATCTGTGGTTTTAGGTAGAGAGGAAGCAGGGAAAGCATCCCAGGTGTGGAGAACATACATTTTCATGATCATAGGTGTGGCAATAGGAATAAAGAGTGATTTTGCAAAGAGGAGCCCGGTTTTGTTGACAAGAGGAAATCAGTAGAGAAGGAGGAGACACATCTGAGAGCAAGGTTGGAACTAGATTACGGAAAGTGCTGAGAAACAGGAAGACGCTTCTCAGTAGAAAGTGGGAAGCGGAAGGTCATCAAACTTACTTAGCAAGAGGTCAACGTTATGAAAATATTTTATATAAGAGCAATGCTAGTTTTGACTTTCGGATAAATATATTGGGTTGGCCAAAAAGTTCATTCAATTATTGAGTACAATGTTCAGTAAAATTCTTGGTGAAAATGAAAAATGTGTCTTTACTTAAAACCGAATGAAGTTTTTGGCCAACCCAATACATCCAAGAGAACTTAAAATGGAAAGACAGCAGCAATAAACTGCATTCGCTTCGTTTAGTGGCTTTTGAAATAATCTGCTCATTAGGCAAGAAGTGTCTGGACCAAGATGGTGACACTGAAATCAAAAAAGGGCTGTATTTCAAAGATACTTGGAAAGAAAGTTTGTTAGGATTTGGGAACTCTGCATAAGCTGTGGGTGGAGGGGGAAGAATCACTACCTCAGCCAAAGGCGGCAGGAAATGACGATAAATGGAAACTTCAGAGGAAATTGCCAACATGGTAGAGAGGAAAATAGCAAATGTCTGTAACAGCTTATTAATTTATAAAGTCATGATCTAGCACATATGTACATATGCACACTCATATGTACACAAAAGGCTTGGTCACCATACAGTTTTACAGTGGGGAGCCAGCATCCCCTATGCCCAGTGAAACGGTCTCTTTCTTATATTGATCGATACACTGAGTATATCCCAGAAAGATAAGGAACAGGAATTCCTATTTGGATATTTGTCATGTGATGTGGACCCCGAGCAGATTTTGAACACCTTCCTGTGTTTGAGGAATGTCCCATATGACACGTCGCTGAAGTGTAAAGTTTAATGAATATGAAAGCTCTTCACTGCCAGCTCAGGAGACAGCTCATGAAGAGGTGCTTTCATCCCCACGTGGGTGAGAGAGGTGTCCTCGGTCAGGGACGAGCACAGTGGGAGACGGTGCCCAGTGTCCAGTGTCAGCCGAAGCACTTGCGGGAACCTCGGTCCTGGGCTCTGGACACTGGGCATCACTGCGTAGCCTCCTAAGCTTGACCAGCAGACCCTGCTGGGGACTCTGTGAGCTAATCCATGCTAACAGCATGCCTGCCTCCTGACACCAGCGGTAGGCCACTCCTTGACACAAAGATGGGCTCAGGGCTTCCCTGGTGGCGCAGTGGTTCAGAATCCGCCTGCCATTGCAGGCACACGGGTTCAAGCCCTGGTCCGGGAAGATCCCACATGCCGCGGAGCAACTAAGTCCATGTGCCACAACTACTGAGCCTGCGCTCTAGACCCTGCGAGCCACAACCACTGAGCCCGCGTGCCACAAGTACTGAAGCCTGTGCACCTAGAGCCCATGCTCCGCAACAAGAGAAGCCACCGCAATGAGAAGCCCGAGCACCGCAGCAAAGAGTAGCCTTCGCTCGCCGCAACTGGAGAAAGCCCGCGCACAGCAACGAAGACCCAATGCAGCCAAAAAAAAAAAAAGGGTCAGAGTGTTGATGGGCAACACAGCCTAAAGGAATAAATGAATGAAGTATGCCTGCATATCTAGTCTTCGTGCTCAAATTTATTTGTACTGTCTCATCAATATTAATTTCTATTCATCATTAACCATATTAAAACAATCATAACACGTAATTTCACTCGTTTCTCTTGATGTCTTATGACGGTTTTCACTCTTGAAATGTACTGTATATATTTTATTTTAAGCTGGATGAAGAACGTTTCTAGAACTCATTCGATACAGTAGACAGAACAATTTTAATTACAAAATTATACAGTTTCATCTACCAATACTAAAAGCTTGGGAGACCTAATAATGTCTATATTTCAGGGACCATGTAGATATATTTTTCTGTACATAAACCTATAAGAGAATTAGTTTTTCTAAGATTTATTATATGTCAGATGTCAACATAAGGGAGATTTTGTATGCATATATTTACAATGTTTTGCAAAAAGAGAGAAAATCTATCAGTTTTTGGAACCACAGGGAAATAAGAAACCACAGGCAAATATTGCAGGCTACTCATCTTAGTTTGACAGGGATGTTGTCCTAGACTGTTCCATTTCTTTGCAGAAGTGAAAAAAAAACCCCACATAATTACGCTTGGGGAAACCTGCCAGGGGAATTCCTATTACTATGTGCATTTTTCATACAAATCATCAGGGAGTGGGTAGGTGAAAGCTTGTCTTCAGCACCAACCATTCATTTTGAGAAACACTGGCTGACAAACCCCTTTTGCTTTTGGTTATTTTTATTGTGTGTCTAAAACTTTCTCTAAATTTCTGAGTACAAAAAAATACAAGCAACCATCCCTAAATGAATTAAGTTGGAACCAGGAAGCATCAGATTAGACCTATATTACCAATTTCAGGCAATGAAGAATAGGATGATTTTTTTCCAATCAACTAAGGTAAATTGCTTGCTTATCATTGCCCTCGGTGATGACATTATATCCAGGTCTTCCCTCCAAAATTGCCACAGGAGAGATAATAGTCTCCCTAATATTTATGTGGGCATTTATTTATTTATTTTTTTTAATTAATTAATTTATTTATTTTTGCTGTGTTGGGTCTTCGTTTCTGTGCGAGGGCTTTCTCTAGTTGCGGTGAGCGGGGGCCACTCTTCATCGCGGTGCGCGGGCCTCTCGCTGTCGCGGCCTCTCTTGCTGTGGAGCACAGGCTCCAGACGCGCAGGCTCAGTAGTTGTGGCTCACGGGCCCAGTCGCTCGGCGGCATGTGGGATCCCCCCAGACCAGGGCTCGAACCCGTGTCCCCCGCATTGGCAGGCAGACTCTCAACCACTGCGCCACCAGGGAAGCCCAGCATTTATTTTTAAACAATATTTTCCTGTGTATTTGCCGCTTACAACTCCCTATGTACTAAAATATATACTAGATCAGTCTGTAGTAAATGAGTTCTTGGGTGTTCATATAGAACAGCTCTGAGGATACACTCTAATGTAACCTCATGTCAGCACATTATTAATTTTGTTATGCAAGTATGCCTTTCTTGGAAAGACTGTACTATCCCAGAATATTATGATCGCTCCCTTGGTTGCTACCACTACATAGTATGAGATTATATTTAAATTGTTTGTTTCTTTTCCCTCCAGAACATTTTTCCCCAAAAACTAAGGATATTTAGGAACAAAGACTCTGAACGGCCACTTTTACTTTCTTTTAACAGAGTAAAAACTCTTTAATATACATCAGGAAGAATAGTTTAACAATTTTTTGCTTATTTACACACTTAAAACATGAATATACTTTCATTATAAAAGTTCAAATAAGAAAGAAGTATGTCGAGTATAAGTGAAAGTCTTCCTTGATTATCTAAGAGTTCTCTTTGGGGTAATCACAGTTCCTTCCCTGCTGAAATCATAGTTATTTTCCATGTCTATTCTACCTAAAACTTATAGTGATACAATTTTTGAGATGCTACGACTATTGTATTAATTTAATTTTACAAGTTTTTGCTTATGTTTGCCTAGAACTGCAAATGATATTGCATACACCCTCCCAAATCACAATATTTTGAATGATTAGAAATTGACTAAAGGGTTAGCTACGCGAAAGTTGACGACACCGTCCTTAAAAAATGTGTTCATATAAAGTAGCTTTCTGAAATTATACTCCTCTAAATCATTTTAACATGATTGGAGTACATCATCCAGGGGCTTGAAAACAGGTTTAGTTTTCTCTATCCATTAAATGGCCCACTCAAACTAACCTCTTTTAATAAACTAGAATTCAAGTTTCTGTCTCACTGACCTCAGAAACTATGAAATGCCATGAAAATAACAGATTTTCAGCACACAAACTACATATTCTTGACGAATCCTGTTCTTGTGAGCAAATACTCTGACCATGTAGTGCATACTGGGATTCAGAAAATACAACATTTTCAATCACCTGTTATTAAGGATTTTTTTTTAGGGAGGAAATGCTATGTGATCCATGCATCTAGCCCAACTGTGGGTAATGAAAAGTCATCACTTTAAGCCCAAGGTCCTAATAAGGTATCTGTGGGACCCATAATCCACGTGGTGGGAAACAAGGCCCTTGTTCACATACTCAAGACTTTGAAAACGTCAAGTGTGGAGCCGCAACCCCTAGTTCTCGGCCTCCCTCCCTCACTGCCCTCCTCCGGTCTGGGACCCACAAAGTTTGGACAGCAGTGTTGGCACAATGTCAGGCCTATTCTAGGCAGGGAGGCCCACTGCTCCTCCTTTCCCTAAGTTACTCTGCCGCCCGGCATGAAGCAGTTATGCCAAACGGGGAAGCACGCCTGAGAGGAGGCAGGGCTGCCCCTCTGAGACCTGAGCGCTGGGGTGACACGCGGCGGTCTCGTCGTCAGTAGCTGGGTGGCTGTGGATTTTGTTAAGATCATTTGAGCCTATGCTGGAAGGAAAGCTCTCTCTTCTCCACCTGAGCTCTGGTCCAGGCGTTTCTCCCCCAGCTCACCACAGTGAACATTCTAGCAGGACAGCAGGTCCCTTTGCTGGGCTGATTTGAGAGAGTTTTGCGTTGTCTCTGCTCCCGTTTTTTTCACCTTATTGAAATGTGGGGTTGCTGAGAAGGGATACAGTGCAAACCCTCAGCAAAGCAAAGGTAAGAAAGGAAAACCTGTCCAGCGCTTAGTAAAGGCCATCGTTCTCTCTGCCTTTTCAGCCAGCCTTCTGCCCTGCGGCAGTGTTTGAAAAATGCGAAAGTACCTAACCTAGAACTTTGTTTAATCATCTAACCTCCTCAGGTAAAAAGCCTCTTTCTCTTGCAATGATGACATAATTTGCTGTGAACTGGCAAAGGCCTTCCAAGGCTTTATTTTTATGGGTAATATTATGTGTGCTTACAGAAAATTCTAATACGCAGGTGCTTATATTGAGGTGTGTTTGTGTAAACACTGCCAGCTGCTGGCATCCTGAGTAGTGTAATTCCCCATACACTTATTATCCACATCACCTTTGCTGGGACTGAAATACGCTGTACATCAGAGACTGCCAGACTTTGTATAGTTCTCGGTCCAGTAAAATTAACAATAACAACCAAAACTAAGAGGTCTGGTTCAGAGTGCCAAACTTTTATTTTACCAAATAAAAACCTGCACTTCCTCACCAGCTACAACCAAATCATTCATTCATTAGTTCAACAAGTATTTATCAAGAAACGACTATTTTCTACTCACTTGGAATATGGTGATGAATAGAAAGGCAAAGTCTCTATCACATGACTTTGAGCCAGTGAGCCCGTGAAATATGGTCACACCACCAGGGAAGGAAGGGTAGAAACAGTAACACGATGCATTTAATTGGGTGCATTTTGTAGTATATGAAAACAATCCTGTAGCACCCCTATGTTTGTCCTTTCACTTGAGACAGTTAGAGAATAGGCTATTAGTGAACCTTCCTCTATGGACCTTCAGGTGTTCAAAGCAAAAAAAAAAAAACCCTGCCAACCCCTAGTGAGGGCAAGCAACTTGTGGATTATTCTCATTAGCACATTTTAAATGTATATATGTATTGTTATGCTTTTTATTACTATGTATCTTTTACCATGTATCAGATTCCATGTCTTTCTTTACGATTCACTGTTATAAATTTTTCCTGGTTTACATTTTTTTTCTCCACACTTGAGGGGTCATATTTAACGTGAATTATCTGGACATTCGCTTGACAGATTTGAAGCATCAGATGAGAGGATGAAGCCAGTGAGCATCTGTCCAGGGTTTTTGAGGCTTATCTACCAGGCAGGCATCAGCAACTTGTCTGTCAAAGGTATCAGATGTGTAGGATGGCACTGAAATCTATTTTAGTGACAAAACTTCTCAACGTATGCTTTTCAGATGAAATGCAGTTATTACAAGTAACCGACAGTTGATTGTCATTAGTTTTATCCTGTAAGTTTGTATTTGTAGAGTTGAAAACAGCTAGCTAAAAATTCTGTTTTCTCTCCAATTTTAACTACTCCCAATTCACCTTATTAATCCCAAAAGGGCAAATATTACAGAAATTCCAAAACCGCGGCCATTTAGAAACCAGGTCCCGGCCTTCCTCCTCTGGAGAGTCACGCCCTGACTCACCTGCCCGGCACCTCCGGTGCCCGGCGCTCTGCCCGGGAGAAACCCCACGACCCTCATGATTATTATCTCTCGTCTTCGCCCTCAGGTCCACTTCTTATGTATGCTTGTGGTTAGTTCTACTATCTGTTTCAGTGACAGCGACCCCCTCTTTTCCCCAGACTCTACAGACATAAAATGTCTGCAACTTATTCGTACGAATATTGCTACACTGTATTATTCTGTCAACTCTGTGAATTCATCAGCTTCCAAATTGTTTAAAAGTTAGATCAACAACCATGACTAGATACAAAAATGAAAAAAATATTGTATATATAAATATGTATCAGCCAAATCCATATGCTGCTTTTAGGCAGCACTACTTGGGTCACCTGTGTACTTACATAATCTCTTTTTCTCCTTTATCACATTGCCTTTTTTGAAAAAAAATTTTTGTTTTATTTATTTAGTTGGCTGCGCTGGGTCTTTGTTGCGGCATGCAGGCTCTTAGTTGCGGCATGTGGGCTCTTAGTTGCAGGATGCGGGCTCTTAGTTGTGGCATGCAGGATCTAGTTCCCTGACCAGGGATCGAACCTGGCCCCCTGCATTGGGAGCGTGGAGTCTTAACCACTGGACCAACAGGGAAGTCCCTATCACATTGCCTTTGGTTTGTCGTTTCCAGTTTCTGGTGTAACCCAGCAATCTAGAACGGCACATCATTGTTTTGTATCCCTTCACTTCTGATGTGCTTCTGCATTCACTCTAATTTATAGGAGTTATTTTTGGACCCATTTTAGGATAATTATTTCACAAAGGGAACAAAATTTTGCAAACATTGCTGCTGGTCAAAGCAGAAGCATATCCCAAACAGAAGGTATGTCATATTTTTCAAATCTCAAAAATCTTTTCAGAGTCTTTTCTTGAGTGTGTGTGTTTGTGTATTTCTTTGTTTGTTGTAAGTACTAAAGGGAGTTATGGGGCCAAGGGCTCACTGTACCTAAGTATCAGGGAAAGAAATAGAGAAAGAAAGGTCGCAGAGTGGAAATTGTTCTACACATACAGGTGAGGACAGTCAAGTTCTTACGCTGGTTCTTCCCTAGAATATCTGTGTGACTCTAAGCATCTTATCTCATCCCATTGCATCTCAGTTACATCATGCATTAATTTTGTAAGGGTGGACAATAAAATCTCTAACTTATCAAAATCTGCGGTTTTATGATTGTAGTTGTGGAAAACAGTGACATAATTGAAAATAGTTTTATCTGAAATAGCAGCAACAGCGCAGAACATAAAAGTTAGCTCTCTGGTCCTTCAATTTCCTCAAAAAACTACCATGTTAGTGTGTTGGACTTTATTACTAATATTCTTGGCTCTAGGATTGCAGCCCGGTGTTTAAATCATGTTCTAACCAAGAATATGCATGTAAATTCACAGTCTGTCTCACTCTAAGGTTCTCCTTGATTTCCAAATATTTGACATCTGTAAAAGTAACAAATATTTGTGTATTACCACCATCAATGAGCACAGGACTTATCAAATTTCATCTTGTTAAATACTTGATAAAATTCAATATTTCCTTTGTGCACACCTTATGTAGCACTTCCCTGTTTCCTACATTTTTAGAACTCTCAAACTCACCAACATACCATTATTTTATTTTTTCTTCAGATTCTTGCTAGTGTTTATTCTAGTAGAGATTTAGTAAATATGAATCCCTCCCCCCAAAACTGAGAAACACTATAAAGAGTTAGGAAGCCAGGGTGGTGCGATCTGTCTGCTTCACGATTTGATCTCCCCTCATCTGTCAGGGCTTCTAAGATAACTTCCCCAGGAACGGGTATTGCCAAAATCTCACACAGTGCAGGGTGAAGACAATTGCGTTTTCACCTTATTTTATTTGTTTTCATGCAAAACCTTTATCTCAGTTGTAGAAATCTTTGCTTCAATGCCTATAGTGGATACTTTGGTACACGGTTTAAAATCCATTTGTGGAGAGGGGAGGTTAAAAACAGATCCTTGACGAATGGCTGAACATGATTACGCACACAGCAGATTGGTTAACAGCCGGGGCTCAGAGAACAGACTGCCTTGGTTTGAAAGCTGCTTCTTCCACAGAATAGCCAGGCGATTTTACAGCATAATTGCCTAGCTTGAAAACTGGGATAATAAGAATAACCCCTCCACAGAATGTTGTGAGAATTCAGTGACTTAATCCGTGTTCAACTCTTAAAACACTGCTTCATATATACCACGTGCTTGGTGTTCCTATTATCTTTGTGATTGGCATCTATTAATATTATTAATTTTTGTCTAAAGGATTGCACCTGCTCTTGAATACCTTTCACTTGCATTTCTATTCATCCTCGTAATCTTGGCCATGCTTTCTTCATGCAGAACCAAATGCTGCCCCGAGAATTCTTGTCCTAGTCATTTAACCTGGAGAACTTCCTTGCACTCAACCATTTTGAAATTACCATAAAGATTCATGAAGAACAAGAATTTCTTTTAAGTGGAATCTCTAATATCCTTTCAGTGGTGCTATTCCTATTGTTTTAGATTTTTTCAAATCAGAATCCTAGTGTTGTACTAGTTTTGTGACATTGGGCAAGAGACTTACTATTTTAATTGTTTGTTTCCTTGTCAGTTTCCTGGGAATAACATACAACTGTATATCACTGGTTTCCATAAAAATTAAATAATCTTATGCATGAGTTGAGCATATCATATAGAAAATGCTGAAGAGATTTTAGATTTTCCCCCAAAGTAGAATACAGGGCCATATCCTGGAACAATTTCAAGATTTTAATAATATTCTTGGAAGTCAAAAATTACATGCTTCACCAGCTTAAAGATACTAGAATTTAATCGAGCAGAACATCAAATTTTGAAGTTCGATGAGTTATAATATTAAAGTTGGAAGGAATCCTAGAAAAACTGTAATGTAACTTTTGGTGCTATATAAGGGAAGTTAAAGTTTCATTTCATAATGAGAAACGAAGTGTCATTGGAGTTAGCATGTTGTTGTTTAAATCATGATGTTAACAACATGTAATTATGTCCTGACAGCAGCAAAGGAGCTTTCAGTGATTGAATACCTACCTTGTGCCAAGCGCTAGTTTCGGAGCTATGCCGGCTTCTTTTACCTACACACTGACCACCACCCACAATCCTGCATGTGTTATAAGCAATGTCAAATCGACCAATTCTGTAGATTTCATAGTTATAAAAGCAGAATTTTTGAAACTTATAAGTCATGTGAAATGCAAGTTAGATACCCTTACACATATACTAAAATGGTTAAATTTCGGAAAATGAGAAGAAAATATTGAGGTAAGCTGCCAGGAAGTGGTAGTAGCTTGTACTCATAAATATGATTTATTGAAATGAAAAGTGATACAAATACTTTTGGAAAACGTTTTAACAGTTTCTTACAAACATAATTTACTGTGCAGTCCAGTAATCACAGTCCTCAGTGTTTACCCAAGAGAAATGAAAGCTTATTGCCACACACACGAACACACACACATACACGCATAAAACTATACCCAAATGTTTAGAGAAGTTTTATCCCAGTGGCAAAGAAAACCAAAAAACTTTCATCAATCCAAACATCCATCATATTTTTTTAAAATAAATTTACTTATTTATTTATTTATTTTTGGCTGTGTTGGGTCTTCCTTGCTGCGCGGGCTTTCTCTAGTTGGGGCGAGCGGGGGCTGCTCTTCGTTGTGGTGCGCGGGCTTCTCATTGCGGTGGCTTCTGTTGTTGCAGAGCACAGGCTCTAGAGCACAGGCTCAGTAGTTGTGGCACGTGGGCTCAGTAGTTGTGGCTCACGGGCTCTAGAGCGCAGGCTCAGTAGTTGTGGTGCACGGGCTTAGTTGCTCCGCGGCATGTCGGATCTTCCCGGACCAGGGCTCAAACCCGTGTCCCCTGCATTGGCAGGCGGATTCTGAACCACTGCGCCACCAGGGAAGTCCCCAAGCATCCATCATCTTTTAAATAGACAAACTGTGATGCATCCACACAGTGGAATACTACTCGGGAATAAAAAGGAATGAACCACTAGCAATACAGCAACACGGATGGACTTGAAACAATGTTTTTAGTGCATTATTCCCCTGCGGTTGCTGTAACAAATTGCCATGAACTTGGTGGCATAAAGCAAAACAGTTGTATTCTCTTACTGTTCTAGACGCCAGAAATCCAAAATCACTTCTGGGCTGAAATAAGTGTCTTCAGAGCTATACTTCCTTTAGAGTCCCCAGGGGAGAATGTGGGCGTTTGGGGTTTTTTTGCCTTCTGCAGCTTCTGTGGTCAACTGGAGTCCATTCCTTCATCTCCAAGCACATCCTTCCCATCTCTGCTCTGTCATCACACACGGCCTTCTCCACAGTCACCTCTCTCTCGGCCGCCTATCAGAAACACTCTCGTAATGACACTTAGGGTCCAGCTGGATAATCCAGGGGGCTCTTCCCATCTCAGCATCTCTGGCTTAATCACACAGGCAGAGTCACGTTTGCCATGTAAGACAGCATTCGCAGGCTCAAGGGATGAGGGTCTGGGTAACTTTGGGGCCAGACACAAAAGGCTACAGACTTTACTTGTGGATTTACATAACCTTCTGGAAAAGGCACAATTGTTTATTGTGACAGAAATCAAATCAAATCAGTGGTTTTGGGCTTCCCTGGTGGCGCAGTGGGTGGGAATCTGCCTGCCAATGCAGGGGACACAGGTTCGATCCCTGGCCCGGGAAGATTCCCACATGCCGCGGAGCAACTAAGCCCGTGTGCCACAACTATGAGCCTGCGCTCTAGAGCCCGTGCTCTGCAACAAGAGAAGCCATGACAATGAGAAGCCCACGCACCACTCGCTGCAACTAGAGAAAGCCTGCGCACAGAACAAAGACCCAACACAGCCAAAAATAAAAACAAACAAATAAATAAATAAATTTATTTTTTTTAAAAAGTGCTACCTTACTGAGAGACAATTCCTATTAATGAGCTTAATTCTTAAAAAAAAAAAAAAATCAGTGGTTTCCAGGGGTTGGCTCTGGGGACTTGGAATGATTGTAAACAGGCGTAAAGAAAATTTGGGGGTGATGGACGACACATTATCTGTCTCGAGTGTGCTTGTGGTTGCATGAGTCTATACATTTATCAAAACTCCTCTAATTACACACCTAAAATTGGTGAATTTTGCCCACCAATTATACCCTAACAAATGTTATTTTAAAAAGTAAAAATAATAATTTATAATGAAGTCTCAAATACATGTAGAGATTAATGAAGGATGGGGTTTCTGCAGTGGTGCTCTGAGAAGCTCAATGAACTGGTTCCCCAGAAAAACCACCATCTATCTGGTACACACTGGACAAAATCAACAAGAACTATTTACAGGATTTGGAAATTTTCCTAAGGACACAGCAAATGGATAAATGGAGAAACATTTATTTATGAAACTCTCCCAAATATTGGTGAAAACAGCAAGCTTACATGGTATTTGAGCCACAACCCACCCTCAGTCCCACCCCCAGATCATTGTGACAGAAGCTCTGTTCCAGGTGAGCATAGCCAAGGTCCTGACCCGCTTCCCTTCCCCACCCTCCCCTTGTAGGGCAGAGGCTCCGCTGCAGGTGTGACAGCCTGAAGATAATGGCTCTGACCCTTCCTACCCAGCTGTCTTTCAGGGCAGAGGTTCCGGGGTACCTTCCCCCACGACCTGTTCAGAGACTGCAGGTGTCACTCTGGGAGAAGGGCTGTTGTCCCCACCCCCAGCTCTGGCACAGTGCACAGCAGTTGTGTCCTGACCTTGTAGACACAGAGATCCACCGTGCCACCGAAGGGGACAGGCTTCACTTGAAACAGAGACTGTGGAAGCTCATGCCTAGGAGTCTTGTCGGCCACAGAGACAGGGAGCTCAGACAGGAGCTGTGACCGCAGCTGGAGAGGACTGATGAAAGCCCATGGGTGTGGAGAAGCTCAGATATTCTCTGAGAAGGGGAAGCAATGTCCGAGAAATCCACTTCAGCACTGGGCTGGTTCCCAGCAGGGCCTTGGGGACAGAGGAGGGCAGTGGAGTTCCCCTCCATCATCCCAGCCCAATGCAGTTGGGTCTCTGCATCCTGAGACCTGCAATGTGCAGATGACGATCTCAGGTGTCTGAGGTCATGTTCCTAAGTATGTTTCTCTCCACAATACTTTGATTATGATTCTACCAGAAGGGGAAGAAATGACAGTGGCGGTCTTTGGGCTGAGCATTTAAGAGGAAGGCTGAAGCTTCATGGTACTTGTAGCAAGAAGCAAAAAGAGACGGCTAAGGAGGGCCCTTCTGGGGTTGGGACAAGTCTCAAAGACTCTCATCCCTCTCTCCACCCCTGCAAAGGGGTCCAAATTTAATTGGATAGGACTGAGGGGAATCTATGCCCGGGGTGTTGTCGGAAACATAGCTCAGTCAGCTCAAAACCACAGGGCTCCCTGGTGGTCAGGGAGATTGTGCCCATGCTGAGCCTGTGACCTCTGAGGGGTGACCTTAGTGGCTGCACATTGTGAGGAGTGGACTTGACTGAACTCGTGCAGCCAATCTTCAAACACACAGGCAAGCGAACAACAGCAAAAATAGACCTTGGAATATTGGGGACACCAATACCTAGAATTGTTACAATGTATTATCTAAAATGTCCAGGGTTTTTTCTATTTTATTTAATTTTTTTTTCATTTTTAATATATACTTTTTTATTGGAGCATAATTGCCATACAACGTTGTGTCAGTTTCTGCTGTACAATGAAGTGAATCAACTATATGTATACCTATTAAAATGTCCAGTTTTAAACAAAAATTACAAGACATGCAAAGAAGCAGGAAAGGGTGACAAGAAATAATATACAAGAAATAAAGCAGGCAATAGAAACTGCCCTGGAGGGGGTCCAGAAACCTCTAGCATTTCTTTTTGTTTTTGTCTTAGTTTTTCCGTCTCTCTGCTTACATTGCCCATCTGTTCTTGCATTCTGGCTACTTTATCCATTGGAGCGCTTAGCATATTAATCACAGTTCTTTTAGATTCTTGTTCTGATAACTCAAGTGTCCCTGCCATGTCTCATTCTGATGTTTACTTTGTCTTTTCAAACGGTGTTTTGTGCCTTTTAGTACATCTTGTGATACTTTCTTAATATCTACACATGATGAAGTGGGTAAAATGAGCTGCTATAAATAGACCTTTAGGGATGTGGTGTGAGTGGGGTAGGGGGAGGATTCTGTGATTAGGTCTCTCTCAGCCTTTTAGCAGGTCTGACCCTCTGGATTGTAAACGTCACACATGCGTCTCAGTTTTATCTCTTAGGTGGGACAGGATAGCCAGGCGGGTGGAGTGGCTGCAGCTGGTTACTTCCCTTCCCCAGGCCAGGTAGGCTCTGATCAAACCCCAGCAGGTTAGCCTCTGGTTAACTAGTTTCCCCTGAGGGCAGCCTTGTTAGGAAGAACAGAATTCTCTGGTGAATTTTTAAATGGTTCCTTTCCCTTCCCCACGAGGGGATTTTACTGTGAGAACCTCCTCAAGCTCCTGGAGGGAAAACTCACAAAGGTGGGCCCCCTGGAGGTCTCACCTCTCAGACTCGCCCACACTGGGGCATACAGTCCACCAGTTACACCCCAGCCCTGGTTCCCACAGAGGGTTCAGCTTGTGCGTTCCTGCTCCAGGAAGCTGGGATTCTCTGTACTCGCCTGATGGTCTCTGCAATTTGGGGGCAGTCGTTTGCCCTGTGACCTCAGTTCTCTTAAGGGTTTAAGAAGAGTAGTTGACTTTTCAGCTTGTTGGATGCTTTCCTTGCTGTCAGGATGGCAACTGCCAGCCTCTTGCATGCAGAGCGGGAATCTGGAAGTCCAGAGGCAGCATTTTAAGGTCCATAAACAGCTGCACTAGGGCCCGAGTGGCCAGTGCCAGGAACTCATGTGCATTGGAAAGGCCTGGGTGCTCCTTTCAGGGGAGAGAGTGGGGGCATTGTAGAGAAAGATTTGTCAGCCACTCAGCATCCCCACAGCCCCTGGAGTGATTGCCCTCTGCCCTCCTCTCTGTGAGCTTCACCTCCTGGTCCAAGACGCCTCTGGAGCATCCTCTTTGTGGCTAGCAGTTAGGAAGGTGGGACACAACCCTCCGTCTCAGGACCTGTGTTGAAATCATTTCCATTTTCTTTCCGTTGTGCAGACGCAGGCTTCTCACAGCTGCAAGTGGACTTTGGTGGTAGGTCTTGGTCCAGTCAGCCACGTGCTCGACTAAAACTGGGCTCTGTCACCAAGGAAGGGAGGAGAACTAACCATGAGTCAGCCAGCATCTGGGAGCAGAATCAAGCTTTCCTTAAGGGAATTAGCATCCTTCTCAGCTGGTTCCTTGGTGGCTCTGGCACGAGGCATGTGAAGTCGAGTCTGGACAGGCTACCTAGGGCACCTCACCTGACCCTCAGCCTATCCTCTGCTCCCAGGAATGAGAGGAACTCGTCGTATTCCTTTGGGGATCTGGGGTTTCACAAGCCTGGGATGTCAGCTTTGGAGGACTGTCAGCCATTTACTCACTGTAATTTATCTATTAATAGATCATGGCTTTATTTTATCGTCTGACACCTGACTGTACCAGTTCATATGATATTCTCCTCTAGTGGTTGAGATAGACAGTGTGACCATCCCAGCAAAATACCGATAAGATATGGTTAAATCAGTTGCCTGTTTCTTAGATGTTGACAGCAGTCACCACCTAACATCTCAGATGCGCTGGAGCAGGAAGGGTAGCATGAAGGACCTTGGAAGAAAACTGTGATACGAGTCTAAGAAAACAGCTTATGAGCAGAGGCAGAAAGGAGACACTGGAGGAGGGAAAGCAGAAGAGGGAGAGGACGGTGAGGGACGCTCTGCATCAGTGGAAGCCTGAGACTTGTGGCCCCTGCAGAAACAGCCCCCCTGAGAAAAAAATGTGAACACAGAAAAACTTTCTCTTAAACTAATTTCAGCTTGACAATTCTGAGCCAGATTTTCATGCCACACTTCTCCTCTTTAGAAACCACCGTAAATGTGACTTCAAGGGCACTATAGCATACGCACCTTTTTAACCTTCAAAATAATAAAACTGTGGGAGAAAAACGTTCATTATGATTAGCACAAAGAAAGCAATCCACTCGGGTCTCATAATACCTGTTAGCTTGAAGTCTGCACCTATGTTTCCAGCTAGAAAAGAGGAAATTGGAGAGCAAATTGGAAAACCACCAAGATTCAGTATAAATAAAAAACACATTAGTACATTTTCAAAGAAGGCTGATGAGAAATCCAACTTTCTGGGTGTAGTCACATTGTCTTTTCTTCCTGCCTTTAATCCAACTAATTGCTTTTGTTAATTTTAGTGTCCTTTCAGTGCCAAGTTTGCAAATGGAAGATGGAATGAGTTTTCTTCAAAGAATTTTGCCTGCAATTAGCTGGATGATTTAAAAACTAACCGATTACGTGTGTGTGTGTGTGCGCGCGCACACTTAAACATTAATCAGTTTTCAGTGAGATTTTAAACATGCCTTTGAAATATCTATAATTTTACTCAAGTGTTTAAAAAACAACAAATTCAACAAATACGCACTTGACCGCACTGTCTGTCAGCCTGTCCAGGTGTTACAGATACAGCAGTGAGCCAGGTGGCTGCAGACAGGCCACTGTGCAAATCACATGCTATGGGGGCGGGGGCAGGAAATAGAACAAATAGCTAGACTTGAATTATTTACTTACTATGTAACACTATATTGTGTACCTATTCTGCATACTTTATGTGCTCCACACACAAACCCCACCATAACAGGAGCCCTGACAGTCCTCCACCCCCGTGATTGACAGATAAGGGGAGGGACGCCCAAGCCCACCTTGCCAGGTACAGGCAGAGGTGAGGCTGTTAGCAAGGAGAGAGGGAGGCACTGCTAACCCTCTCTGATTTTAATGAGCGTTTGCCTTTAGATGTTTTTTCTACTCCCAGACCAGTGTGGTCTTCCGCAATTGCAATAAACAGTATCAAATGTAATTACTCTAAGCCATTTTTGGAATAGAATGCAGTAAGGAACTTACTTTGTTAAATGTATGAACATTTTGGAAAGAATCTTGCAGAATGGAATCTGGTTAGAAAACAGATTTCCAATACTTGTTTGGTTCAAGATTGCAGTGCATCGTGTGTGTGTGTGTGTGTGTGTGTGTGTGTGTGTGTATGTGTGTGTGTGTACTTAACTCACAGTACTCAACTGTCTAGTTAAAAAAGATCTATGTGTTTATCATTTTATTCTGCTGAACAATGAAAAATGGATAAAGAAAACATAAGTGGAAATCAGTAGCTTTTTGAGAAGCATCAGGCAAATTTATCTGCCTCTTGAATATAGGGGCTGCATTCCTCTGCATCCAAACCATTTATGATTGCATATGGATATTAAAAAAAAATTACCAGTGGAAGTAAGAGATCATTTTAAAGACTCTGAGGTTAGAAGTTAAAAAACATTAATAGGCATTTATTGTAAATCGTCTTTATCCAACAGTAGGAAAATAGCATGTTAAATGTTATAAATATGATTTAGGTTAATTGGAACAATAGTTAAAAGAATTAACAGAGCCTTTTGATCCATACTTTGTTCCATGACAATTTGGTTTAAAAGAAAGAAATAGAACCTCAAATTTAGAGTAACCTAAAATTTAGACATCCGTCTGAGAAGGAGCAGGTTGGGTTATGTGAGCTAAACAGAAAGGGATGATGGAATCGTAAGGTTGACAGTGTCTTTGCTCAGGCTGCTTAAACAGAACACCGTAGATGGGGGCACTTAACCAATCACATTCACTGATCACAGTCTGGAGGCTGAAGTCTGAGATCAGGGCATCAGCATGATTCTGGTGAGGGCCCTCTTCCCGGTTTACAGAGGGCTATTTTCTTGCTGTATCTTCATACGGTAGAGAGAGGGCTGCTAGGTTCTCATAAGAGCGCAAATCCCATGCATGGGGGCTCCACCCTCATGACCTAATCACCTCCCCAAAGCCCCACCTCCAAATACCATCACCTTGAGGTTAAGTTACAACATGAATTTTGAGGGACACAAACATTCAGTCCATTGTGAACTGTCAGACAGGACATCTAGATTTTATGCTGGTGAACATTTTCCCAAACTTAAACTCAAAATATGGAGAAAATTAGCATTTTTGAACATCTACTTGTCTGGCAGATTTCTTCTGTAATCTCTGAAAACTGTTTTTCAGTGTAAACAATGTTTAATAAACATCTCTCTACCCAGAAATTAGATAGATAAGTGTATTTATATGTTAGGTAATCCAACAAAATGAACAGATTTTATACTAATTATAAAATGAATTCTTATACTATTTTATTTTATTTATTTATTTAAAAAAATGTTTTTAAAACTTTATTTATTTATATATTTATTTATTTTTGGCTGTGTTGGGTCTTCGTTTCTGTACGAGGGCTTTCTCTAGTTGCGGCAAGCAGGGACCACTCTTTATCGCGGTGCACGGGCCTCTCACTATCGTGGCCTCTCTTGTTGCAGAGCACAGGCTCCAGATGCGCAGGCTCAGTAGTTGTGGCTCACGGGCCTAGTTGCTCCGCGGCATGTGGGATCTTCCCAGACCAGGGCTCGAACCCGTGTCCCCTGCATTGGCAGGCAGATTCTCAACCACTGTGCCACCAGGGAAGCCCGTTATACTATTTTATGAATAGACATAATAGAGATAATTGGAACACTTATAGTCAATGTAAGAAGAGTTAAGAATGAAAAGGATGATTTTATGCCAATAGATTAATAAGAAAACTCCTCATTTGAAAGAGTAAGTGGTTTCTCAGAATGTGAATCAGAGGTGTGTATTCAGTATGTGCAAATTATTTGGTGCATTTGTGTGTATGTCTCTGTGTTTGTATGTGTGTTTTTGAGAGAGAAGGAGATACAGACACAGACAGAGCTGAAGAGAGAGAGCGAAAATTAAAAAAAGGAGAAGAAGAAGAAAAAAACCTTAGTCCTGCTTAAAGGGCACAAAGTCACTTGGTAGAAGGTTGTTCCAGACTTGTGCTGACAACCAATCCCAGCAAACCAAACCAATACTTAAATGTAAATAACAAGGGCAGTTAAACAATAAAGCATTCAAAAAAGCTAGAAATGAAAATCACTTATACAAATAAAAAGCAAGAACAAGGAACAGCAAGACTTTAAAACACCAAGAAAAAAAATGGTACTGCAACATATCCACAAATGTCAAACATTTAAAACATCATATTATTTTGGATAATAGGGAAAAAATTGACTGATATTTCCTTGAAAGTAGCAACAGAGGATCATGAGCAATTTTATTTATTATTTTTTCCAGCACCCAGCAAGTTTCTTGGATCATGTTCATGCCTAAAATATACTGAACTAAATAATTGAACCTACTATTATTACTGTAATGGTTTGGTACCCTTCCTCTTTAGAAGTTTTCACTATGGAAATATCTACTTAGAATAGCTCTTAACAAGCTACTATGTTTCAAATGAGAAGGAATTCCCCTATAAATAAATGGACTATAAATGAACTCTGGCACATAAAATTTTTCTCATATCTTTTTCCTTTTTATTGAATTAGATCCTTACGCAGGAGACCAGGGTAATGGCATTTCATAGGCCTGGTCAGTCATGGTCATAACCCCCCATTGGTACAGCAGGCAGGGCCATGCATCTGAAACTAACATATGGGCAGAGGGAAAAAGAAGCCCATGTCCTCTGAGATCACTAGGCAGAACGACAGAGATCTATATCCATCTATACTTGGCCACAGGTGGGAACTGATCTGAATAAGGAGTGAATGAGTCCAACACACACAAATAGGGAGAATTTAAATACATAGAGAGAGAGAGATGCCCTTAGATTATTATGTGATTTTTATTGATCAAAAAGCAAGGCCTGTACCCAGAATCACCCCCTAGTCCCCAGTTACATAAACCAGTAAGCTCCAGTTTTGCTGTATCTTGTTCCAGTTATCTTGTTATCTTTCAGTCATTTGCAATCTCAAGGGCCCTACCTGCTGGGAGACGATTCTCCATGGCTTCCTTACATTCTGCACCATTGAAAGCGAGGCACTGGCAGCTCCTAATTCTGGATTGTCTTTGTAAGGGTGTTTGTATAGTGAGTAGTGTTAGAAGAGAGACATAGTGTCTCCCTCGGGAGCAGAGAGTAGGCACACTTACTGCCCATTATAAAAGATCCCCGTCCCCGAAGGCCCGGTTTCTCCCCGTAATGCAGCCTACTGCGCACATAGGCGTCACCTGGCCCACTCTCTGTCTGCCTGTGGGAACTGGGGCTCGAAGCGGTCACACAGAATGCTGACACCCTGCCCAGTTCTCTTGCTCTGAGAAATACACCGTCCTTTGTCTCTGACCCCGGGGCTTTCATGTCTTCTACCGGGATACTTGAAACTGTGGCAAGAGGACGTGTCTCATCAACCTGCAAGTTAGGTAAAGTCACAGACCCTTCACAGTCCTTAACACTGATGTGTCCGCCTAGGCAAGAAGTAGAATCCATTTTAATATGGAGAGAAAAGGACCACACGCATTTTGAAAAAGTGAAATAAATATTTATTAATTTTAAATTGGAAAAAAGATGATGTTTTCTAATATAAAGGATAAATATATTACTGGTTGGTACATAAAGAAAAAAAATAGAGTCACCTACGTTTATGAAAAAGATGTAATGACTCCTAATTGTCAGGCGAGGGTACATATAATTTAAGGAGGGTGCATCATTGTCTAGAACATGAGATGTTTAAAGTTTATCAAAGGCATGTAATTTTACAATTTTTGAGATAGGGACTTTTGGGGTTTCCAGAAAAGAAATTTGGAAATGATAAATGCCTTAGTGATGAGAATTTCATGTTCCTTGAGCAATGTTAAATGCCTAAATTTGGTTAAAATGTACTTGATTCAGCCAACTTATGTCACACATTTCAATCACTTATTTAGCAAACATTAATTACATTCAAGCAATATATCCAGTACTATTCTCGGCAATAAGGAGATCAATAAAAAAGTCGACAACACCCTGCCAGTCCTGCACCAACTAACATTGAATACCTGCTGTCCAGGGGGAAATGCATGTGTGTATGTATGTCTATGTGTGTGTGTGTGTGTGTGTGTGTGTGTGTGTGTGTGTGTGTGTATAGTTGATTTTTGTATCCATAGTTGCCCTGGTTGCAGTTGACAAACAAGAGTACCTTGGATACAAAAGCTGAAAGATATTTTCTCTTATATTAAAAAGTAAGATAAAATTGAACCACGATGACTTGTGTCAGAACTTTGCCAATGCCATAGCAGCTCCTAGGTTATATTGGATAATAATTTTTGGATACTGGACGCCATGATTTTTTGTGTGTTTTTCACTATGTAACAGCTATAGACATAACACATTTTAAATCTAATCTTCATCGTTAACATTTTCCACCACATTCCTAATGCTAGTCAAACAGCAAAATAATACACAAAGCCCTGACTGCAGTGTTTGCTGATTCTGTGATGCTAATACTCCCACGGTAGCCAATTTCAAGCTATCAAGGTGACACTACCACCCATGGAGTTGGCAAAAGGCTGTGCAGTAACAGATTTGTGTAGACATCAGACAGATGCCATCGCCCTCTGGTCTCCAGAGCATAGATAATAGTAAAATAATTAGGAAGGGGTGCATTCTGAGTATTTATGACATTTGGCTTTAATACGGCTCGTTTAATTTTACGTTTATATGACACACTTTTCAGCATTGACTGTGCTTAACAATGAACAAGCCCACCAAATTCCCCCTAATTTAGCAATCAGCTCACCACTGCTCTTGCCTTCAGGAGCTTGGATTCTCCTGGGAAGAGATAAGAATAGACAAAAAACACATGGATTTTTTAAAAATGTATTTTTAGAGTTTATACAAAAGAGATAAACAGGACAGGGGTGGTGGGGTCTCCATTGCATGTGGCGACCAGGGAAAGCCTCCCTGTTGGGAGGATATTTAAGCTCATTCCCGAAGAGTGAGGAGCTTTCTGCTGCAAGAGCAGGAGGGCGAGTGTTGCCAGGGAGAAGAGATAGGAAGTGAAGAATTGCCAAACACGCTTGGTTCATTTAGGACTCAGAGTAATGCCAGTGTGGCTGAGGGCTTAGGAGCGAGAAGTAAGGTATGGGGCAGGATACAGGACACAGGGGAAAGGCCACTTAGAATGAAGGCTGTCCAAGTAACGATAAAGCTGACTTTACAGCTCTCTAAGCTCAAGATACCGTTCTAATTGCTTCTACATGGACTAGCTCATTTATTCATCGCAAGAGTTTTAGGAGACTGTGGCGTTGTTAGCCAGGTTTTACAGATGAAAACATCGACTCCCAGTCATTTCAACTAACTTTCCCGAAGTCACACAGCTGTGGTGGGGTCGGAGTTAAATCTAGGTGGTGCTGGGGTACTCCTGAGCCAGCAGCCCTTCTGCCTTGCTGCGTCACAAGCGTGGGCAGTGTGCTGAGTGCAGGGGAAGCTATCGAAGGGATCTGGGCAGAATGATGTCCTGATTTATGTTTACAGAAGACCCCCTTGGCCGTGGTGGGGAAGTTGCCTAGTGGCTGGGCAAGATGGAAGAAGATGAACAGGTAGAAAAGCAGCCTTGAGATGTCGGTGCCTTTAGCCAGGTATGTAGTGAGAAGGGCAAACTCACCTAAGCTAAATTTTGTGGGTGAGCAAACCAAACTTGAAGGATTAGAAGCAGAGGGAGAGTTGAAGGAAACTCAGTTTAAGTTAATGGAGGCTCACCTCTGTGTAAAAAACAAAAAACAAAAAGCAAAACTAGACCTCACAATACATAATGTCTCAAACACACAGAGGGTTTACACTAGTGGCTCCTCTTCCGATTCCATTGACTAAATCTGACTCACGTGAGAGTCTGGATCACACACGGGAATCCCATCTGCAAAGGAGTCCTTTTTGAGACAGGACTTGTGATTCAGAAAATTTCTCCCAATGTAGGAGGACTAGTCAATATGACAAATACCTAAAACTAGCAAAATTCAAGAACAAGTATATGTTTGTCTGGAAGAAGTTGGGCTGGACAATCCAGGCACAAGGAAAAGCTTTGGAAAATGGTGAAACGTGTACAAGAGCATCATTGTGTTTTGGGGCAGCTCAAGATTTTTTTTTAATTAGTTTATTTTTGGCTGTGTTGGGTCTTTGTTGCTGTGCACGGGCTTTCTCTAGTTGTGGCGAGCGGGGGCTGCTCTTCATTGCAGTGCGTGGGCTTCTCGTTGCGGTGGCTTCTCTTGTTGCAGAGCACGGGCTCTAGGCATGTGGACTCAGTAGTTGTGGCTCGCAGGCTCTAGAGCGCAGGCTCAGTAGTTGTGGTGCACAGGCTTAGTTGCTCCGCGGCATGTGGGATCTTCCCGGACCAGGGCTCGAACCCGTGTCCCCTGCGTTGGCAGGCAGATTCTTAACCACTGTGCCACCAGGGAAGCCCTCAAGATACTTTTTGTGGCTGGAGTTGGAGTGGTAAGAAACGTTCTTCGAGAGGGAGAGGGAGGCTGAATGTGGTGACTTTTTGTCCTGCACAGTCAGTTACCTTAACACTGAATGTGATGAGGACCGTCGAGGAAGGTCAGTGTGGGGCTGGACAGCTGCTCTTCATTCGGGCCTTGGGTAGGGGAAGGGCTGGCAGGAAGGAGGCCAGTTATGGTGAGACTCTGCTCCAGGAAGCAGGTTCTGAAGCCTTCACTACGGCAGCAGTGGGGGAATGGGTGAAGGTGAAGAAGACGTGTGTCTTAGTGATGACACGTAGGACACAGAGTGTGCAGGGCCAGGGGAGGCTAAGAATGCGGGGCGGGTGGTGTTTGGGAAAGTGTGAAAGTACGTTAACAAAGGTAGGGCAGAAAGAGGGGTTGTACTGGGGACAGTCAGCACATCCAGGTGAAGCTGCTCATTGGAAAACTCCAGGTTGGAAACACAGATTTCAGAGACAGGTGTTCATGGAAGCTATGGGATTCCATATGTATGGAATTACTTTATCCTCCGATAATAGGATTTAGTTTATAAACAAGATTTAGCAAATAAAAATACCAGATACCCAGTTAAATGAAAATTGCAGATAGAAAACATTTTTTTAGTATTTCTATGTCCCATGAAATATTTGTGACATACTTATGCTAGAAAAGTATTTGACATTTAGCGGAAATTGCCAATTAACTGGGTGTCCTTTATTTCACGGAGCAGCCCTATCAGATGAAGAGAAGATTATCATGAGGAGTGGGATGGGAAAGAAGGGAACGGGGAGGAGAGGAAGAGTGGGGAAGAACTCGGGGGAGGAGCCAAGTTCCTGCCTGGGTTCCAGAAGGGCAGCAGCATCAGAAATGAAGAGGAAGCCAGAGAGGAGGAGAGAATGCACAGAGAGAGTGTTGCCATGGAAACTGAGGAAGGAGAGAATCCTGAATGAGGGACTGGACAGCAATGGAGGATACCACAGGGAGATCAAATCGGAAGAAGACAAAGTGTAATTTAAGACATGGCATGTGGGACTGTGTTGTCACCTTATGGAGAAGAGCTAGTGTGGGCAGATGCAATGGGTTGAAGAAAGAATCTAAGATCAGCAAGTAACTTCATGAGCTCCTGGCTGGTCTTCCAAGAAGCACAGGAGCACTCGGGGGCACGCAGGTCAGCAGAGGGTGGCGGACTGTGGGGAGACGTTTTGTTGTCTTTGGTTTGGGAGGAAGCCAACCGAGCTCCTGAGGAAGAGTAGAGTTGGTAGGACATTTGGATGGAAGAAGTTAGTACACTTGCAAGTAGCCATTGGGCTACAGATTCATACCGCAGCCCCGTTGGGGAGCAAATGTTAGTTTTTAAAAATACACATTGAAATAAGATGGGTGGGGATTTCCTTAGTCAGTTTAATCATTCATTTGGGGGGAAAAAAAAAGAAAAATCCACATTAAATGTGTACAGCAACCTAAAGAGATTTTTGTGGCTGAAATTCCTTGTGAATTTCTTTTTAAAAAATATCCAATAAAGTAATTTGTGGACAATAATAAATCATTCAAAGCAAGGCTGACCGAATTAACCTTGTTCATAACCTTAGTTAACTTTTTATCTAAGTTAACTTTAAACTAAGTTTAAAAAGTTTAAGTTTAACTAAGTTTAACTTTTTACCTATGTTAACTTTTTCAGCCTTTTTTACTAAAAGAAAGGGAACCTTCAAGTAGATATGATCTTTTTTAAAAAAAAAGCTCATTGAAAGGTAAATTTATAACAATGTAAATGCTTAGAAGTTTTACATTTGAAGATGTTCTTTATTTCTGCTGTGCAGGTTTTATAGGATGAATGGTTCTAAAAGGTTAAACCCAGCAAATGGCAGTGACTTCAATCTGCAAATGAGATCAAATTGACTCTTCTCTTTCTCCTTCTACAGAATCTGTGTTAGAAAATGAACTGCCCCTTACTACCTGCTTTGGTTAAGGGACTCTTAACATACAAAAGGGATGGCAGATATATGTTTTATATGTTTAGATCCAATCAAATCTATTGGCTTCAGATGGAACACCGCTCTGGAGCTACAACTTCTGATGCAGTAGGACACAATGCATGATGGGTGCTCCAACCCTAAGCACTGGGGGGCTCGTCCCTGTGCTGAGGCTGCCATACCCGGGATGACTGCTGGACCCCTCGGTACCCCGTGATTTTCCTGATGGGGCAAACCGGGTCTCACTCATTTCACAGACTGGGCAGGTAGAAAGAAGAGGTTTGGAATCATCGGTCAGACTTCGTTTGAATCCTGCGGTGACACATGTCAGAGGTGTGACTGTGCAGGTTAGGTTTCCTCCCTGCTGTTGAGTTTGCTTTTGTATTAAATGGGGAGATGATGTCTGTCTTCGTTTTGTTATGACGATGAAATGAGTTGGTCTGTTGGGGAATGAGGACACTTTGATTCACAAGACAAAAAACAGTGATCAAACACAGTTATTTGAGGAAGGCAATTCGTCAGTTGATCTTACTGGAAGATCCACTCACATTTTGAAATGGTGAATCCAGAGCAAAAATGACATCAACAGAGTCTACTGTTTGTTTGTGTGTTTGTTGTCTCTTGACCTCCTGAGATCAGTGCTTCTCAAACTTCAACGAGTCCACGCATTAGCTGGACATCTTGTTAATGTGCAGCTGACATGCCAGGTGTAGGGAGGGGCTGAGTTCCTGGTCTGTACAAGCCCCCAGGTATTGGCAATGCCAGTCCCTGGGCCCGTGCTCTGTGTGGCATCAACTCCTGGAACTGAGGATGATGAGACAGATTTCCAAGATGTATTGAACTTTCAGCCTGCAGTCCATCCGAGAGAAAGTGAGAAATGATAAGCTAGCTGTGTCAGGAAGGTCTCAGAAAGCCTGGTGGGTGGGGTGGCACCTTGCTCCCACCCTGTGCTCTCCCGGGACGGGTGGGGCGGGGGTGAGGGGGCGGGATGCGGTGCAGGAGGTGGGGAGGTGGGCGGTGACAGGGTCAGCCCCTCCCCCTGTGTGGGAAGGGCAGGGGCAGCTTCCAGAGGGAAGAATCATAAAGAGAGAAACCATTCTTGTCCCGCAAACATAAGCAAAAAGGACCCAAACGAGGACCTGGAAAGCATTCAACCCATTTCACTTGTGCCCAGACTTCTGCATCCTCAGCACTTCCTACAGCTCTGGCTGACACGAAGAGCTGTTCAATAAATGAGTGATGGCACCTTTTAAAGCATTTGGACATAAATTAAGGATTTATCAGGAGCGATATGAAAGGGAGCTATTTAAAGGGGATAGAATACGTGCTAACGAGAATAAATGAGGAAGACTGCTTTTTGGAAGAAACATGAAAAGTCAAACCCAAGGCTTACAATGAAATCTTGTTAATCGCGAATCCATCTCTTCCTCATTTAAGTAACTGCATACAACCTCAACAGTGGCCACTTAGAAGGAAATGGTGAAATTTGATAGAATGTAAGCAGTGGCATAACGATGAAATTTTCATTTTTAAATTAACTTGTGGTAAATTGGAGAGGGTGGAGGAAAAGGTCTAAAAACAGCAGTAAGAAGCAAGAAGACTATTGTCAAGCCCAGGGCAGTGAGGAGGTGAGAGAAGCAGGCCCATGGAGCGTCGCAGGGCAGCTGAGTCCCTTAGAGAGAGGAAGCCCAGCTGAGAAGGTGGAGGAAGGTTCAGAGCTGGGCTGGTAGTCAATCCACAGCTTCAGTGAGCGCTGAGGCAAGTTCGGAGAAGTCGGAGAGGGGTCCACACTGGGCTCAGGTGAGCATCGATGAATCAAGTGCGTCAGTTCACGGAGCTGGTTAGGAGCTTATTTCCATTGTGGTTGATTTCTGTTGTGCATCGAGAAGGGTGCTGTGAGAGTGTGATATTGATTCTCTAGTTGGCAATTCCGTTTTCTGATGTCCTGAATGAAGGGACATATGAGAGATGGGACCTCCAAAGAGCAAGGAGTCTTTAGTAAATGAGATCTCGCCTACATTCAGTTCAGAGAAATCCAGTGATCTTGAGGAATTGTAGTCAAGTCTCCTCCGATCACTGTGTTATATTCAGAAGCATCCCAGGAAAGTCTTACAGCTGGGGGTGAAATATGGTTCTTTTCAGGGGCTAGAAACTGGAGAAATGATGTCAATGTCCCATAACAGGTAGGAGAACGGTAGGCAGCCAGACTCTTTTATGACCTTCAACAATAGAGTCCAGGGGGCATGACACAGGACTGGACAGGTGACCCAGGACTAGGGCAGGTGTCAGCAGGTCCCAGGCTCAACTATGACAAGGAAAAGGGACCCTTCCTAGGCTGTGACTTCCCACTCACCACCTAGGAACTGAGCCATGGCCTTGCTCAGATCGCTTAGTTATTAAATCCCTTCCATCTTTCCACACTTTCCACCAACTTAGCACACAGCTTAATCCAACAACTGTATTTGGTGTTGCACAGTCACCAAGACTTTTGTACACAGCAGTGCCTCCTGCCTGTTTTTTTCTTACATCACATGGAATATGATATTCTTAGAGGACACTGGGAAAGGCTTCGAGACACAGGGGTGGGGAGTGGGTTCCTGATGGGATCACTGGGGGATACATACGGGTAGACAGCGGCGCACTGATTGGAAAACTCTGAATTATCTAATTTAAGTTTTATAATAACCCTTTGAAGTAGAGATTTGTATTCCCATTTGATAAGTGAGCAACTGAGTTTATAGTCTTTTTTAAACTTAATTTTCTACTGTGTCGGGCATTACTAATCAACTAACCTGTGATTATTGCAATGGCAAGACATAATATCTACTCTTAACTATTGGTTAACTGTTACTATTGGTGAACTGTTAACATCTCAAGCATTGCAATGGAAAGATATAATATCTACTCTTAACTATTGGTTAACTGTTACTATTGGTGAACTGTTAACATCTCAAGCATTGCAATGGCAAGATATGATATCTACTCTTAACTACTGTTTAGCAATTGAGTTTATGTTCATTGACCAGTGAAGAACGAAAATGGAAATTTAGGGAAGGACAGCCCAGTAAGGTGTGTGAGAATATGAAGATTGTGGAGAGCTCCTGGGCTCTGAGGGAGATTACAGAGTTAAATGTGACAGTGACATTTAATAAGCTCTCCTAGGGGGTTGCAGTAGAGAAGTTACCAGAACTTAGAAACAAAACTCATGGAGATGGGGCCTGCCCTGGAGAGGCAGGAAGTGGAGGAGTGGAAGGAGATGACATGGTGTGAGGATCGAGGACTGGGGAGTCTAAAAGCCACCAGCAGGTGCAGCTTTAAAGGGCCTTCTTGGTTAGGAGGACAAAGGAGCCCTGCCCCAGGCTGGCCGTGTGGAAAGTTGTATCATTTGCTCCTTATGGGTTACTCTGATTAAATGGAAGACAGATTGGTGTTTCCTGAGCCTACTGAAAACTGGAAATCTGGCCAAGATTGTTGAGAAAGGGGGAAGATGATGATCTGTGAACCCAACATTGAGAGAATGATAAACAAATTGAAGGTCAGTTTGAGGATGTCTGATAGCTCAGTGAGTGAATAAGTCTCAGAGCAAGAATGCTCACTAACTGAACTTACATGGTATGTCCTTTGCTTGCCTTTCCCGCTAGAGGTGACATCTGTGAGGGCATGAGTTCTGTCCTTTAGGAGCCCCTGAACCCCGACAGCAAGTACTGTGTTTGGCACAAATTAAATGTTCAATAAATATCAGTGTATAAATGAAAATACACTTGTAGGAGTCACCTATTTGTGACAGTTTCTCATATTTACTGTCACTGAATAATCTAATAGTTATCAAATTATCTTGGAATTAAAAAGTATACGTAGAGTGGCTAAAACAGTGGAGAAGGTGGAGTGCTTGAGGCTGCAAGGCGGCACGATTTCATCACGATTGCTTTAAGAACACTTGTAATGTTGTAGAATACCCTGTGGGAAGATGTGCGATTTATCGGTTACTGTTTCATTTATGCATTCGGATCCCTTGCAGGCGGGCTGTGTCACGGCCCAGCTGTGATGTGATGGGCTAGAGGAAGTGACCCTGCTGGGGATGTTGACCGGGGGGGGGGGGGGGGGCGCTACACGTGGCAGTGCTCATACAGCGCTACGAACGTCCTACGTGGCTCAGGTTACCTGAACTAAACAGGAGGGGAGAGATGGGGAGCCTCGGCTCCCCAAACAGGGTAACCTCCTTGCAGGAGCCAGGCTTCAGCAGAGACTTTGCATGATGTCCTAACGAGGACATGCCTGCTGGCTGTTGGCTACACTACACTTAGTGGCCTGGTCTGCCGCCCCTGCCCTTGTTCCAAGGCTGCATCTTCCCCAGATGCCACCCTCTCTCCAGTTACGAAGTTCCCTTGTGCTGAACGAGGAGAAGGAGTCGTACACCAGGAGCCAGATTCTCCACCCTCACCAGTCTGTCCCATAGTCACCATGGCGTCTAGTAACAGGTTTACTAGGAGTTGTTGTTACTGTAAGATCAACGAACAGGACCCTCAGTTAAATAGAGTCGGGGCCAGAAGGGGCGCTCTCATTCTCGTAAGGATAACGGAGCCCAACAGGAAGAAGACAGACTTGCTTCTTTCCTGGCAAGGACTCGCCCATGAAGAGACACTGACCCTTTGTTTAGGGCAGCCCTCCCACCGGCCTTTTCCCCTCTGCAAAAGCCTTCTCCTTCCTTGCTGTGCAGGGACTTGCACAAGCCTCCCATGACTGCAGACCCCAAATATGAATTCTCTGCTGATCCCGAGTAAATGCGTCATTGCTGGAGACATAGCTGCCAGTCGATTTGTTTTAGGTCAGCATTACTTTCAACTTTTGGTCAGAATCTCTACTCTGTTATGAGACGTGAGCTCTAAATTTGATCTGTCAATTCTGAAATATCCAAGACTCCTCCTTTATACAAAAGAAAGCCAGTGCTTTTCAACCAGTAACAGGGATTAATATTTTTTTCCCCAACATTGGAGATCAGTACTTTTCCTAGTGTCTGGAAACCCAGAGAGTCGAGGAATGACAGCTTTAGGTCTTTGACTGTAAGTTTAGAGCATTTATGTTTCAGGGGGTCAACCCGGGGGCCCTCCAGGCTGGAAGTAAACATAGTAAATGTGTAAGTTGCCTTTGGGGAAACTAACAACAGCTAAGTAGGCAAACTGTGCAAACAATGGCGGTGTCCAGACGTGCAGGTTTCACATCCAAGAGCAGTTTCCTCCAGGGCAGATTCATCCTGAACAGCTTAGGAGATAAAAACTTGTACCCAAAGAAACGGTTTTTTTGTTTTGTTTCGTTTTGTTTTTTTCCGGTCTGCTTAGCATTTTACAAATCAAGGGTTTTCTTGCAAAAAATCTCTGTTTTCTAGATTTTTATTTAAAAAAATAAGAGACTCAGATTGCGCTGGGACTATGTATCCACAAGGTACAAGAAAGCTCTAGCCAAGAACAGGAAGCTCCATTGGATCTGTCATGCACTCCCTGCTTCATCCAGGTTCCCACCATCTCCATTGTAATATACATTTTTTCTTATTACTTGTTAAAAAGGCTTTGTCATAAAAATCATCTGATACTTGAAAAAGGCAGTAATTGGCTTGAACCTTTAATTTTTTATTGAATGGGCTATTTTAACTTCGTAGGGATAGAAATGAACTTACATTGTGGAGATGCAAATAATTTCTGTATAATAGAGAAGATAACTGAATGGTGATGTTTGATTGTCCTGTTTCTCATTAACCAGTTTCGTATCTAACTCAAAAATCTTACCCTAATCTTCCTTTATTAACCGGTCCCTACATACACCTTCTCCAAAACAGTGTTTGAATTAATTTGAACACCTCACTGGTTCACTCATTAATTAATGAGTTTAATAAAATCTTTTCATGGGTTTATCTTATATTTGTATAAAGTTACAATTCTAATATTTTGAAAGTTAAATGAGACAATGTATCTTTATCAAATTGTGTTTTTCTAAATGAGTGTTCCAAACAGCCTTTAAAAAATGTTCTAGCGCCCGAGTATGGACCAGTCAAGCTGGATGTTATTATTGACTACAGCACTGTGACCTTCTTCATTGAGTAGTGAGGCAAATTGCTCAAGATTATATTTTAGGAACATTTCAGAATTGATTCATTACTAAGAAAAAGGAAGCACTAGCTGCCCTGAAGACTAAGACTCCAGAACAGAAAAGCTATAGATTATAATTTATATCGGAGCAGTATTGACTTGGCATATCATAAAATGAAGGGACCCTACTGTGGAAAGTGATGCAGTGATTAAATCACCTAAGGGGTTTGGTTAGCACCCCACTAATTTTTATGTGGCCCCATTCCCCCCAGACTACATAAATTTTAAGCAAATCAGTGGATTTTGCTGCGTAATATGGTGAGCATTTCTGAAGCAGAGTGATAATTTTCAAAAAACATTTAGCAAAAGAAAGCCTTTGCAAATATTTTCTCAGTTTAGTGAGAAATTAAAGCAATCATGGAGTAAGAGTACACATTAACTGATTAGGGAATTAGCTATTTTTTGTGAACAGATACAAAGGCAATAACAAATGATTATTAAGTATGAAAAAGTTAATTAAGATGCAAATATTATGGTCTGCTATGTATTAATAAATAGCAAGGAATTTAGGAAAACAACCAAGGAACTAAAACATGATTATATATTTTAATTAAGTGTTAGTTCATGACAGAATGTTAATAGGGATAATATAAAAATATCTGGGGAAAAGTCAACCATTGGTGATGGATTAAAAGCTAAGACTGTAAAATTCTACCAAAAAGTTGTTTCAAAATACTGTTGAAAATATTTAAAGTCAGCTGTCAGGCTCTTGAAATTTAATATTATAATTAATTATCCTATAATAACACAAATAATTAACAACAATAATTAAGTTTTTTTTGTGTTTCACATCCATTTGGCAGAAGTTTTCCCCACTTTAATAATTCATAGATTCACAGAATTTTAGAGTTGGAAGAAAAGTTAAAGATTTCTTAGCTCTAGTCATGATTTGATAAAAGCAGAGTAGCTGGTTGATGGTAAATACTTGATACCCACAGTTAGAGATTCAGGGCTTTCCATTCACTGCTCTTCTATGCTGGGGTCCCGATTCATGTGCAGATCCATTGAGATTCATAGTTAAATTGATAACGAAGTCCCATTTTATCAATCATTGAGCTAGCAACAAAGGCACCTTTTCAATGCCCCGTAAACAGCTGGTTTAGAAAATGCAGCCTAAGTCTAGAGTTCTCGGGGGACCCTTGCTCTCTTCCTGTGAATCTGCCCATGTGGCCATTGATCTGGACGTGGTGTCACCACGGTAATGTGAGGGCCACGTACCAGTCTTGCACTGCTCAGTGCTGGCTTGGGGGGCCCAGCAAGGGGCCAGCACAGACCACTTAGCCAGAACGGGAGGCCAGGACACCTGAGAGAATGAGACCAGAGAGCAGGGCGAGAGCTACTTGTCCACTGGGCAGGAACAGGAAGAGGAAGCCAGGAAAGAGACCGCTGACCTCTGTTCAATAAGGAAGCAGGACGGCTGTGCATGGCTCTACTATGAACCCTCACACCTGTGAAGTGCAGACAGCGGGTTTCGCGTCCCTGATCAGGCAGGTCAGCACTTCTCCCGGAGAGAAGAGTTAGTTACAGGGGAAGGGGAAGAGTACACGCTCGGGAAGATGTTTGTTCTTATTTGGGGAGAGGCAGAAATATGGGAAGAGGGCACAACAAATGCCATCAACAGTGTATTAGATGCACATGTCTTAATCTGGCTAACTATAGGATTCTCCATGACCTTAACCATAGGTAATATATGTGATCTGCTGGATGACCCTATAGCATTTAATTATAAATATTTTTGTCACATTTTTGGTACATGTTCATTAATTTATTGAATAAGTATTTCCTGAGTTCTTCCTGTGTCCTGGATCTGCAGCTATTACAATTAAATCACATACGTTATTCAGGGGAGTTTTGCTCTATGACTGTTGTGCTATTGTGATTTATAGGAAATACATATAGCTTGTCTTCATCCATAGTGCCTGGCTCACAGCTCCCAAAACCTTAGAATTTCCTGTGTAATAAGAGCAATGGGATCATATTTGGCCCCTGGTCCTCAGTTTCTGAAAATGCTTTTCCTACCCAAGGGTGGGGACCGGTTGGCAGGAGAACCCACCTGTGATTAGAGGGTTCAGACTTTTAGTCCCACCCGCTGACCTGAGGAGGGGAGAGGGGCTGGGGGTTGAATCGATTGCCATTGGTCCCTGATTAGTCAATCATGACTATGTAGTGAAGCCTCCATAAAACCCCACAAGGACAGCTTTTTGGCCCCTTTTTTTCTGCCAGCTTCCAGGTAAGGAGACCAGAAAGTTCCCTGGTACCACCAAGCCAGGGCCCAAGTTCCAAGAGGACAGAAGAAGCTCCTTTGTCCAGGACCTCTCCGTGTGTATCTCTTCATCTGGCTGTTGATTCATATACTTTAATATCCTTTAATAATTAACCAGTAATCTAATGAGTACAATGTTTCTGAGTTCTCTGAGCCACTCTACCAAATTAATAGAACCCAAGGCGGGGGTCATGGGAACCTCTGATTTACAGCCAGTTCAGAAGTGCAGGTAACAACCTGGACTTGTGATCCTGAACTGGAGGGGGTCATGGGAACCTCTGATTTACAGCCAGTTCAGAAGTGCAGGTAATAACCTGGACTTGCGATCCTGAATTGGAGGGGGTCATGGGAACCTCTGGTTTACAGCCAGTTCAGAAGTGCAGGTAACAACCTGGACTTACGATCCTGAATTGGAGGGGGTCATGGGGACCTCCAGTTGGTAGCTGGTTGGTCAGAAGCACAGGTGTTAACGTGAGCTTTCGACTGGCATCTGAAGTCGGGGTGGGGGGTGTCTTATGGGAGTGAGCCCCTTCCCTGTGGAACCCAACGCTGACCACAGGTGGAGAGTCTCAGAATTGGGGTGGGTTATCAGACTCCCTGCTGGCATCAGAAAATTGCTTGTTGGCGCAGGGACGCCTCCACCCACATGTTGGAATTGGGTCCAGGAACTCTTTCCAACCGCATGCAAAGTGATACCACTAACAACCCTTTAATTAGAAAGAAGAACAAGAAAGATCTAACTCCTGGGGAAATAGAGGCAATGAACAACAGTCCAAATTTCATCGTTCTTTTTTGTATGTGTGGAAGTTAAGAAACAGGCTCTTCTGGACATTAGTGTTTTGCTCTAGTTGTAGAAAAACCAAATGGAGATCAGGGCTCATAATTTGTGCTCCATGTTCCCCTTTTAGCCCCCGGACCAACAGTCCACTCATGACCCTGCCTGGGGCTCAGGGCTGCTTATTCTGGCCTGAGTCAGTGGGGCTGCCGGGCCCTCGTGTGTGTGCTGACGTCCAGGCAAGGGGAGGTGCCCCCAGATCACACTCAGGGCGTGAGGGGAGGGTGGACGGGGGGCCTCTAATGAAGGCCGATATCCTCCAGGACCCCTACAGCTGGAGACCCTACCGGTGCCAGGAGCCGCCCTCACCGTACCCCACCCCACTGGGAAGAAACGACTCCTCTCCTGTGCTAACCCTGGTGGTTTTTTTTTTTACCATCTCTTGCTGATTTTTCTTTGCATGTAGTCCCTTTAATAAATGCTTCTCAATTCCTCCATTTCATGGAGGAATTCCGCCATCTCTTTCCTTCTGGGACTCTTGCAAGTTCTTTCCATAATTTTGTTTTTCCTCTCTCCATCTACCAATCCTAAACTGCATAAACTATTCTCTTATTTCAGCTTTTGTTACGTAACTTCACCAAAGTATTTTTCGACAGGGGTAACTGTGTGTGTTGTATTGCTTGAGGAGAGTGGGTGGACAGGGGAGGTGACACCAGGCTTGAGGAGAGTGGGTGGACAGGGGAGGTGACACCAGGCTTGAGGAGAGTGGGTGGAGAGGAGTGGCAGCAGCATCTCCCGAGCATCTGGAGGGCTGAGCCCGGGGCTGGTCATTTCACTTCCCCTTGTCTCCTGTAATGAAACCCTTGCCAGCTGGGGGCGGGGAGGGGGTAGCAGTTCAATTGCATAGGACACTGAGATGAACAGAGTTGATGTAAATCCTGAAAGACACAAAGCTATTAAATTACAAGTGGATTCCAACTCAGAAGTATTTGAACACTGAGGTCAAAGTGATGTTGGCAAACGAAGGTGGGTCCTCCAAGGACCAATTTTCTAATCATTCCAACTACAGATTTCCTTCTCCCTAACATTAGTGATATAAAATGCAGAACATGTATTTTGCAATAGCTAGTTTTACTACAGTACTGAGCTTCGTTGGGTTCCTGATTGGTTGGCTTCAGGTATGTTGGGAATAACCGGAAACAATTATTAGAAGAACTGAAAATGGCCACAGCTGGTGGGGAGGGCCGATGGCAGGGGGCTGACAAACCTTACACGTGCATGTTTGTCATGAGGAAGTTTATTTTAAGGGAGAAAGAAAGCAATAATTATTCACTTGATATGAATTTTAAAATGTGTATTTGTAATCCAGGCTAATGTTCAGGGTGAAATGTCAGTAGGAAAACACATTTCAAAAAAAGTTTTATAAAGAAACTTCTGAATGATAGATTTTTAAAAAAAGAAACATTTTTCCCATTAGCCCCAAAGAGAGCTTCAAATGCAATAGCTACCAAAACATTTATTTTTATAATACTCCTAAAATAAAATAAATTCCCCATGTTATATACATAAGCTTATTGTTTCATAGCTGTTGATGATATCCACGTTTTTTCCATTAAGGCATTTAGAAATAAAATTAAAATATAATTGGTACAAACTGTAAGTTCTAAAAATCTTAAGGGAAAGTAACAACTTTTTCTTATTATAATAATTCTTTGTCAAGAGTATATCATTGTTTAGGGGGTGCGGGAGGGATGGATTGGGAATTTGGGATTAGCAGATGCAAACTATTATATATAGAATGGATAACAACAAGGTCCTACTGTATAGCACAGGGAACTATATTCAATATCCTGTGATAAATTGTAATGGAAAAGAATATGAAAAAGAATACACATATGTATATATGAGTCACTTTGCTGTACAGCAGAAATTAACACAACATTGTAAATCAACTATACCTCAATAAAATAAATTTTTAAAAAATACATCGTTATAGCTCTTTTAATGTTGAATACATTAGGTACTGGATACTACCAAATATTTTTGAAGACTCTGATCTTTTATTTTAACCTGGAACCAAATGAAGCAGGTTAATTGAGGTTTACTTATTTTAAACAGGGCAGGAGGTTCAGGTCACAGAGGGGCCTTATGTGATGAAAACAATAATAGCAGAGGTGTCACAGATACAATATTTCTTTATTCATTAGATGTTACTAAAACCCTACTCTGTGCTGGGCATCTACGAACTGCTGGTAGTCAGGCCGCCTGCTCGGTCACCTTACAGCTTAGTGATAGAAGCAGACGAGGGTACAAGGAATTCAAAATACAGAAATAATTGGATTCTGTATAAAAATGTTATAATCTGACTGAGATAGAGAATCACATAGAAGGCCATGTTAGGCCTCAGAATATGCTTTCTTGAGAAAAATGCGTTCTCTTAACTAAATCCCGAATGAGGATTAGGGGTTCTGCTTGGTCAAGAGGTGGGAAAAATATTTCCAATCAGAATCAAAATATATGTGAAGGTCAGAAGGCAAGAAAAGTCATCACTGGAGCACAGAGTGATTCAGAGATAGTATAACTCTTGTAGCAGGCAATTATATCTGTAAATAAAGCACATGGTAGGTTAGTAACAAGAATGACCATTACATAAAGAAATGGGTAGCTATAGGTGGGAGAATAATATTGTTGTGGAAAATGGAGAAAAGTTGGGAAAACTAAGTGTGCAAGATATGATGATTGCATGCCACTAACCGTGACTATGCTACCTCTCTACTGTGCATCTGCAATTAAAAAGGAAAATAAGTGAAACCATAATATTTCTACGTCTTTATTAAAGGATTATTAAAATTTAAAATGAGGAGGCAGATACTTTGCAAAAATTTTGACTTACTAGTTTTTTGAAAGGTTAATGCTAGCTTAAAGAATAGTGATGGGTTTTCCAACATAATTTTAAAAGCGAGCAGATTTCAGAATAATTCCATAATGAATTTGGAGTCCTGGAATGATTCATTTTACATTGTTTTGATGAGTCATTAAAATTGAGTTAAACTTCTTTATTGAGAACATATATAATTGAATTTTAAGAGGTCTCGTGTTTTTAATAAAATGTGTCTGGACGTTCTCCTTCATTATTCCGTGTGATTCTGTTAACCTCGAGGTTCATCCTTTGGAAAAATGAACAAAATTATAATTGACATCTTCTCTCTGTATTCAAACAGGCTGCAACCCCGATCCTCAGATCTTGCTTACCAAAGGGGAATTTAAAATGTTTAGCTGAGTGAGAATGAGATTAAAAATTGTTGCATTTCATCCTTTGAATGACATTTTTAGCTTATTGATTTATTGAAAACAAACCTAGTTGACCATTAAGATTGGGTAGAATTTGTCTTTTGTTGGTGAGCATTATTTGGGATGTAAAACCATGGACTAATTTTTCCCATTACTTCAGAAGATGACTAAAAAGTACTTAGAATGATGAATGCCACGTTAAAAAAAAAAATCACTGATTGCTAACCATTTCCGATGTTCTATTATTTTAATTATTCAGAAAAGCTTTTCACTTTGGATCAAAAATAATTCCTTCCTTTTCAGAAGTTCTTTCACTGTGTGTTTAGATACTTGACCCCTAGAAACATGTTGTTCTTTTTTACTCAACAAAGACAGATGGCTAGATTATAGATGATAGATAATAGATAGACAGACAGACAGATAATATCATGTGCTAGGTGATACGTTAATTAAGGTTATTCAAAGATAGAAACATACTATTCCCTTCTGTCAAAGCATTGATCAAGGGATAAATCCGAGACAGAAAGATACATTTAATGCTATGTGAAATTTTCTGTACTAGAGTAATACATTAATTCAAGAAAATAAATACTTTAATTGGCCCAAATAGCACAATAAGGTGTAAAACTCGTGAATAAAGAGGTAATATTAATGGTTAAGAGAATACACAGGAAATACACTGTCAAGGTTAAAATTTTAGTTCTGTTCTCTTAGTTATATGACAGCAGGCAAGACTCTTAGTATTTCTGCATGTACAGTTGCTCATCTGAAAGTGCAGAAAACTGTCTACCTCACTGGGTTTGTCACATACAAAATGCCCCAGAACAGTGCTTGGCATGTAGAATACACGATATACATGCCAGCTATATTACCATTTTATTTCATGTGTGCCATGCTGCTCTGTCTTGGTAGTTAAGACTTCTCAAACACTTACATGACATTTAAAAATTAATAAGTGGCCCGACTTCCCTGGTGGCGCAGTGGTTGAGAATCTGCCTGCCAATGAAGGGGACACGGGTTCGATCCCTGGTCCGGGAAGATCCCACATGCCGCGGAGCCACGAAGCCCGTGCACCACAACTACTGAGCCTGTGCTCTAGAGCCCACGAGCTGCAACTGCTGAGCCTGCGTGTCACAACTGAAGTCCGCACGCCTAGAGCCCGTGCTCCGCAACAAGAGAAGCCACCGCAATGAGAAGCCCGCACACCACAACGAAGAGTAGCTCCCCCTCACCGCAACTAGCGAAAGCCCGCGAGCAGCAACGAAGACCCAACACAGCCAGAAAAAAATTAATAAGTGGCACATATATATATGTATATGTATATGTATGTATAACTGAATCACATTGCTGTACATATATAGTGTATATATATATATTCTTTTTTAGATTCATTTTCATTGTAGGTCATTACAAGATATTGAGTATAGTTTCCTGTGCTATACAGTAGGTCCTTCCTAGTTATCTATTTTATATATAGTAGTCTGTATATTTTAATCCCAAACTCCTAATTTATCCCCTCCCTCCCCGCTTTGGTAACCATAAGTTTATTTTCTATGTCTGTGATTCTATTTCTGTTTTGTAAATAAGTTCATTTGTATCATTTTTTTAGATTCCATATATAAGCAGTAGTATATGATATTTGTCTTTCTCTGCCTGACTTACTTCACTTAGTATGATAATCTCTAGGTCCATCCATGTTGCTGCACATGGCTTTATAATATTCCATTGTGTGTGTGCGTGTGTGTGTGTGTGTGTATATACACCACATCTTCTTTATCCATTCATCTGTCAATGGACCTTTAGGTTGCTTCAATGTCTTGGCTCTTGTAAATAGTGCTGCAGTGAAACTTGGGGTGCATGTATTTTTTCAAATTCTAGTTTTCTCTGGATATATACCTGGGAGTGGGATTGCATGATCATCTGGTAGCTCTATTTTTAGTTTTTTAATGAACCTCCATACTGTTTTCCCTAGTGGCTGCACCAATTTACATTCCCACCAACATTGTAGGAGGGTTCCCTTTTCTCCACACCCTCTCCAGCATTTATTGTTTGTAGACTTTTTGATGATGGTCATTCTGACCAGTGTGAGGTGATACCTCATTGTAGTTTTGATTTGCATTTCTCTAATAACTTGGTGATGTTGAGCATCTTTTCATGTGCCTGTTGGCCATCTATACACCTTATTTGGAGAAATGTCTGTTTAGATCTTCTGCCCATTTTTTGATTGGGTTGTTAGTTTTTTTGATATTGAGCTGTATGAAGTGTTTGAATATTTTGGAAATTAATCCCTTGTGGGTTGCATTGTTTACAAATATTTTCTCCCATTCCATAGGTTATCTTTTCATTTCGTTTATGGTTTCCTTTGTAGCATTCATTTATTTTCCCATTTTATTGATTTCTGTTCTTATCCTATTTTCTTAATTATACATGCTTTATGTTTTGTTTACTGCCATTTTTCTAGATTCTTGAGATGGAAGGTTAGACATTTATCTTTTTCTTATATATTTATTGTTAATAAATTTCCCTCTGAGTATTAATTTACTTTTTTCTATCCATACTGATATTTTGAAATTTCATTAGGATTCATTAAATTATTTTTCTAAACTTTGCTTTGAATTTTTAATTATGACTTATTTAGAAATGTATTGTTTAATTTCTAATCTGTGGGTGAACTTCCCCTTATCTGTTTAACCCACCTTAGTCAAAAACCAAGGTCTGAATGATTTCAATCCTTTGAAATTTGTTGAGGATTGCTTTAAGAATCAGCATATGGAAAATATTAGTAAATGCTCTAAAAGCATTTGGAAAGAATTCGAGTTCTATAATTATTGGGTTTGGTATATATCATACACCTATATATGTATATGTGTGTATATGTATCATATCATATCATGTCATATCAACAAGGTTGTTCATAGTGCTGTTCAGAGCTATATAGTTAACAGATTTTTATCTACTTGTTCTGTCAATTTTGTGGTGCTTGTATTAAAATTCCCAACTACAATTGTGGAATTCTGTCTCCTTTTAGCAATGTCAATATTTACCTTATAGATTCTCAGAATAGCCAACAAAATTTCCCGTCTGATTGGACACCAACTGCAGTGTCTCTCCAGCAGGTGAGGGCTCTGGAATCTCACCTTCTCCTGGGAGCCACGTCCCCCAGGTGTCCTGGACCTCCTGTGCGTGCAGCTCAGGAGTCCGTCAAGGGCTGAAGACGAATTTCCACGTAGACTTTTGCCATTCCCTCCTCATGATGCTCCCTTTTCAAGTACTTCTTCCCCCCAAATCCCAGCTGTGCTAGAACCTCACTGCTCTGGTCTTTGTCATCTTCACCCAGTGAGACAGCTGCTTTCCACCTTGGCTGTGCCTTCCTGACTCAGAAAGCATCTCCAAGCGGAGCTTGTGGCTCACCAAGCCTTCTCTCCACGTTTGCAGGCTGCCTAGGTAGTTGTCCATCTCCTGTAAACAATTATTATACATATTTGTCCAGGTTTCATAGTTATTTATTTCAAGAGGCTGAGTGTGATACTGGCTACTTCATTGTGGCCAGAAACAGAAGACATGTGGTTCCCTTTCATTAATATTTAACTTTCTTGTGTTTGAAATTCTCTAAATCCATTGCCTAAGAAGTGAAAACCGAGGTCCAGAGATTATTTTGTTCCAATCCAGACATCTTCTATCTTCTGTACCAGCCTACTGTTGTACCCTGCAGCTCCTCCTGGGTTTGGGCGGTCCTCCCATAATTGATACTTTTTATAGCAGATCCCAGGGAAAACAAGTGCTTTTCTTTCTTGGAGGTTTTTCTTCTTCCAAACCTGGGAAACGATTTCCCTGGAAACTTAAACAATAAGATTTATAAATGTTGAAAAATGTCACTAAGTAATTGATGGTCTTGGTCAAATGCCCCCAACCACCTGGCAGAGAACACGCCATTTACGCTCATTATTCTGATGGAGTTCAGCAGATGCGCCTCCCTCCTCAGATTCTGCCTTGGATGCTTCCCAGGTTCTGTACAGTCGCATATTCTAAGAGAAGCACTTGTTTGCAAACACACTGAGATAAAATAGATTCATTTTCATTTCCAAGTGGATAACTTGCATTTTTTAATTCATAAGGCTTCTGTCCAGCATAAGAATGAGGCCCTTAGTAACTTAATGAAAACTACTCGTTTGCAAGTAATTTTTGTTGCTTTAGGGAATTTCATAATGATTTTTCGCATGCCACGAGGCGATAGGTTACTTTAAGGCAGAGACCAATTCTTCTTCCTGATCACCTGCCATGTAGTTGATTCAGGCACTAGGTATATATCTGTCAGTTTATACAATATACACAGGGGTCTACACAAAGGATCTCTTAATTTGGGAGTGAACAGAGGGTTTTAAATAACTATAATATTTTCATCAGTAGAGAGGCTGAAAAATAAAGGCAACCCACACAGAGGTTCTGAAAAAGAAAATTACTCTCATAAATTATTTTATCATAATCTAAACCAAATGTTCCGAAACCCTGATGTTTGTAAAGTTGGAAAATTATTTTCTTTTACATATCCCTTGAAGACGATTCATACACTTCCATGGAAAATCTGTCTGTCCATTTGCCAACAAGCCTCAGATAACATGTCAGAAGAAAAGGGACCAAAACAAAAGATTTAACAGACAAAAAAAGAGACTCTTAGCATCCTACTGAATTGCAATATTCTGTTCCTTCCACTCATGCTTCAAAATGCAAATCAGGTTTAGATGTAAAATGGTATGAATTATGCCAGGGTGACAAGCACTCTAGCAAAGGACAGCGCTGTATTTGTGGAAAGATTGGCTAGGGGATTTCAGGAGACAGGGCTTAAGGATTTTAAATACACAAGAGACTGTGATCGGCTGAATTGTGCACTCTCCCCCTACCTAAAATTCATGTGTTGAAGCTCTAACCCCCTCCGAGGTTACTGAACATGAGCCCGTCTTTAGAGAGATGATTAAGTTAGGGTGGTCCCAAATCCCAAATGACCGACGTCCTTAAAGGAAAAGAAGAGACTCCAGGTATGGATCCAGAGGAAAGACCGTGAAGGCACAGCAAGATCTGCAAACTGGGAGAAGACACGAGAGAAGTCCCCCGCCCCGTTGACACCTTGACCCTGGACGTCCAGCCCCCAGACCGTGAGGAAATAAATTTCTGTTTTTTAAGCCACCCTGTCTGTGGTGTGTTGTTATGGTAGCCCTAACAAAACAACGCAGACTGTTGGAAGAAATAAACTCTAATTGTTAGACATTTCTGAATTTGATAATTTTGCAGTTCAGTTGGGTTCAAAACATTTTGAGAGGTGAGTCAATATCCTTTCAGAGTGTTTTTCAGCAACTGACCTCAAAATGGGTTTCTTCTGAAAGCATTAGGTGATTGAACAGACACAAAAGATCAGATAATTTTTGGGGTTAACTTGAAATAGATATTTAATTTTTAGTTAAATAACACACATAAGCCTATAGAATGCCATGTTCATTTGGATATGCCAGATAAATTCTTTAAGGAAAAAAAAAAAATCTCTGATCATGTCATTCTCCTTTGAAGAACCTGAAATAGCTCCCAAGTTATTCAAAACTGCATGTGCTTCTCCAGCATGTGATTCAAACGTGGCCTCTAGTTCTGCCCTTTCCTCCGTAGATACCGTGCTGTGTTGCAGACTCTGCAGCGGCCCTGACCCTGCTTTGCTCCGGTTATCCCCCCATCTGGATGAGTATTCCTCCACCCTCGAGCTAGTCCTAGGACTCTTGTTAGCACTCTAGGCCAGTGGAAAAAGCAAATGACTTCAAGGCACCGCCTCAGATTGCCCTCTACCGTTTGTAATTTAACCTTCCTTAAATCTCCTCCAAAACAGTCATTTTTCTTAGGACACTTAAAATTTGCCTTCTTTGATGTTTATTTCTCCACTTACGGAGCCAACATCTATCTATCCAACCTATCATTCATCTATTGATCAGTCACTCAATCAATATATTTGTATTATCCTGAAAGTGGACACATGGTTTCTGATCCAGCGATAGACTATAATTTACTACTTAGAGCTGTAACTACACAGGTTTTCCTTTCTCAATCTGTCCCATGTCTGGGGTTTCGTGATGAGAACCTGTTGTTACCCTGCATGTATCAGGGTCCCTGCCATAGGTGAGAAATCCCAAAAACATGAAGCTGGGAGTGCACATGGGAGAGGCACCCCCTGTAAGCCACCCCTCGCCTCTCATAAAGGGAGGAAAACCTTTGCTTCCTGGTGTAAACACTTTTCTTCAGAAGAGAAGGGGTGGGGTCCTGGATTCTCACTCTTCAGAATATAAATAAATGTCTTCAGAGGGAGACGGGACAAGCATTCTGAGTTTACAACCTCAGGACTGTCCACATGGCTCCAAATCTCATCCTCCTTGAACTGTAAACACATACCTTCAGGGAGGCAGGTCCCTTACCAGTGATTCAGCAGCTTCCAGGCTTATCCTTTAACCAAGGTCCCAGTAAATTTGTTCAGAATGCTCTAACCATGCAGAAACATAAAAATACTTTCTGACAGGTAGTGTTATAATAATCCCTTTTTTCCTACAATTTCCAGTGTTTTGCCTTGAACACACTGAGCACCTGATTAGTGTAAGCTAGTTAGGGTAGAATAGAATAGAAGTAAAATAAAATTGTCGAATTTCTTTGAACTAGGTGGTGCATACGGGGCTAATTTCAATATCCTTTTAAAAATTATTGTCGTAATTCTGGTTGGCCTCCGTCTACAGGATAACAAAAAAATCTAATTGGTAGAACTTTCAGTATTTTAAAAAATAATACTATTTCAAACTTGACAAATAGATAATAAGAGTCAGCTCCAAAATATTCCATATCAAACAAGATTCCTTGGTTTGGGTTGTAAGATTTAGATTATTTCCTACTGTTCCTGGTCAAATTTCCCATTCTGTTTCATGCCATGTATGTGGCCCATTTAACGAATATGAGACTTCAAAACTGCGGTTCAGTCTTGGGGACTCTAAGCATACTGTATATTGTAGAACTTCTTTGAACTGATTTGAGAAGAATTCAAATAGCACTGAACAGAGGAAATTGTAGGAACATCTGCCAAAATGGATATTCAGATCTTCTGCCATGCATTTTAAGGAGGTTAGTCTGTGAATTTTCAGATGAAAGACTGCTCAGGGTCTTAGAAATATAAATAGGAAAAAAAAAAACGAGAAAAGAGAAAGGAAAACCTTTGAGTTAATCCAGTTTCCAGTAGAGATGAAAAAGGTACCACAGAGTTGAAAGGCGAGTTTCCACCCAATGCTCTTTGGCAATCACTCTTTAACTTGTTTTAGTAAAAGCACACTCATTTTTTCCCTCAGAGAAAACGGCCTTCGATGGCAGTTAGATGTTTCACAGCCGTTTGTATATTTCTGACTTCAAAGTCCGCAAGAGGGAAAACAAATCTATTTTCTAAATATTGTGTGATATGCTGAATACACTGATTTATTCTTTCTTCAGAGCGAATGTCAAATATGTTTACCATGTGAACAATGTGGAGGCATTTCTGAAACTCTGGTGAAAGAAAAAAGCAAGCTGACAGTGAGAACAGATTCTGATGGGTAGAGCAGCAGTTAAATGCAGACCTCCCTGAGGTAAGGGCCGCCATTTTTGGTGCCGGCAGGTAGCTGTGGTCCTTCCCAAGGTAGAACTCCAGAAGATTCTTGAGTGTGCTCCCAGAGACCTGGGTGAAATCCCCTGTTATGCTTCTTGCGAGAGCCAGCTTGAAAGCTCTCTTGGAAAATCAGTATTCCTGATAAACAAGAAGGGTCTTGAGAAATGTGTATATGCTTTAGAGTTTGCCAAAACAAATAAATAATTATTTAAGTAGAAGAAGAAACAATCGAAATATCAAATAAATAAAAGCATTTCAAATACTAGAGAGAGTGAATTCTAAAACTTTTAAAGTGATGTCACATGGTCCCAATTACTAATATCTGTGTTATTTTACTCGATATAGGACTTTCTTCTCTTATTTCATTTCAGGAATCCTAGAGATATGAGATATCAGAGGTCCTCTGCTTTAAACAACGACCTCATTGTACCGAAAACACCAAGCCCAAAGTGGTGGGACATCTAGTTCAAGTTCACGTCGATATTCTGTGTTCAGAGGCCAACTAGTAGGTAAGTCCCTATATCCTGCAGCCTGTTTAGGAATCTGGAAATTAGGAAAGTGGTAGCGCTTTCTACCACTGCTCTGAATGGTAGGAAAGAGGATTAACCTCATTATTTTTGAAAGTCTGGCGGTAGCTCCATGGCCTGCCCTCACCTGGTTCTTAGTAGATATTTGAATGAATTAATGAGATACATAAAGCAGGAAAATCTCCTATCAAGAGAAATCCCTTTGCCAAACCTCATCTTCAGTTTTCTTACTATTCTGAATTCCGTCACTTTTACCTCCTGTTCAGTAACTGGTGTTAACAGACATTCTGGAACTAGATAGCCAAACTCCTAATCCAACTCAGTTTTCAAGAACAAAGTTAGCAAATCAGTTTTCAAAGAAAATAGCCCCTCTCAGGAGGAGACAGGGTTCTCTCCCACTAGAACCAAAGAAAAGAGTTGCTCTCCTTTTCAGAATCACAGACTCTTTTTTCAGAATCATAAACTCTTAATTTTCTGCTTCAGGAAACAACAGCCTCTGGCTTTGTTTTGTTTTCATTTTCTTTTAATTTTAAGAAGGGAAAACCAAAGACTCCATCATAGCTATCTTTCTCTCTTTCTAAGAGACAATAGTGCCCGAAAAAGGAGAAGTAGAAAATCGAAATTGTTTTTATTGTTGGCATCCTTGTTTTCTTTAGGGGACTGCTAAACGTCCTGAGGGCACATCTCCTCCAATCTCATCTCACGAAAGTTGAAAAGTCAGCCCTGAAATGACCACAGCTGGAGCCTTGGACAAATGTCTTCCCATCCCTGCAGTGGGCAGAATTAGCCCTGGTGCGCCTGCCCGCAGCTCGGTGCTCTAGCCCAGGTACACACACAGGTTCATTTAGGAGTACAAAATGACGGCGCTTACACTTGAGTAAAGGTTGTGGAGGTGACCTCTGCCATGCTATGCATGAGTAGACTGTGAACCTGCAGGCTGGCCAGGAGCCCCTGCTGGTGTGGCCCTGCATCTGGGTCTCCTCACCAGTGACCCAGTCAGATCACGGCTGCTGCTTACCCGCCTCCTTTGCTCCTATTCTGAGAGCCGAATTTCTAGCAATTCTACAGAGACTGAGTTTCCCTAAATTGAGGTAAGCCTAAACCTAGAAGCCTTCTTTGTATTGTTTCCATGAGAAATTGCCTTCTCTTTTATCTGTCTCATTTTTCAAATTACACAAAAGCTTTTGGAAAACGAATCATCTTAAATTAAAGATTCTTTATACTGAAAATAATGGGAGTTGATTTTAATGTCTGATATGAAGAGGTTATTTTAATCCTTAAGGCATGTTTGCAAAAAAAAAACTATGATATTATCAAAATTAGTTAAGAAATACTGATGTGTAATATATGCTGATAAAGACTGTTTTTATATTATTTATTCAGTACTTGATGGAGCTTTATTGTAAGCAAAGCATTGAGAGATTAAAATCGCAAAGATAAATAAAATGGAGCCCCTCTTCTTAAAGCAACTTAAAGCCTAGTGAGAGTTAGAAATATGCATGGAAAATACACACCCATCAACCATGAGGAAGATGAGGGCAGGGAAATCTCAAGAAGCATAGAGGCTGCCAGCCTGGAGACTCCACAAGGAAACCTGACCTTGGAAAGTCTTCATTGGGAAAATCAGTGAGAATCTGGTCGCAGGTACTAGACACAACTGTAGATTTAAGGGGATATATTTTAATGCGGTGAACATGATGCTTGTGAGATTATTGGGAGAGGAAATTGAAAGGGCTGAGCTCCTCGGAATGACCCTCAGAATGCAATTGCAGAACCGGACACCGACCTCTTGGAAATGAACAATTTCACAGAAACCAACAGGAAATAGAACCATTCTGTGATGGATCAAAAATCAGACTCACTACTGTTGAGGACTGAACATAACCTCCACCCTCAAATCTATATGTTGAAGCCCTGACCCCAGGACCTCAGCATGTGACCATATTTGGAGGTGATTTCTAAGAGGCGATTAAGGTAAAATGAGGCCATGAGGGTGAGGCCCTAATCCAATAGGACTGGCGACATTTTAAGAAAAGGAGGCAACACCAGGGACGTGTGCTCTCGGAGGAAAGGCCATGTGAGGACACGGCGAGAATCTGTCTGTCTGCACGCCACCGAGAGAGGCCTCGGGAGAAACCAGCCCTGCTGACACCTTGATCTTGGACATCCAGCCCCCAGTGCTGTGAGAAAATGAACTTCTGTTGTTTAAGCCCCGCTGTCTGTGGAATTTTGTTATGACAGCCCTAGAAACAAATATAACCATAATCACATCTGAACATATCAAAAGCGTGAGCATTGTCAAACCACAAATATGACCAAGCAGCCCATCCTGGGTAATAGGAGTATCCAGTGCTTCTTTTCTAATTATAGATTTAGTCCCACTTCATCCCTAGGCCTCACAGATAAGGTTCATCTGTGAGGATGAGATACCGGATCAAGAATTACCTCTAGGGCTTCCCTGGTGGCGCAGTGGTTGATAATCTGCCTGTCAGTGCAGGGGACACGAGTTCGAGCCCTGGTCTGGGAAGATCCCACATGCCGCGGAGCAACTGCGCCCATGAGCCACAATTACTGAGCCTGCGCGTCTGGAGCCTGTGCTCCGCAACAAGAGAGGCCGCGATAGTGAGAGGCCCGCGCACCGCGATGAAGAGTGGTCCCCGCTTGCCACAACTAGAGAAGGCCCTCGCACAGAAATGAAGACCCAACACAGCCACAGACAAATAAATTAATTAATTAATTTAAAAAAAAAAAAAAAGAATTACCTCTACTTCCTGAGAGCATCCAGTCCAGGGAACAGCCCTGCTTCCCTCCCTCTCCCAGATTACCTTACATGAGCCCCAATCTTATTAATAAACCCTTTCTATCCCAATTTATGGACACACCCATGGTTCCCTCAGTGTGCGGTTTTTCTTGTTGCCACAAGTAATCAAGCGTACGTACCCCACTCTCCTGTATTCCTGGTGCTCCTTGCTGTAGGTCATTGAAAACTTTATTTAGTTTAGTTTATTATATTTTTTTCTATTTCCCAGCATATATTTATTGAGCACCTACTATGGCCCTGACACTATGCTAGGGATTTGAGATATTAGCTAAGAAAAAAAAATCCTTTTTTATGTGCAAATGCTAGTTAATTATGGGAAACTTAAGAATTAACACATACGATTAAATATAGGTAATTTAAAATCAGTATTACTTAAATTGAGGGAAAACATTAATTCCTGATGTAAGAAATTAAGCCTAAACTACTAAATAAATATTCTAGTTGTTGAGTCTTTAGTTTTAATCTGGGGAGGCTCCATCGTTGAAGTATTGCTGAGAGACAAGGAGTTCCATCCATTGACTGTTGCCCCAGATAAAACACTTGTGCAGAAAAAGAGAAGCTAAATCCAGTGTTACTAGAAAAGACACCAAAATTGTGGAATTTGAAGTGTGTTATAAAACTAGGATCAACCTCTTTGTTTTCGCAGATTCAGACTCTGGGAAGAAACAATCCTCCTGGTTCTTTTACTGTTTCTTTGTTCCTTTTCTTGTACTCTCAGCTCTCCCTGCTTCCTGGGTCCTTCGTCCCTGTGTCACACTACGGGTCACTACTACGTCACTTGAGAAGCCAGTCTCTCCGTGGATGCTTTTCATCTGCCAGCGCAGGTCCACAGCATCCTCTTTAGGAAGGAGAGAAGAGGTCTCACCCCAGGTACCCAGCCCCCTTCACATTCAAAGGACAGCCTTGATGTGTACACTTTTGATTAGAATTGAAACTAGAACCCAGACATTTGCAGTGAAAAGGCTAGATATCTTTTCCAGTTATTTTTTCCTTATTATTTTAAGGAAACTATAAAGTAAATGACTCAGTCAGTGGGACATAAGTGCACTGGGATACTTGAGACTAGCCTAGTAGTCATTTATTCTCAGTAGAATGTGGGACGCCAGTGCCTGTGTTCCATCACAGAAGTCACAGAGGTGCTCTTAGCCCCACTGCAGCTACACCCAGAGTTTGCATTCCTCCAGCACGCATTTTGTTAAAAGCGAAAAAGAAAGAAGGAAAAAAGCCTTGTCATGGGATTCTTTCCATCATGCAGAACGTTGTAACGTTCAGTGTGAACTGTCATTCCAAAGTCCAGAAGCACCCTCAGCAGCCTTCCTGCTCACCAGGAGGCGAGCTTCTCTGCCGTGTTGACTGATGGCTCAGATAGGACCAGCCAGGGATGAGGCGAGGCTGCCGCCAGCCCATCCTCGCCCACGGGCCCCGGGGACAGCTGCGGCCGGAGCTGCCTCCCAGCCTTGGCTGCCCGAGAGCCACCCAGGGTCATAGGAAAGGCAGGGTCTGTTCCATGCTGGGGGTCAGTGCCGTGCTAACCAGGGGTACAGAACAGAGAGGAGGCTATTTGCAGTGGGGCCGGTGTGCCGTGTCCCCTCCAGGATGTTCTCAGTGAGCAGATGGAGGGAGAGGAAGGATGGACAGACGGGCAGAGACGGACGTGCTTGGAGGCGCCGCCCGGGACCCAGGCCGTCGGTCAGGGCGTGTTTGCGCTTCCGCTTGCAGAGGGCGCGGTGCCTGCTGGGGGGTTGTTTTCAGGTGGACGACCCAGAACCAAAGTTATTCTGCTGCTCCGTTTACCCGGTCATCTTTGCCGCCCTCATTTAAGTGTATATGTAACAAGATTAGAAGGGCCCACGGAGCATTTTATACCGTATCGTCAGGGATGAGGAGCACAGAGGTTGACTGCCAGAGATTAGGAAGATAAAATAATAAAAGAAGGGAGGAGACGTCTGACGGGTTCGGTAGGACCCCATCCCTCCCCTCTCTGCTCTCCAAGGCTCCCTGCCACCTCCCTTCCCTCCCCACGCACCCACATTCTCTCCTGTTCTGCTCCCACCCTGCTTTGTGGCTCCCCCTTTGTGAGAAAAGCTGCTGATAACCCAGCAGCCTTCGCACTGCATGTGGTGCTGTGGTCGGTTTGTCTCTGAACGAGTGTGAACGCATCCCCCCCTCCCTCTGCCCTTCGTGGGCACCAGGGTGTCCTCTGGGCCCCTTCTGCTGCTCTGTCTCACTGAAGGACGATGCTTGTGTGTCCTAAAGTAGACCTGTTAATTTTATGCGTTCATCAGTCAAGGTGACAATCAGTGAAACAGACTGAGAAAACTGAATCTTTGTGTTTATTTCAAATACATTAATTTGTTTAGATTTTTTGCCATATTCACTCACTCACTTGTGCATTCATTCCGGAGCCATGTGTGGAATGTCTAAAGGTTCCAAGTACGATTCTTGGTGACAGGGATTCAGTGAACAGACAAAAGCACCTTTGTCCATAAGGTCTCGGGGAGAAAAATGGAGAGGAGATGTGAAAACATCACTAATGTAGCTCTTTTGTCATAAGTGCATGAAAGACCCGCACTGATGCAGGCGGGTAGGGGAGGGGCTGGCGCAGGGCGGCCTCTCAGGCTGAGGCCAGTCCGGAGGTGAGAAGGGCTTCAAGCAACGGACCAGTGAGGACGCTTGCTCGGCCCAGGCTGCCCCAGCAATTAGGGCAGAGCGCCTACTGTTTGCTCTTCCCGGAAATGTTTCTGTGGATTCTTGTTACTTCGTGCATCTGCTGCTTAGACAAAATTTAATTCTTCTGCCAGCGATGTTCCTAGAGATGAGGAATCACCTTTTTCACTTTGAAGATTAAGATGCAGATTTTAAACATTTCACAGGCACATACAGTATGGATACTAACTTCAAAAAATATTTGGATATTACATTTGAATTTTTAAAAAACTATTGCTACTCTAGTTCACATAGTCCAAAGAATAATTTAATTATGCCAGGAACTTGAGGCTTTAAAAGACAAATGTTAAATCTGGCAAATGCCTAAGTGCAACTAAGTGTATTCCAAATGTGACTTTGAAGAAAAGTACCTTCATGTTCAGTTTTCACTTTTCTTAAAAAAAAACAGTCTGTGGCATTGTTTCAGCATTTTCCCTTTTGTGACTGCCCACCTACTATGTTGAAAAACACTCCTGTTCTCCCAATTTTATTCCAATAATATTTTCATTACCATTTGTCTGACTGCGGTTCTATGCTGAATCTAAACCAAAAATACTGAAATGAAGCATTAAATGTGCCTATCAATTTAAATAATATTCTGTGTGGTTTACCTCTGACACATCATTATCCTTCAAATGAATTTAACTTACACTATCAGCTTAGAATCCCCTAAAATAATTTCAACTTAATTTTAGTCAATTCATAAGCACATTAAAACCTGCTAGTGAGGCTGCCAAGATTTAGTATTTTCTAACAGATTTACTAAGTTTTAGAGTGAGAGGAATCAGCTGTTGCATGTATTGCTGAAGATGTTCTAACTTTAAGGATGGCAGTGTATATCTTGGGGGTATGTCCACTGGAATTAAAGGAGAGTGAATCATGCATATTTGATTTTGATTTTTTTTATAATGCCTTCTAGAAGAAATACACATTTTGTCTTAAGATAAAAGAAATGAACCCAAAATTAAATACTGTGGCGATCATGCTGACTTGCACCTGACATTTTCGAAAATGGTGCCTTAATGGGATGACATTTGGGTAAGGCATCTCATTAATATATCTTCTTTTAAAAAACATTCTATGAGATTAATGCGAACCCAAATCTTAGTTTACTCAACAGCTGTTGAAGGCATCAGAAATACCACAAAACCAAATTTATTATCATGCATGGGAAGCTCCCAAAGTACCTGCAGATCCACAAAGAACAGTAATTCATTGAGGGAACCAGTGTTTATTGCGTGTTTTTTGTGGGCCACCCTCGTGCCAGGTCCCACAGGGGAGGGCACAGGGCCTGGCCCCTCCGCGGTGGCAGGAGCGGTGGTCTGCAGTACCTAACGGGAAGGCAGTTCAGTCCTAATAAACCTAGAGGCAAGTATCAGGTCAAAGCACATTTGGTGAAATAAGAATGACCGTCTCCTCACAACAGCTGAGTGGAGGAGAGGAAAGAGCTCAGAGAGCTGGGGACACAGGACGACCCCCAGGCGAGTTGTCCCCTCGCGTGGACCCTCCACCCCACCCGCACCAGCGTCGTGTTCACTCTCAGAACACGCTTTCAGACCAGAACGGCAGGTCTAAAGGGGACTGAGACCCAAGTCATGAGCCGTGGTGCCAGCATCCTCGGTGCCACCTCAGGTCCTCCTTGTGTGGAGGTTCCCACACAGATCCCCAGCCCCAGGGCGAGCTCTCCGTCCTGGTCCTTGGTGTCCCTTTCCAACAGCTGGCCTCGGACCAGTGTTCCCCAAGCTTGAATCTAGAGAAGAGGCCCCTCTCCTGCCAGGAAGATGCCCCATCATTTCTCTTGCAAAGCTCCTAAAACTCCTGGGATTTCCTAAGTGATAACAACAGAAGAATGTCTTCAGTTATTCATAACAAGCCCCTTTCAGCCACACTTGAGCTTATGGTAATGAGGTGGCTTTTGGAAAGCCCTGAAGGATGGGGCCAGTGGCCAGCGGAACAAACCTGGTGATTAGAGGATGGGACCTTTCAGCCTCACCCCTGACCTCTGGGGAGGGAAGAGAGGGGCTGGAGCTTGGATCAGTCACCAATGGCCAATGACTTAATCAGACACGCCTGTGTAACGAAGCCTCCGTAAAAACCCAAGAGGATGGGGTCCAGAGAGCTTCTGGGCTGTGAGCAGGTCGAGGTGCCAGGCAAGCGGGTGTGGGAGCTCTGTGCCCTCCGCTTACCCTGCCCTGTGCATCTCTTCCATCACTGCTCCTGGTTCTATTCTCGTAGAGTCAACCGATGATCTAGGACGTAAAAGGCTTCCGAGTTCTGTAAGCTGCTCTAGCAAATTAATCAAACCTGAGGAGGGACATCGGAACATCCGACCTCTGGCCAATCGGTTAGAAGCACAGGTGACAACCTGGACTCGTGATTGGCATCTGAAGGGATGGGGGGCGGGCGTCTTGTGGGACTGAGCCCTTAACCTGTGGGGTCAGAGGCTAACGCCAAGGAGATGGAGTGAGAATTGAGTTAAACCGTAGGCTGCCCAGCTGGTGTTGCAGAATTGCTTGGTGTGGGAAAACCCACACCTCTGGTGCCAGAAGTGCTGTGTAAAGGAGACACACAGGGAGGGTGCTTCCTCTCCCGCCCACCCCGGGGTGTGTACTCACCGAAGGACACCGGGAAAGAGCACGGTCATCAGACCCGAAAGGCTCAAAGTATCATCCTTCCCCCAGGACCACGGAGGCCAGGCCTCCTTTCCTTTGCACAGGAATCATCCCATAATTAACGAAAAGTCTGCTCTACGTAGGCTTGTAGCCTCCAAATACAGATCTCAGAGGGGAAGCTATACTTCAAAATTTTCTACGTCATCAGGCATCTTATTAGTCCAAGAGAAAGAAGAACAAAGTGTACTCCTTTGCAAGCGTGGCTCATTGTTATTACCTTTTCCTTTTCCTTTTATCACAGAGGGAAGAGAACAGGAGCAAGTAGAGGAGAAGTGAGAAAGAACGCAGCAGGGGGCAGAGGATGAGTGACACTGACACCCCTGGGCTCCCGGAACCGCCCCCGTGCCAGTCGCGTGACAGGCAGATGGCAGGAGAGAAGCTCAAAGATGCTCAGGGCGAGGTCGGCCGTGGAGCTGCCCTGTCTTGACAACGTCTTTCCTGCCTCCCCTCCCCTCGGTGCTACTCTTCCCTGGGGGTCCCCGTGCAGAGGGTGAGTATCCAGCCCTCCCCACCCTGGGGTCCCCTCTCTGGTCTCCCTGCCCCAGTTATGGGGCATGGCCAGAAATTCCTACACATCATTGTGCCTGAATGTTGAGATTTATGTTGTGAAAGTCTCTTTCCTACACACAGAATGAGAATCCAGACCATCCCTAAAGATGCGCCTGGCGTGTAAACAGTGTGTGGGAAGGACCAGAGGGGGATCATTAAATAGATGGAGTGATGGCAACGGGGGGTGTGACACAACCAGGCAAAAACAGTCCAGAATCTGCCTTGCGCTTGGGAGAGGTCCCACTCTGTGTCCTAGGAAGGCTGGAAGCAGATGTTGTGACAATGACAAAACCGGGACTCTTGAAGTCAGTGCTGTGATGGAAGTCGACTTCGGACCACTGGACCTCTAGACCCAGGTGCTGCTCCAAGGGCTCTGGCCTGCTGGACTGCCAGGGTCTGGACATTATTCCTAATCAGCATTCGTAACACCACTCATTTCACCAATAACAGAAAAATTCTCACAGCCTTTATGATAATCTGCCATCTGGTTAAATTTCAGTAAGGACACATTAGATGCTAAGTGACCAACCTTTAAGGTGCTGGTTCCTATTAAAGTACTTCATATGCTAATTGACGACTTTTGGATTGAGGACCCAATTAGAGGACTTCAAGTGCTATTCATTCCACTTGGCACTTCCAGAGACCCACAGCCCTGTGAGAACTGGCCTTTGAAAAGAAGACTCAGAAGACTCTAGAGCCTTATTGGACCCAGTGACTTCTGGATTCTCCAAATGATAACGCACTGCTTGATAGTCATAGATATTCCAGGAACACTATTATTTTAGACTGGTAAATTACTTGTTGTGTTTACAGAATGCTCGTCAACTCTTTCAGCCTCTATCCTAAAGCCATCATCTCTGGCTTTCATCGTAAATAATGTCAGCTCCACATTTGTGCAGACTCAAGATGTGAGTCATTCCTCTTTTTTTTGTCTTTTTCTCATCTGACTCTTTCCCAAAGTTGGTAACTACATGCTTTTTTCTATTTCCTCCCTCCTTCCTTCCTTTCATCCTCTCTCTCTCATTCTTTCTTCCATAATCTATCAATTCTTTCCTCACTATATGAGACCTTATGAGGTGAAACATTTACTTATCATAATATAACCCTTTAAGATGATGCCTATTGAGGAGATGTGTACCCTAATAACATTAGGTTACTAAAGGAGAAGCTTGTCTAAAAAAGGAAAGAAAACAATTGATTTTAAATTGCAAGCTTTTCTACTCAGGGACATCAAGCATATACTTTTCTTTACATCTTTGGAAGCCCAAGCTATGCTGGTGAATACAGTGAGGTGAGGAAGCCAGAGAGGAACTGGAGGGAAAGACCACGTGGACATGGTAACGGCAGCATCATGATGTCCTTCTGGAACATTATCGTGGAACCTTGAAAGTTCAGAGAAAGGAGACGACATTTTGTTTGAGAGTCTCCCCCTTGTCATTGGGTAGTTGGTCCCGAAACAACCCAACAGGTACTCAAAGTCTGAACTTACTATTTTAAGCTTTAGAATGGATTGTGTTGACATTAATATATCGTTTATCAATTATGCACATAATTTATTTAAGAATGCTAAGTACACTAATATTTATTAACACTAAATGTTTTTGTTTTGAAGAATAAAATGAGAATCTGTGACATAGGAAAAGGGACTTTCCTGTAGAGAATGGAGCTTTACTTGAAATCGTCTGAGCAGGTACTGTTATCACACAGCATCCCTGAGAGGGTTTCCGGGCCAAGCCTTATTGGGCTGTTGTCACCTGACATCACAGAACCCCTGAGACTTAGGCTGAGTTCACACGGAGTTAAATAAAATGCAGTGTTTGGCTGTTTCCTGTTAGGTAAGAATTACAAGTTATAATTCAGCGAGGCCCGGCAGGCAGGGTACGGTACCACGTAATGACACACCTGCTCCAGGTGTGAATTGCCTCTCGGCCTCGTCCCAGCCTCTGCTTGTCCATGTAGCATCGAGAGCAGATTCCTTGTGATGCTTTCATTGGTGACCTCACAGTGGTCGTTTTTGTGCCCACGCTTTTCTCCAGTATACTTAACACGGACTTGCCATGGAAGTAACCATATTCTGACAATGAAAGCTTGATTTTTATTTGACTTAGTGGCAGACTTTGAACCTAAATTACAGTGCTAAGTACTTTTTAAGTATGCACAGTTTACCCTCACTTTTCCCCCAAAGTTTCTGCTCATTACCTATCACTTGCTTTAGGAATCTATTCTTAAAATCAATAACTATATAAGTTACTAACGTAATTCTTTCTCTCAAATTATGTTATTGACAACATAAGATAAACAATGTTGGCAGTCTTTATAAACTATGTATGTAATTTTAAATTATGAATTAAGGTACAATTAGTTCAAAAAGTATTATATTAGAGCTTTTCTAGGGAAGGTAAGATTATTGATTATAACCATATTGTTCTGATTGTTGCTTGTCCTAAAGAAACAGTAAGTTAGAACATTTCTGTGTATGTATATTTATAACTTTATAAATATATAGATACAAATGTATTGTAAATAAATGTATATGTATATAAATATATATACATATATGTAATACATATTTTACACTGAAATGCTATAGTGAAAGGATCACTAAAGAGAAGAAAACAATTTGTATTTCCTTCAGTTCTAGTGATGTGGCTTTGAAACATTTTTTCTGTTTTTAATTTATTTTTTATATGGCAGGTTCTTATTAGTTATCTATTTTATACGTGTTAGTGTATATATGTCGATCCCAATCTCCCAGTTCATCCCACCACCACTTTCCCCCCTTGGTGGTGTCTCTCTTGGTTTCATTTTCTTTATCAGTAAATGACTGGATTTGTCCAAATCAGAGTCTCCTGAAGTGTGCTTTTTAACGCCGGTCCCGGGAGGCGCTCTGTGAGAAGGATGCCATCGTCTGGTCAGTGAGGGGAACATGGTGGATCCCACCCCCCTGTGGAGGCACGAGGCACATTGGAGTTTTAGAGGCTCTGCAAATTCCTAAGCTTGGAAACAAAATACAGTATAAAACTTTGCTCTTGGTTTATAATTAAGAATTGTTTTCAGCAATAACTATTGTTATTCTTTGGTAACGTATCGTTGGGTTGGATGATTTCCACTGTCCTGAGCCCCAGCTGCTTGAAAACAACCTCAGAAACATATTTACTTCTGGGGATTTAAATATGACTTCGTTGGGTAAATTATTTAAAAAATAGATACTACATAATAGATATTTTATGATAAAAATGTGTTATCATTACTTATAAAATATAATTATAATATATTCCATTTATTAGAAGTCAGTCTTCTCTAACCTTTCTCTTGTTTCCCAGGAATAGAGAGTTAGTACAGAAAACGTGTGTGTGTGTGTGTGTGTGTGTGTGTGTGTGTGTGCGTGCCTGTGTCTATTTTAAAAATGAAGACCATGCACTCATTGTCACAGAGAATATTTGTTTCACTCCAAAGCCAAAGGCCAGTAGGCTTAGAATTTTATGTGAATTACGACTTTTGGTATAACCTGTGTGTGTGTGTGTGTGTGTGTGTGTGTGTGTATAATATATGCTTTCTATATATGATTTTTAAAAATGTTATACATATATGATATATATTATATATTCTAAATATGTTTTGTAGGTGGAAGTGAGTCCTTTCTAGATAATAATTAATTCAATTAAAACAATTGAATTAATAATAATATGAATACTAATTTAGTTCAATTAACAATTAAAATAATGTATGTATGCCAGGAACTGTGCCAAATTCTAAAACTAAAATAATGAAAATAAAGGATCTTTCTTTCAAGAGCCCAGTCAAACACTTTGGACAAATATCTGGAAGGGAGTGATCAGGGACAGAAGACCCGCGGGAACTGGCCATGGGCAGAGGCTCATTGGAGGCCACCTGAGCTTCAGGACCATCCACATGCCCCTCATGACTCCCTGCGGTACTCCTGGAGAGCAGACATGGAAGCAGATAATGCATTTTAACCACAGTCCCATCTGAAGTCGTTTTTCTAAAAGAATTTTTCAAAGTTGCTACTGAAAATGATCAGATTCAATTATGCAGGTACTATAGATATTGGACCAATTCCAAAGCGTAGGTGTTAGTAAGTGAGGCTCCAGTGTGTCACCCCGCACCTTCCTCCCTGTGCCAACACCGGGTCCTGTCTTGTGTGCGTCTAGTCAAGAGCACACAGTTTGTACCATTGTTGAGACATTATATATTTAGAATTTTTTAGGAGGAAAGGATCAAAATAAAGAATGAACAGGCTTTACTTGATCCTGCCTATACCCAATAGCAACAAAAAGCAATCATGTAGCCGATGGAAGAGTTTAGCTTCAACTCACTCATTTATCTAATTATTTCCACAGCATGAGGATTTAATAATTCCTGTTTGTTCTCAAATGCATATGCACTTCTTCAAATCCAGGAGCAAGTATCACTTTGGCTTACATCTTAAATTGCCTTTAGAATAGTGAAATCAGGAAAAGAGAACAAAAACATCTTTTCTAATTACGGTAACTCTACTCATCAATTGAGAATTACCGGGCTTCCCTGGTGGCGCAGTGGTTGAGAGTCTGCCTGCCAATGCAGGGGACACGGGTTCGAGCCCCGGTCTGGAAAGATCCCACATGCCGCGGAGCAACTGGGCCCGTGAGCCACAACTACTGAGCCTGCGCATCTGGAGCCTGTGCTCCGCAACAAGAGAGGCCGCGACAGTGAGAGGCCCGCGCACCGCGATGAAGAGTGGCCCCCGCTCGCCGCAACTAGAGAAAGCCCTCGCACAGAAACGAAGACCCAACACAGCCAAAAATAAATAAATAAATAAATAAATTTATTAAATAAAAAAAAGGAATTAACTCCGGCTGCTCAAACCAAAACCCTGTTGGGTGGAGAGGACAAATTGATGCTTTGTGACTTCACTTTATTAACAGAAGTTGAAAGATAGTCTAGGGCTGTGGCCATCAAGAAGGGCTCTTTGGCAACATGACACGTGAGCAAAGCCTTGAGTGAATCGGCCAAGTGACTCATGCGGGGAAAACGTTTTTGGGTGGATGGGACAGAAAATGTATCAAGCAGGAGACAGGTTATACTCTGTGTTGAGGGAAACCAAGGAGGGCTGCTCATAGTGAAGAATGAGTGCAGTTGAGTTTGCAGGGATGGCCAGGGTCAGGTGACGTGCGTGAAACCCTGTGAGTCATGGAAGGAACCTCAGATGCTATTTTCAGCCTGAGGGAAGGTCATGAGAGTTTTGAGCAGGGGGTGAAGGATGAGATTTCCTCATAAAGTATCGCCCTGGCTGCCTACAGGAGACCAGCCTGCGGGGTCATCACAGGGAGACACACGGGAGGCAGTTGCCTCAGCTTAGAGGAGAGAAGATGGTCTGCACGGAGGGAAGAGCCGGTAGAGAGCCACGAGGACGTGGGTTTGGGCCTGAGCGACTTGGGAAACGGAGCATCATTTACTCAGCTTAGAGAGACCGCGGGGAGGCGCAGGTTTGGGAAGACATATTAATCAGAATGCGTTTTGCTGAAAATGAAAGAATACACACCCCTAACACAAACTGGCTGCTCCTGGCTGACCTTGGTTCAGAAACTCTGGCATCCTGACCACATACAGGTCATAGGAAGGAGGGAAGGTGTAAATGCCATGCTTTCCACGCAGGCGTGGGCTGTTATGTCATTGCTTTCTGTCTGTGAGGGACACCAAGAAATCCAGAGGGAAGCAGAGGGCCGCAGCCTTGAGATGAGCAGTCCACGAAATATCTAAGCAGGAGAGAGAGTGTCCAGGTGGATTCTATAGTTCAGGGAGTTACAAGCAGCAGATATAGAAATTCAGAAGTCATCCAATTAAATATTGTTTTTAAGCCGTGCGATTCCATGAAAACACTTAGTGACTAAGGACAGATAAAGAAGTGAAGAGAAGATATGTGAGAACCTAGCCTTTGGGCAGACCATAATTTAGAGTTGTTTGTAAACACATTTATCGACATATTCTTCTCTTGTTTTTGTGCTTCGTTTTGTTTGTATACCCAAATATGTAATAGAGCAGGGATATTTTTATCCAGCCTTATTTCCCCAAGTGACTCGTCAATAATTCCACACTATTTATGTAACAATCCAGATTTTACATCTAATTTTAAATGTTGCCTCTATGACCTGCTAAAATTTTACATTTGCGTGGGTTTACTTCTGAAATCCAAAATATGTCCTAATGATTTGTCTATCCCTGACCCTTGTTAGGCTCTTTTTACTTATTGTCGGAATATACTGCATCGAGATTAGTATTAAATTATTAATTTTTAACACATAAATTAATAAATTTGTATTTTTTTTCTCTTCTTTCAGAATTGCTCTTATCATGTCTTGGCTGGCATCCTATGTGTATCCTGCTAGGTGAATCTGGGAACAGTCATAACCTGTCTCACAAGCAAAGGAACAAAAATACCCTTTCATGATTGGGATTACAGGTGTGATAATGTAAGATGATTGATCCGATAGGTGTGTTTCTTTTATGAAATCATCTATAAAATCAATGAAGATGTGCAGAACTATCCAAGGTGGGACATGTTATGTCATGGTTCTACAAATATGCCATTTTGTATTTGTTAGGGAACAGGGTTCTCTTCACAAACACAGTCACACACATGTGATAAGGGCTCCCGCGTGCTGCATCTTTGTAAGTGATAGTTAGCCTGGTGCCACGATTCGTGTCCCAGTACCTACGGCATGAGTCTCACTGTGCAGCTGTGCTGGCGGGCACACAAACATCTGACATTTATCTGACCTTAACCAGTGAGCTATGAATTCCCCACGTTCTTCGTGGTGAGGAAGTCCTATTCTGAACCACCAGGGGTGGGAATACATTGGAGACCAGAGATCACAGAAGCATCGCTTTCCAGCTTCTTTTCTCAATTTTGTAAAGGTTTGGTGAAAAGAGAAGGGTTCTGTCACAGCAAAGGAAGAGGAAGCCAGATTGCTGACGGGGAGGAACAGGGAGAAACATTTGGAAGTGGGTTTTTTTGTTGTGGTTGTTACTGACTTTTGGTTCTTCTTTTACTTGGTAAACAGAAGCCGGGCAACTTCCCCAATTCTGATTATAAAGGCTTATATGTACGAAACTCTGAAAGTGTTCCTGGACGTGAGGAACAGCTTGAGAAGTAAGGAAGCCCTGGGGTTGTGCTTTAAACTTTCTGGACCTCAGTTTTTTTGCATTCATTTTAATTTATCAATTTACTTGCAGCTTGTAGGGGGCTAAATGATTTGAGGCCTGGTAAAGGCCTCACATTCTAAAAGCAACATCTGGTCCTTCGTGGGGATAGTTTGCTGAGGGGAACATCTGCATCTCACAGTGTATTCAAAAGGAACTTTCTGCTAATGGAAAAATGCATACTACACTTTTCTTGCATAACTTCAGTGATTGTTTTTAGGTGCGTTTGGAGTAGAAACTGGAAAGGGAGAGCCCTGGGAACAGAGACAGTAAGAAGTTCTCTCCATCACCTTCCAGCCTGTTAATAGAATCAGGACCAGCAGTTCTTTTCAGAGAAGCTTTGGAAGGTCCAATAAGACCAGGAAAAATATGTATGTTGCTTATGCTGAAATATTTGTGAAGAAGTTGCTTTCTCTCTCTTTGCATGTGTGTTTGTATGCACATGCACTATTCTTTTTAAAATATTATTCTTACTTGGAGTTAACTAGAAGGTAAAATAAAAGCTGAGGTTTAGTTCTTCAATTATAAAGTACTGAACTTTGCTTGGACAAATTAGCTTAGAAAACCAATGGGTGATGACATTTACGGTAACAAGCTGGGCTCATGGAATTCGGTGGCTTCTGGGGAAACAAGTGAGGGCACCTGGTCCCTGGGTCTGAGGCAGTGGTTCCTGTCACCCCTGGCATGAGCTACCCAAACAGGGCAGACAACCAATAACAAGCTCAGGTAACTGGGGTTTTAGATCCTATTTCTAGTCTCAAAAACATAATTGAGAGAGGCTGAGCCGGAATGGGGAGGCTGAGATTTGTTCTTTAGAAAACCCGTCCTGACATCTTACGTAGTCTGTTAAGGAACAAAATGGCGCACAATCATCTGCTAACAGCCTTTACGTCCTCACCAGAACAACTGCGTCTCACAAGGCTCAGAAAAAGCAGCCATTTCCGTGGGCTAAAACCGTCCACTGCCAGTCTTTCCCTCTGAGTTCACCGTTCTGAAAACGAAAGCTTCCAGGACCTCAGCATGGTAAGAGGAGGTGGAGCCCGTAGCATTTCCGTCCTGAGAGATCCTCCCTAACAAAGTTCTGGTGGGAATTCCTCCCAAAGTCAGACAGGGACGGGGGAGGCCCGGGCCCGGCAGGGCAGGCAGGGGTGTCCCCCGCTTTGCGACTCCCAAACCCCAGTCCAGGGCCTCATCAGACAGTGTTCTTAATAAATATTTGCCAAATGTATTTTGGAGCAGAAATTCGTATGTATTGGTTGGGCTCAGTAGTTGAATGGGTGTTAAATGGCTTGTGAGGCCTCTTTAAATCTCAGCTTGCAGGCCTCAAAGGTGGTCAGTTCATTATAACAATAACACGATAAAATAATCAATAACAACAATAATTATACCATGTATTTTCTCTAAAATATATATTAGACACTCATGCATATATGTATTAAATACGTATATATTTTATAAATATATATATAGTTTTTTCTCTTTTGAGAAATGAGCTAGGTTTTGAATATACATTACCTACCCAGTGACAAGCGCCGAGTGTGGAAAAGGGAAAGGAACACAAATAAAATGTTGCTCTTCCCTGAAAACAGCGTCTAAATTGGATGGAAGCAGATAAACAGATTAATTTCTCAGAGGCTGGTAAAGGCTCTGCTAGAATTATGACCATCTTTCTGCAGGAGTCCAGAGCAGGGAACAATTCACACACAGTTTCCTGAAGAGTAATATGAGTTTATGCAACTGATTATGCAGAAAACCACTGGGATTCCTCGTAATGAGTTAATAAAAACCTGTGATGTTCTGGACGGGCATTTCAGCGGCCATTACGGAACGCTGGACCCCAGAAAAGAACGGACACTGCTCGCCAGACAGCTGCCAACATCGACAGCTAGAAATCGCCACTCTACCCAGATGGATTTAATCACCTCAAGGAAAGGCTGTTCCACAAGCTGTATCTTCAGGCTTCTGCTCACATCTGAGCTTCCAAAGCTCCTTTTTGGTGGGTCTAACATTTTCCTGTGTATTTGATGAACTGGAGGCAAAATGGTCTGTACGAGTTTAAACCGAAACTCAACATGAGCTGCATGACAGGTAGTATCCATGAGATGCAGTTGTTTTATTCGACCAAAGGTAGTTGTTAACTTTGGCTGTTCACCTGACTTCTCTAAAGGTACAAATTTTTCAAAATTAAAACTATCTTTCCAGTTAGGCTTTTGGGTGAGGTGAGTGTTTTCCAAGCTGTGTTCTAAGACGCTTCGGGCCCCACAGATGCCCTGAGGTCTTCCACGGGGGGGCGGGAGTTTCCGAGAAGGATTTCAACCCTCTTTAGCTATGTCTTCCATGCACAACTGAGCCTTTATCTAATTTTTAGGTGATACTCTCCTGTGTAACCTGAATGTTGCTGCCTCTGCTTTCCCATCTTAAAGGGTGGACGTTTTACCCAATTCCCAGGCAATCCAGTTGCTTCGCCTTGTGGCCTCTCTGCAAGATTCTCTTCATTTGCTCCAACACTGTGAATCTCTGCTCTGCTCTTGCTGAGAGCCATGTGGGGTTCTGAGTTTCAATCTATCCAAAGGTCCCATGTGTCATTCTTGATCCCAAATCAAGTTGGGTAGAAGAGGCACTCATTCTTCCCTTTAACATTTTGAGTTTTTTCTTTTAAGATTTGCCAAATACAGGACTCCAGCTGCTAGTGGACACACACAGTTCCTAACTCAAGGCTCAGCTAACTTCAGAAAATAACTACACTGAGGAGAGACCAAGTTTTATATTCCCATTACCTTGCCCTTTCCCCTAGGACGTTGTCATCACCTTTACACAAGGGGCTCTTATTCCTTAAGAGGAAAGCGATCCTGACCTTCAGCCACATAAGCATCTGATGGCTTTCCACAAATGTTGTAGACTTTAAGTAGAGAAAAAGGAAGGAAGGAAGTGGGCATCTAATTTTAGTTCAATCTTTCCCCACATAGGAGTTGTGGAACTCCTGGTTCTGCCCTGAGTACGTATGTCAGGATTTTTGGATGCCAGTGACAGAAGCTTGAGCTTAAAAAAAAAAAGAGGAATGTAGCAAGCATAGAACGGAAAAAATACATCATTTCTAAGGACTACAACTAAGAACTGATTTTACGTGGCAGTCTGGACTCTGTCTTCATGTTTTTATATCTTTCTCTTCTGCTGTGTGTTAGATTAACATCCTCTGACTTCGAGGACAGGGGCTGACCTCACAGCCTGAAACTTGTGATCCAAAGGAGGAGGTCATCACTCCCAATCTGTCTTTATTCTACACTTTACTGCTGAAAAGATGGCAACATATGAGTCCTGGTCTGCTTTGGTTTAGGTTACAGCCTTATCTCTGTGAGCAGGATAGATACTTGGGTTCACACCGCAAGAACCACAGGCAGGCCTGGAAGCGTGCATTTTCTCAAGGAAATCGGGAGGACAAAAAGGCACAAAGCATGTTGGAAAAGTTAGCAGATGCCCACTAAACCTGGCCATCAATTAAATAACAATAAAACTCAAGATGCTTCATTTTGTCACAGATAACCAACAAAACCCATTTTGAAGAATATATTCCCCCTACTAGCATGCATTACATTGCACTTTAGTCTAAGTACCTTCATATTGTCTTAAGGAAATTGTGTTCATTCTTTCTCAACCAGGAGTAAGTCAATATCTTAAGCCCCTTCACAAACATACACACAAACACACATTTTTTACTGGCTACTCTCACTGTTGATCAAGGAAACACAAAAATGATTTAAAATCTCCACCTGATAAAAGCTTAGAGATGCAGTAGATGAACTCACATGCATAGGGTAGTTGTCAGTTTCTCCTATCATGTTTGTAAGATTTAACTTTACTTAAAAATTTCTACTACTATCAATATTTGACTCTTACTGGTTTATAGATGGCATCCCATTTCTCTTTTAGATATATTTTTTTGTTCAAATATATGATAATTGAATAATTGATCATTCTTCAAGATAAAGTGATACTCATTAATATTGATAATATTTTATTCTATTATACAATTTTGGGATCCATCACTTGAGAAAGACCATAGATGCCAACCAATTATAGTTAAGTTAAAGTTAAATTACTTACAATATTTCATCTCCTTGCTTCCCTTGTGGATGCGGAATGAAAGAGAAGTAGTTCGCAAGTCTAAATGAATTCCTCTGCAAAAAAAAGTATGTAACATGGAGTTTAAAATATTAAGGATTCATAGGGAAGATATCAAATGTCTACATATCTAGTTGATAGAATGTCATGTGCCTTGGCACTTACTATGGAAAGATTTCCATTTTCATTGGATTTTGCATGCATAACAGGTAGACTTAAACAATTGATTGAAATGAGAAAATGTCAAAGCTGTACTTAGAAAATTGAGCTATATTATTTATTGTACACCAGTATTAAATCAAGAAAAAAACTCACAGACAAAATGGAATGATAGTATATCTTTTACATCTAATCTGAAATTTTACATATGGCAACAACTATTGTTAAATTATCCATAGCTAATTGGTCTTAGACTGAAATATACAAGTAAGCATGTTCTAGACTACTAACTGGTTCATATTTTATGCATTTGCTTAATTAGACATTTCCTTAACTATTTATTTGCATTGGTTAATTTTTCTGCAGTATTCTATTGTACATTTTTATCTATTTTTCTTTGGTATTCACCCTTTTGAAGTTTTAAAAAAAGAAGTGGCTATAATAATATCAGATAAAATAGACCTCAGAGCAAAGAAAATTACTAGAGACACAGAATGACATTACATAATGATAAAAGGGTCATCTACTGGGAAGACATAATGATCCTAAATGTCTATGGCCCAAACAGCAGAACCTCAAAATACATGAAGCAAAAGCTGATAGAGCTGAAAGGAAAAATAGACAAATTCACAATTACAGTTGAGGACTTAAGCATCTCCCTCCCCACAACTGATAGAACTACTAGACAAGAAAACAACAAACTTGCACATGCTCTGAACAACAGAATCAACCAACAGGATCTGAAATGTTAAGATTTCCAAATAAACAGAAAATGTAATAAGTCACTTTACCAAGCAGAATTAATAAAATTAGCATTCATGTCATTATAATGTTTATAGTTTCAGTAGTTTATACAGAAAACAGGGTCTTGGGGAGAAATGTTTAAAGATACTGATTTCACATTGAGGAAAATGCACAGGAGTGCCACCGTTTTCACCAAACATGGTGAAATTTTGATAATTGTATGTTGTTATACATGAGCGTGGCAGGGTTCTTAATGGGCTGTTAATCTAATGTGACCTCTGTCACTACTACCAATAAATGAACACATATTGAAATAATAAATGATTTTCTGAGTATGACATCTGAGGTCCTTTAATTGTTTTAACCCCAGCTCTTTTAGGAATTGGAAAACTGATGTGGAAAGAAGCAGACAGGAAGGGTCTTGGGCAAGGACCAAGTGTAGACGTGGGTTGAGGCAGACACTGGTACAGACAGAGCAGGTGCAGGTGACAAGAGGAAGAGCTCTCAGGTAGCAGGTGCTACTTTGGGCATGTGAGTAAGGAAGAAATGTTTAATGGAGGCTTGCGGCGTGGACTGATGGGGAGCGAGTAGAATGTAGGAATACCTATGCCCAGAGCCAGAAATATTTCGTGATCCAGCCGGGCCATGACTCAGATTCCCGGCACCATTAAGTGGTGAGACTGGTAAGAATACGAGAAAAGCTTGCAGTTGCAGGGATTCATGAAGTATGATGATATTTAAAGAGAATTTGGGCCAACCAGCTCTCAAAAAGTGTAATTCTTAAATGCTTATATTTGGAATGATACAGGAAGTAGATGCTACCAAAACCAGAGGGGATTCCAAAAAGGCTTGAACTGAGAGAAGCTGGGAATCCAATAAAGGAAAAAAGAGGAGGTAGCCCTCAGCATGGTGGTGGAGAAATCCAGGAGAGCATCTGTGAAACAGACCTCGAGGGAGACCAGCTCCAATTGAAACAGGTCAGAAACCTCTGGGCAATGTTTGTTATACAGAAGGAAATTGACAGAATACCAAATTGAAAGGAAATGTATAGGGCTACATAAATAAGTACATATGGGGTGGAGAGGGCAAGTTAGAATCTGTTGACCTGAAACAAACAGATGCCAGATATTTCTCCAGCAAAGATGGGTTTATTTGGGATCTTCAGAGACTGCATTTTGGGGTCTGCCACCATGGCGAGCCACGTGCAAGCCCCTGCCTGGCACGGGAAGGAGAACACTCTTATGCAGGGGGCAAAGGCAGGTGGGAGGGCCGTAGTGAACAAAGAGCCCATGGCTCTTCATCGGCTAAGTCCTTGCCAGGAAAGAAGAGGTTGGGCTCTGCTACCATCAGAGTGTGAGAGTTCCCCTTCTGGCCCCCCAAATCTATTTAACTGAAGTTTCTGTTTATTAATTTTTTACAAATCTTAAAAGCAATAGCATTGTTCAGGAAATGAAAAGGAGTCTTGTGATGTACGGGGCTTGGCTGTGAATAGCATTTGCATTGTCATAGTAACATAAGAGTTAATATTGGTCTAAGCAAATTATGATGGAAAAGAAAGGGAAAAAGAAGAAATGGAAAGTATTGTGGGGAAGAGGAGGGGTGAAAGTGAGCTAAATCCCCATCTTCCATACTCAAAATGCAATAAATATTGTCACAAAATGAAAGTCAATAACTAGCAATTAAAGGATAATATTTACACTTTAGAGGTAGATACCAAGAAATTTATTAAAAGGGTTGAATTGTTTGCCGGTGGGAGGGAGGACAGGGGCTGCTGTACCTTGTGAAAGTTGGCGACTCTTTGAATTGTGGGCAAGTATAATTCTACTAAAAAGAAAAGCCGACTTAAGAGTAAAACAGCAAGAAAATAACACAGTGATATCCTAGTGGCTATAAAGAGTTCAGATATTTCCTTAAGCTCAATTTACTTCCACTGGAGAATGAGAGCTAGCTGTGGACGTGGATCAGAGAGACAAAACAGTCTCCTAAGTTTTTTTTTTTAATGTTTTCTAAAATAGAGTGAGAGCATCAGGAGACACAGACCCTTGAATTATACAGAGGAAATATATGCTTAATTACTAGGCTCATGAGGTGAGTGACCAGCACACGTCTGAATCTTAATTTATAATTCATTTGATGATTCTGAGACCCTGATTATCTTTAGGAATAAAATGCATACAACATGGTGAAATATGCTTCTTTATTTGGTGTGTGACATAACAAAACCACATAATCATCACAATTTGTTCCTTCTGATTGATAGAGCCATTTGGGCACCCTTAATATCATCAATTAGAGTTTTATGCATAATTAAATTGTACAGCCAATTAGTGCACAATGAAATAAAAAGGTCGGCTAATGAATAATGGAAATTCTCCACGTGAATAGCGAAATGCTGTTTTGAAGGCAGTGATTTCTCTGCAATGTCATTTAAACCACTAAGCTGGGATCGTGAGTCAGATTTCCATTTCTGGTCTAGAATTTTTCATTTATTTTTAATTAACTAACTAGATTGTAGCTCTGCAAGAAAATGAACAGAGGAGTGATTTATTTACACACTGGATCCTCAATCATCGGTTAATAGGTATGAGCAGCTTAAATAGTTCATTACACATCATAAATGCCCCGTAAATCTTATCTATTATAATCATTATTCCAAACCAGAAGCGGTCCCGCTATTTACTTTGCAGGAGGTTTATACAAATAAACTCCATGTTCTGTAGAGTCACAAGCCTTTCTTTTCTGTCTTTTTGCACACTTTTCACTTTAAGGAAATGAGTACTATTTTGTTCTTTATTTCTGAAATATTTTTTTATCAGAATGAGGTTCTTGAAATGAAGCAGCTCACTGTCTGTATTACATTTGAGAATGCTTCACTATTTTCCTGTTTTGGTAACCAACCAAGGCCATGCCAGTCTCATGGTTAGCAGTAATAAATACACTAGCCTATTCTCCTTTGCAGCGTCAGCACTTGGAGAGTTTCGTTTTATCTTCTCTGATTGGTTATTCTGTGATTTGACTGTACTATGTCCCTCTGACCGTTCCCTGTGTTGGTATTCCCAGCACACTTTTAACTCTTTAAATATAATATTTATTCCATTTTAAATGGAGTCAAACTATAAACAATAAGATTTAACTGATCTTAGTATATTACTTTGAATCGGTAATATCAAATTCAAAAGACTAAAAGGGTATAAAGTGAAAAGTATAGAATTTCATAGATTCTACACTGTGCTTTTTTTTTTTTTAACGTTTTAACATGTCTGAGGTTGAAATATGGGGATATGTCTTATAACCAGAGATTCATGACATTGTAATTCACGCTGTTCTTTCCTGATTTTCCTTTTTAGTGGCACATCTTAAAGTTGGTGTTGAGTCAGATTCACTGAAACATGGGATAGCCACCAGCATCACTCAGTTTCCCTTCCAGGTTCACCATCGTGTTCATTATACACCCTTTGGAGATTCGCTGTGCAGGTTCCTGTATCTGCAGTGAAACTATGTCTCCTATTTTTACACCAGCATTAGGATTCCATATGTAGTCACCCATGTCTTGCTATTATCCCATCATAACATGCACCTCAAAGGTGTTCTTTGCCAGTTCAGGCTGAGCTGCTTCATTTTGGTGCCTGTTTAGTGGATGCCCGTCATTTCCTGACGCTCCCCCGCTGAAGAGCATGGAGCCATTTCTAAGGTTTTGCTGTTAAATGCAACAGATGCAATAAATATATTTTAAAGAGGACACTGACACACATACAATTATAGCTACAAGTAAAAAACATAGTAATTCATGAGCAAAAGCATTTTTAATATTAAGAGAAATTTTCCACTGATGTTGCACCAACTCACAATCTCACAGCCAAGAGTAAAGGTGAAATCTGTGTTCACACTCTCAGGACTGCCCTTGCCTATCATACTCTTTTCTCTCTTCAATACCAAGGTGAGAAATGGTCATTCACTGTACTTTTTTTATATATATAAATTTATTTATTTATTTATTTATTTATTTTTGGCTGCGTTGGGTCTTCGTTGCTGCACGCGGGCTTTCTCTAGTTGTGGCGAGCGGGGGCTACTCTTCGCTGCGGTGCACGGGCTTCTCATTGTGGTCACTTCTCTTGTTGCGGAGCACGGGCTCTAGGCATGTGGGCTCAGTAGTTGTGGCATGCAGGCTCAGTAGTTGTGGCTCGCGGGCTCTAGAGCGCAGACTCAGTAGTTGTGGTGCACGGGCTTAGTTGCTCCACGGCATGTGGGATCTTCCCAGACCAGGGCTCGAATCCGTGTCCCCTACATTGGCAGGTGGATTCTTAACCACTGCGCCACCAGCAAAGTCCCACTCACTGTACTTTTAATTTGTATTTCTCTAATTATGAGCGGGGTCGAGCATTTTTACATCTGTGAGAGCCACAGTTTACTTTCCTATGAAAGGCCGTTCCTATATTGTAAATCTTTCATTGGGGATAATCTGCATGGAGAAAAGTTAATGCTGTAAGTTTACAACTTGACCAGCTTTCACAAGCTGAGCACCTGTGTCGTCAGCCCCGTCAGCCCCCGATAAAGACATGGAAGGTTAGCAGCCCTGGCAGAACCTTCTCTCTGCCCTGTCAGTCCTTGACCGTCCCCCTCACTCTGGGCGCGCACACACACGTGCACCCACACACGCGTGCGCACATACATGCCCGCCCTCTGCGGACCCTCTGAGCTGGTGATGGCCCAGGTACAGGGGCTGTTGCAGCAGCACGACCGTCACAGGACAGGTGTGCAGCCTGCCAGGAGCTAAACCTGCACCTTATTAAAAACAACTGTCTTTAACTCACACTCAGACCTTTCATCCCTAAAGGTCAGGTGCCAGAGGAAAAGGCCTTTGTTATAAATGTTTACAGCGGCCTTTTCACGGACACCCATCAAACCCCACGGGCGCCGCTGTCAGGGGCGTGCTGAGCACAGATGGGACCACGTCCGCCCAACAGGAGAATCTGGGGGCTGAGCCAGCATCACCTGCTGAGCCCTGTCAGCTGGGATCTCCCCAGAGCATTTACCAGCCAGGCTGCCCAACTGTTGTTGTTACCTGGAAAATAAAGAAAAACCCAAGAACCGCCTGAGGGAAATCCTCCAATTTAAACGTAGGTCTCTAGAACCTCCTTTTGTCCTGACTGTTACTCAGCAAGTACCTGGGACGAGATGAGCTCTTCTGGGCGCAGCTTTAATTAGGGACCCAGCAAGGCTCAGGACCAGGAGAAGTGGAAGCAGTGGATGCAGACGTCGCTCTGAGTGTATGTTTCCGGAGGACTCTCCCACGCTCACTGACACCAGAGGACCTTGGGTAACAGGCAGCTTGGAATACCCAGCGACGGCCTTGACCATCAGCCCAGGACTGAGCATCTTTTTGATGAAGTGTGCACGCTGTCAGATTGCAAAGAACACATGACACTGGTTGGTTCCAGGGACCCAGGCGATGTGGCTGGTGCCGGCCACTGGGACTGGGACATCGATATTGTAATCTGAAAAGTGTCACCCACGGGGGGGGCACCTGCAGTAGCCTTAGGGGGGCCAACGTTTCACCCGTAAGCAAAGCACATTTGCCTTTGCCGTAGAGCGGCCCGGTGGCTGCTCAGAGCTCAGCCGAGCGAACTCCTGACGCCTTTGTTGCAGCCACAGCTCTGTGTCCTGATGGCAGACACCCTTTATTTCAGATCTGGGGACGCCTTGACTCAGTAGCTACAGCCCCCTTCCTCTGGTGCAGGCTGCAAGGCTTGCGGCATCCATGTAGGATAACACGTCTTCTCCTAACAGAGGAGAGTGACAGCAATGAAAGCACCATGAGGGAAACTTGTTTCATTTCTACCTTTTGCTGCTCAGTCCCTAAACATTAGGGTGAGACAGGCAGGACACTGTGGGATCCTCACTCGTCCAACCCCCTCCCTCTAGGCTTGGGCTGGAGCATTTGCTTCTGAACGTCACCGAGTCACTTCACATCCCCTAGCGGTCTGTGAGGTGCTCATCTCTTCCCTTCCACAAAGTCACATCTGCTCACAATCATCTTCTTCACCAACTTCTAAGAACTCTGAAGGGCCTGGTTGCACCCTACGGGCCAGCTAACGTGTCGGCCGGCAAGGATGCATCACGTTCCTGGATCAGAGACAAAAACTCTGTTAATCACGGCAGAGCGATCAGCATAAGCGTCGTATTTGCATCGGTTGCCCTTGACCCCAAATCCCACGGGGCGACACAGACCCAGGAGGGTGCTTCCTCTGTTCTAACTTTGAGTCACAGCTGAAGGACCCCTCGATATTAAGGAACCTGAATTTTTTTATAATCGTCTGCTACACATCTGCCTAACCTTGGCTGTGTAAGAAGCAGCACTTCCAAGGGCCGTGTGCTGTAGAAAAAGTGTCGTGGCCGTTACAAAGGGGGAAACGCAGGTGCTCGGCCACAGCGAGCCTTGCAGGATGCCGAGCTGAGCCAGCAGCTCAGACGTGAGTGAGAGAACAGCGGCTGCGGCATCAGCGAAGGGGCGCTCTGGGGGGACACGTTGGCTCCAGAGTCGAGCGGGGGGACTGCTGCAGTGGCCCAGCTGGGAGAGAGCAGGGCGCCTGAATGCGGCCAGTGACACCAGGCACGAGGAGGGAACGCACCGGGAACGCACCGGGGTGGTGAGGACGGGAGGATGAGAGGGCCTGCGGCGCTCCTGGCATCCGGTCTGGCCCGGCGGGGGGCGGTGGTGCTCACTACTATTTTACGACCCCACTCCCCATCACCAGGGGCTCGCAACGTAGAGGTTAACCAGTAAGAAGGTATCACCTTGTATGTTAAGTGGCTGTGTGTGTTTTAGTCATTTCACTCATGTGAAAGCATGGAGGAAATGATGCCATCAGCAGTGACAGTTTTAAGAGGCGACGCTGATGATGTACAGTGGCGTTTTATTTCACTGCCCTAACAAGAACCTTTTCTTTAGTAAGAGACTTATTGAGCCACTTGATATGGCCTGTTTGCTTAGAAGCCCAGGTAATGAAAGCACTTTGTCATGTTTTGCTTGTGATGGCCGTCTCCAGCTTTTCATTTCAAGGAGATACAAGGGACAGAGGGACCCCTGTTTCTTATCACCCACAGCCTTTTGTGGCCACTGTTTGACTTTAGCAGAGATTTATGATCTGGGAGGAGGAGGTTAAGTGATCTGCCATCCCCAGCGCAGCCCCGTCCAGGTTGATTTCTATAAAATGGGCAACGGATCATTCTGTGCTGTAAACATCACCTTCAGCAAAGTTGAAATTTCAGTGCCTATTGCACATTCGCTCAAATTTCCTCTCTAAGACTGAAATAAATAGAGGTCGGCGCTAGAAATTTTAGTGTTATTTCCAAGGGGAACATTTATCCTTTCACGTCAAGGCCAGCGGACTCAGGCCGCTGAAAGCTTACGGAAGGTAGGACTTTAGCCAGAGCCCCGATGCCAATTCCCGTTCTTGTCAAACAACTATTTTCCAGACATTTTTCTCTGTACTCACACTTAATTTTTATGTTTTCTGAAATATTTTAAAACCTGTACGATGATGAGAAAACTCTAAGTGACAATACATCAGGCAAGGAGTTTTTGAATTATTTGCTGTTTGTATCCATCAGGAATCGTTTTATTTCAAGTAATAAAAAAAGTACCAACCCAGGCTGCCTTGGCAGCTCGCAAGGCGGCATTGGCTCTTCTAGAGGAGTGAGTTTTAATCCAAAATCCGTCTGTGTCCCACCATCGGCTCTGCCGCCCAGGGTCTGACGATGACCTTAAACAGTGGCTCTCCAGCTGTGGTCCCCAGGGAGCTACCTGCCCACCTGGGCTGTCCCTCGGATGCCTGGGCACAGGAAAGAGAATGTTTTTCACCAAAATTTAAACAAAAGCTTTGAAAGGTGCTCTGTATTCATTTCAGCCGCCTGCCTGCCCTGGGGGCAGTGGCCATGCCCAAGAACACAGGTTCCTGTGATAAGTTAGGCCTGAGTCACAAGTGCGGTCGTGGACACAGAGGTGCAGCCAGCCGCCCCAAAGGGTGGGGCGCGCGGGGCCGTGACGGGCAGACACAGACATCCCGGTGCTCTTAGCAAAGGAAGGGAAGGGAAGCCGGACCCAAATCGGCAACCGTCCACCACAAAGTATAATTAATAAACGCACTTTTATTTATATAACTTAAATATTGTCACCACTAGGGCCAAACAGGTGGGTTTTTTTTTTTTCTTCTCCTCCTGAGCTTCAGGGAGTCTATTACCTACCAGGGAAAAGAGATTTTTAAAATACTTAGTATAATATGACGGAACATGTGACGTTTTCTGTTGTCTCAGTTTGTCCTCTAATTTAATCTTTGTTTTCAAAGCAGAAGACAGTCGGTGCTACGGAGGTTGACCTCACACCAGGCACTCAGTAAATAATACAGTAGCCATGGTGATGACGACGAAGACGATGAGGATTCTGCAAAATAGCTTTCAGAACACAGGCCCCAGACCTTTTATTTTTATTTTCAATAATAAGCCGCCTTCTAGTTCCTAATATTTTTTAACAATAGTCTGCTCAGGCCTTCCCTAATTCACATTCAAAAACAATCCTTTGGGTCATTTCCACAGGAAGCTAACTTTATTAAGAAATCTAGATTCTTCCAACTTTAATTAATGGAAGGAAGCTTCAGCTTGGACGGAACAACCTTACTGAGCACGGATATTACAGAGGAACGTCAAGGACACCGTGTTTGCAGAGAGGAGGGGTTTTATGCCGTTGCGGTCCCAGAAAAGACTTTCTGTGGGGTCTGGCAGGTGACTGCCAACTGGGTCTGGAAGGATAAGGACTTAGAACCAAGTGAAGAAATGATTTAAAAGCTAGGGAATTGTCACCATCATCTTACTACATTCTGTGTCCTCCAAGCCACAGAAGGACTTTATCATACTGGGGTCCTTTGTTGCTGTGCCTTTGTTTGCATCACTGATTTCTTCGAACAAATCACACCCCTCTCAGGGCCCCGCTGCTTTGCATATGCTCCCTCTCATCAATTAAACTTTCATCACCAGCAAGAACAACCATCGCAGTGAGTGAGGGTCTCCTACGTGCCAAGGCTTACGCTGGGTGCTGGGGTCTGGCTTCTCCCAGGAAGGCAGCGTGGACCTTCACCCGGGTAAGGTGCCCACAGGTCACACAGAAAAGTGTCTTTTTAAAAAATGTATTTTATTGAATTATAGTCGATTTACAATGTTGTGTTAATTTCTGCTGTACAGCAAAGTGATTGAGTTATACATATATATATTATTTTTCATATTCTTTTCCATTATGGTTTATTACAGGATATTTAATATAGTTCCCTGCTCTACAGTAGGACCTTGCTGTTTATCCATCCTGTATGTACTAGTTGCATCTGCTAATCCCAAACTCCCAGTCCATCCCTCCCCCAGCCCCACTTGGCAACCACAAGTCTGTTCTCTATGTCTGTGAGTCTGTTTCTGTCTCGTAGATAAGTTCGTGTCTTATTTTAGATTCCACACATAACTGATATCATATGGCGTTTGTCTTTCTCTTTCTGACTTACTTTCTCTTACTTACTTACTTACTCCATCCATGTTGCTGCAAATGGCAATATTTCGTTCTTTTTACAGCTGAGTAGTATTCCATTGTGTATTTGCAGAAGAATGTCTTGGTCCTAGTGTTAGAGGCCGTGAAAAGGCTGTCTGCTTGGTTTTGGAGGAAGATATTTTTAAAAAATAAATGAATAAAGATGTGAGGAGATGAGGAAAGCTAATTTATGGGGGAGTGGCAGAAGCAGTTTTGGGGAGACAACATATACTTTTCCTCTCGCTTTGCTAAAAATAAACAACTAGGGTTGGGTGATCTTGCTAGAAATCATGCTTTAAAGGATACAGGAAATCAGCCACCCGTCATGACTACATCTTTTCCATAACTACCTTTTGCAAGCTTGCAACTTGTAAAATATTTTTGTGTCTCAGTATCTCTCATGATGGGGAAAAATAATTTCTATGTAATGGAGCTATTTTGTTCTAATATCCCAACCATGAATTGAAGGCTCTCTGGTCAGATTGCCATTATGCAACTTTTTAGGTTACTGTGTAAGTTACCCTTTTAGACCACAGAACCTGAGAGTGTTCCGATCACTGCACTGTCTTTGTACTGTGATCTTACTTTCAGGGCAGCAAGCTGCATGCCAGGGAAACGGCATTCTGGGGGAAGGGGCAGAACAAGAAGACGCTTCTAGTTCCTCACTGGAGGTGTTTTAAATGCCCTCAGACAACACAGGGTGACAGCTTTTCTTAGAACGTACACTTCTGCTAATGTATGAAGCTAGCTATGTATCTTTGCCCTCCTTTCTTTTTGTTGGTTGTGTTGTAATTCTTGTTTTCTAGAAGCGTCATGCATTATATTCAGTTCTCTTTTTTATTTGATCTATTTGAATGCTGATAACTTGCCTTGTGTTCCAGGCCAGGCAGAACTAGGTGCTTTTTGAATCGCAAAGATAAGCGTGACATTTTCTGTGGAAAAGTCCATGAAGGTATCTGAGATCCCTGGGCGCCATGTAGCCTTTGACGAGTGATTGTCTCCCACCGTTTGAGGATGTCTTTGTCTGATTTGAACACTGAGCACTGGTCACCCTGTTGTGACATAAGTTTCCTGGAGTTAGAAAAGCACCAACAGCGTCAGACAGAGGAGGCGGGGCTGACATGACCCACGTGGAAAGCTCAAATTCCGCTGATGAACTAGCTCCCTCATCCACAGGACAGTTGTCGGCAATTCCACCATTAGACACTTGCTTCTGAAGGAACTGACCTTAAAATGTGGCGATCGCTGTGGCACTGGCATCGCTGTTTGCGTCTGGAGCTGGAGGAGGAAGCTCCGGGGTCCTGACTTTCCTCCTGGGCGCCCGGTGGGCGCTGACGACCTGGGATCAGGTGCAGAAGGAACCCCTCGGCCGGCAGAGGCGGGGCTGGTCAGCGGGGGCCAGGGAAGTAAATACACTTCTGCGAAATGCCGAGGCGCCACAACCTATGACAGCCTCGGCCTTGGCCTCCTGGCCCCGTGACCCTCCTGCTCACGCCCGCCTCGCCCCCTGCCCCTGCCCAGGGATGCCTGCTGGTGCGGGTCCCAGCTCGGGCCTTGCCCCCTGCAGGCATCTCTCCCTGGGCTCCTGAGCATTTCAGCTGGGATGTCAGGCTGCGGGTGACCCCACCCCGGGCCCCGCTGAAGCAAAGGCTCCCTACCGCCCGCCATGCTGTTTCCCACCCATTGCCCCCGCTTTGCTTCCTGGCGTTTAGGAGCCAGCGTTTCTAGCTGCACATCTGCTGCATTCCCTTCACTGACGACGTTGTCTGAAATACGTGTGCCTGAGTGTGCCGGGTACTGCTCAGAACCGGAGGGTCGTGTCCAGAAGCGACGGCTGCTTGACGATTTCGTCAGTGCTGTGCACTTCACAGTTGCCCTTCCTCCAAGAGCGGACGGAAGGCCACTCCCAGACGCCCGAAGACGCCGAGCATCACAGCCCCCGGCCTCCCGCTCCCGCGACGGGCGAGTGCGAAGGCTTCTCATCCGCCTTTCAAGTCCCCAGTCCCGGTGAGCAGATTGCATGTGTTTATTGGCCAGTCTTCCTTTCCTTAAATTGCCTGCGTAGTAGGTTATGTTTCTAGTGTATCTGCACCTACACATAAATATGAATAATTTTGGAAAATAGGATGTGCTATGAATATTTTCTCTTAATTTTACTTCTGTTATTGAGTGTTTTGTTTTATAGGATATTTCATTAATCAAAATGGTGAATTTTTCCCCCAAGTCTTCTGTTATTTTCATTTTGCTTGGGAAGTCTTTTCCTACACCACTGTTATCTCAAATATTGTCTTAAGTTTTCCTCAAGTATTGATATTTCTTTCATGTTTATTTTTTCAGTTGATCTAAAATTTTGCTATTTGTCTCCTATATTTTTCCTTTTTTTCTAAGTGCTCTGGTGTTTTCTTTTTAAGAATCTTTTAAACGTTTATTTCCTATTCTGAATAAGAAATGGATTCACGTGGTTCAACAACAAAACAAACACAATTAAACATCTGTTGCTCCCATCTCATCCCTTTCTGATATTCTCCCTCATTTCCTCTAGGAAACACTTTTATTCATTTAATGAGTGTCTTGTAATGCTTATTAGTGCAGATGCAAATACAAATATATATTCTTCTTCCGTACTTTTTCCTTTCATTCCCCAAAGCTGTTACTTTCTGTGCCATGCAGTGAATACGTGCTTCAGCTAACAGTACATCCTGGAATGTGGTCTTGTCCCTTGACTGTGTCCGTACGTGTGTGTATTCTTTTGGACCTCCACTGAGTCTTCATACTTTTGGGAAATTAGACCTAATTTGTGATAGGAATTGCAGCTGGTTTAACTTTGCTAATCATGTGTTTTGCTATGTAAAAAAATTTAATTTCTAGATAGTCCAAATTTCCCATCTTTTATGGCTCCTGCATATTGAATTATTGTAAAAAATGCATTCCTTTACCCATGTCAATTTTACTTTTTTAAAAAAAAAATCTCTTGTTTTCTTATAGTATTATTATGGTTTTGTTTTTACATTTCAATGTATGATCCATTTAGAGGTTCGGCTGTAGAAGGAAGGGAAGAGACATTATCTTTTTCCAAATTGCTATCTGTGTGCCCTGTACAGTTTATTGAAATGTTCATTCTTAGGTCCAGATGCTTTGTAGGGCTTTTTCTGATAGAAAATTCCTCTCTATGCATTACTCCTTTTCTGTTTTCTTCCATCAGTCTGGTGTATTCAAATGCCAAATGGACAGTGTTTTTATTATTGTGGTTCGTAGTTATGTTTAAAACCTGGTAGGTCCTGTCCTCACTCAGTTTTTCATCTTAAGACTTTTCTGCACCATTGTTGCTTGTTTCGTTTTCTAGTTTCAGGGGAAAAAGTGTTTTGTTTATATGTTCACTGGATTCATAATAAATTTGCATATAAGGAGCTTTGAAATATTTATGATAGTGAATTTTCCTATTCAAGAATCTGGTCAGTCTTTCTATTTGTTCAGTTCTGCTCTTGGGCACATCAGGAGTATTAATATGGTAATATAGGTTTTGTTCATTTTATTTGTAACTTTATTTATAGGAGTTTATATTTTTGGTTGCCATTATAAATGAGATCTTCTGTTCTAATTTATCTTCTAACTTCTCATTATTTTTACACGTGAAGACTATTAATTTCTTTATATTTGTTATATGTCTCGCTAATTTACTGAATTCTCAATTCCTTCTCAATTGAGTTTCCAAGAACGTAGTTATTCCAACTGTTTTCTTTGCTTCCTCCTTATAAAATTTTCCTGTCTCTACTGTTCACTTTTCTCATGTCTAATGTATTGGTTAATGTCTCCATTAAGGTGATCAGTGACATGGGGGAGAGGAGACCATCCTTGTCTCGTTCCTGAATTTGTCAGGACTTCAACATGACCCCAGAAGTGTGATGTTGGTTTGGGCTGATAACATACCTAGACACTTCCATGTGGAAGTGATACTGATGGCGTGACCCGTGAACAGAGCAACTCTGAGAACGTAAGACAATGACCCTTGGGAGGAGAGTGACCCTTGGGTGGTGGGTCCAGTCAATGGTGGAGTCCACTGGGTGCCAGGATGATGTGCTTCCAGCCGGGGGGTGGTGGTCAAGCAGCCACGGGGTCTTGTGGACGCTCTTGGCAGCGTGTCATTCCCCGAGGTGCTTCTTTCATTTTGCAGTGCGCATCTCCTTTTCCTGTCCCAAGCATGGAAGTGGAGTAAAATGATCCAGTTCCCGAGAGCAGCTCAGATCTCGGGAGTGGTAAACCGCGAACCCTTCCTCCTCAGGGATGCCCAGAGGTGTCTCTGGATTCCCAGGGCTCCTGCTCTGGGTCTTAAGACTAAGCCGTCCGATGGCTGAGGGGCTGACTCTCCGTGTCCTCGAGGCTGGACCTCTGGGCCACCTGCTGCGGTCTGCGGATCACGGGCGTGGGAGAAGGTGCTTGTTACTTTGGGGTCTGCTGAGACACTTTGAGGCTTAGAGACACACCACCCGGATGATGACTTCTAACCACTTGCTTAAGTAACTAGTGCGTAACACCAGGTGTGAGATAAACTGACTACAGTAACCAGTGGTTTTCACACCTCCTCCTTCAAGTAGGAAGTGGCAGGAACAAAACTCTTCGCCTGGCCTTGCTAGTGGAGACAACTGCGTTCCTAGGAGGTTCCCGATGAAGACAGCTCACGGATACTTGCCTGTCCTGTTCCATCTCAGTCACAAAATCAAGAGGAGAGGACAGAATGTGAGACAAAATGACCCCCAAATCATTGTTGTGGCTTTGGGATATTGTAGGACACTCAACATTTGAATTAGGGCTCAAGTATCAGTTTAAGTACTCTCTTACAAAACATATTAATATGGTGAGGAACCTAAGTGTTTTTATGGTAGAAAAAAAAAGTAAGCTGCAATCCGGCCAAGGGAAGGCACACCACTATGGGGCTAACGTGAGTGTATTGGGAGGGATGAACCTGCCAGACCAAGGGCCACGCAACAGAGAAGCTAGGTGTGGTCAGTGCTAGCGTGGTTGACACAGAGACCCACATTTCTGGGTGGATTCCACGTTAGTCTCGAGGAGCCCTCTAACTTCGTAATCTGCCGGACTGAGGTTTTCAGTGGGAGACTGGAAAAGCAGATTCTTCTACCTTTGTGATCATACTGCCGATTAGATTCTCTCCCCTTGAAACGCAGAACGGTTTTATATTTACAACATAGTACAGAGCGGGAACCCACTGGCTGGGTTGGCGTGTCCATCTGTCAGTGTCACGCACCGTGTGCCCCTTGCATTCACACAGGGGCTCCTCCTTCCCAGGGTTGGAATCAATCGAGTTCAGCACACAAGTAATTCAATGACAAAACCATTACAGGGGTGCCATTTTCTTTGGTTCCCCGTGTCCAGTTTGCAATGACATTAGGATTTTGTTGCTGTAAATATTCCCCCCTCAATGGCCTCTGATAAAAATGGATCAACTCATCAGTGCAAGGTTTCTCAGAATTAGTGTCTCCCATGGCCCTGTACTGACCATGCCCCTAAATTCCTAAATATTGGCTTTGGAAGTTGACATGGGGTGTGGGGTCTCTCCAGAGCTATCTTATAAAGAATCTGGAAGGAAGGCTCCTGGGGCTTTTCGTTCTCCCTGAGGGGAGCTGTGGTCACTGCTCTGAGGGCAGGGGCCCCCTAAAGCAGTTGGATCAGCACAAATTATTGGTGATGCCGTAGAAGGTCCCTTACAGTCCAGGTACAGGAAGAATTCAGGCCCAAGATTCCTGAGTGTTTACCTTGATGTTTTCCCTTGGCCTGGGTCCCTGCAGTGTTGACATCCTGGTTTGACAGTTGGTCAAGGCTTTTGCCAAGGCAGCCGCAGCTGCTCTGCTTGCTGAGAAATTCGCCTCTTCTCATTGCATTAGCACTTTTTGGACTGTTATTAAATCACATGTAACTAGTAGGCAGACTGCGAATTTGGGGCGATGCTATTCCAAAACCGATTTGTCAGAACTGGACACGGTGACTCCGAATAGACTAAACAATGGCCTCACGGGAGGCGCAAGATCCAGACACCCACCTTCTAACGCAGTGGGCAAAACAGTCTAGCGATTTCTTATCACAGACTTACTCCACTGTAAACTGTTCCAGTTTTAGGGTTTGGCAAATCTTTGAGCCATTTAAGGAAGTAGGTTGTTTGTTGCTGTTCTTTTGTTTTAATTTGTTTGTTTGGCATATCAATAAGAAGACCATCCTCTGAGAGTTAGGGGTGTCCGATGGGGATTTAGATACATACATGAAAACTCTCTCTTTCAAAATGCCCGTATCCCTTCTTTTACCATTTTCTGTGGATGAACTATTCTCCTGTACATTGTATTGAGCCCTTGAATCCGGACTGATTTACGGAGGATGACATTTCATCCTACATGTACATGTCTGGAGGCGTGGAGGAAGTGCCTGAGTTGAGGAAGAATCCTCCAGCCCACCCCCTCCCCCCAACCAGCCATGTGTCTTGGGTGCTCAGAGAATTATTGCAGTGATAATTCTTCCCTTTCTCCCATCCCCAGTTCCAGCTCTAAGTCTACCTTATACATTCAGACTCCACAGCTACTCAACAGCCTGCTAGAATTCTGATTTTATTCACAGTTAATTTTAGAGACAACTGCACTGGAATATTTGAGGAAATTTTGGGGCCACAAATCAAGCGACAGGAATTGCTTCTTTCTAGACCTAATCTCCCTGAAAGCAATTAATTAAGTTGTTTTCATAAGGCATTGTGCCAACAATTCAGAATTCTAAGAAATAAAGAGCAGAAAAGTTTTCCAAAGATTTCCCCCTTTTTTTCCCTATGCATGGGCCAAGTATTTGACAAGGCAACCAAGAATCTCAGTGGGGAAAGTTATTCTTCAATATATGTTATAGGGAAAACTGGATACTCACATCCAAAAGAATAAAACTGGACACCTATCTTATACCACTCACAACAATTAACTCAAAATGGATCAAAGCCTTAAATGTAAGACCTGAAACCTTAAAACTCCTAGAAGAAAACATAGGGAAAAAGCTCCCTGACATGGGTCTTGGCAATGATTTTTTTGGATATGGCATCAAAAGCACAAGCAACAGAAACAAAATCAATAAATGAGACTATATCAAACTAAAAAGCTTCTGCACTGCAAAGGAAACCATCAACAAAATGAAAAAGCAGTCTATGTTATGGGAGAAAATATTTCCAAACCACATCTCCAATAAAAGGTTAGTACCCAAAATGTATAAGGGACTCATAGAACTCATTGACAAAAAACCTAATAACCCTATTTTAAAAGTGGGCAGAGGGCCAGAAGAGACATTTTCCAAAGAATACAAATAGCCAACAGGTAAATTAAAAGATGTCAAATTACTAATCATCAGTGAAATGCAAATCAAAACCACAATGAGATATCACCTCACACCCGCTGGAATGACTATCATCAAAACGACAAGAAATAACAAGTACTGGTGAGGATGTGGAGAACGGGGAACCTTTGTGCCCTATTGGGAATGTAAATGGGAGCAGCCACTATGGGAAGCAGGATGAAAGTTCCTCAAAAGATTAAGAATAGAACTACCAGATGATCCAGCAATCCCCTTTCTGAGTATATATATCACAAGGACATCAAATCATTACCTTGAAGAGTAGTATGCACCCCTGTACTTATTGCAGCCCTCTTCACAATAGCCAAGATACGGAAACAACCTCAGTGTCCACTGACGGATATACATAATGGAATATTATTTAACTATAAAAAGAAGGAAATCGGGCAATTGCAACAACATGGATGGACCTTGAGGACATTATGCTCAGTGAAAGAAGTCAGACAGAGAAAGACAAATACAATATGATCTCATTTAATGTGGAATCTTAAAAAAGAAACTCACAGAAACAGAGAGTATGATGGTGTAGCCAGGGATGGCTAGTTGGGGAACTGGGAAAATGTTCAAAGGGCATGAAGTTCCAATTATAAAATGAGTAAGTTCTCGGGATCTAATGTACGGCATGGTGACTGTAGTTAATAATATTGTTATATACGTGAAAGTTGCTAAGAGCATGGATGGTAAATATTCTCACCACATACAAAAAAATTGTAATTATGTGAGGTGAGGGAGGTGTTATCTTATTTTGGTAATCATTTCACTATATGTGTGTGTGTGTGTGTGTGTGTGTGTATCAAATCATCAAATTGTACTCCTTAAATGTATATAATGTCAAATCTCAATAAAGCTGGAAAAAAATAAGGCATCCTGTTATTCAATACATATGTACATAGATGATGTGGGCATGTTACACTGTTTTGCCTCTTATTTTTATTTCCACAGACAACATTTTTAGCTTTGTGCTAAAACAACATACTCTATCCATTCTTTCTTTTACTAGCTTCATAATAATCCATTTTATGAATGTGCAGTAACTTATTTCACTGGCCACCTGTTGATGGATAGTTACGTTGGTTCTGTTCTTTTCTGTTAGAAATTAGCAGGATATTTTCTTGTGCAAATACCTTTGTTTGCATGCGTCTCTATTATTGCAGGTGATTGTAGCAGACACAGCAAGCTGTCTGCAAAACTCCTCCCATTTTTGGGTCAGACTAAGTACTTCAGTCTCCTTTGCTGTTATTTGTGGTCTCATGGTTAATTTTTCTCCAGAGGAAAGTGTAGGGTGATTTTTCTGCTTCCCATTCTGCCCTTCAAAGTCCTCCCATGCACATTTCCCTAATCTGTTTCTCATTTGGGAGGACAGTTCCGATAGTGGCTGAACTGGCACCCCCTGGGTCCCAGAATGTGACCTGGAAGGTAACCCTTCTCACCTGAACACTTGCCCCAGACTCTTGGTGAGTAAGAAATACACTTCTGTTTTACTGAAACATAGCAATCGCAATCTATGTGTTACTCCAACTTGGTCTAACCTAATCGATGCACCTTTTTAAAAAATAGGTATTGTCAAATCATCCCCTGAAAAGATTGTACCAATTTCCATGCCCCAAAATAGTGTTTCTGAATTCTGAGTAGTTTCTATTGCTCATTAAATTCTCATTACATCCATGAATGGAATGCATTATTATCCCCCATTTTATACATGAGAATATTTATGGTTAGTGAAATATGTAATGTTCCCAAATCATGAATCTAGTATGTGGCACAGCTGGGTTTTAAATCCAAAATTTTCTAATTACAAACACCATTTCTATACCAAAAATAGGACACATTTTAGAGAATAATGGGGAAATAGTATATAAAGGCAATAATGAGATCAAGTTGTAGAGGTCGCCTAGAACAAGGAAGAGACTAATGTGTGTGTGTGTGTGTGTGTGTGTGTGTGTGTCTGCGGGAAAATGGCAAAATGAATGACATCATCTGGTGTGCACTGGAGGTGGAAAAGATCAGAGTCAGTAAGACTATTTTATAAACTATGATAGTACTCCAAGATTAAGTTCTTTTATGTGAAATGTTGGCCAAATATAAATATTAATTGGGAGCTCATATCATGACATAAAAATTGCTTAGAACTGAAAAATTAGCGAGACTGTAAAAAAGAAAGCTTTGTGCAATTGAAGTGTGACAAGGTAAGTAATTGTAAATTGGGACCACGTTTCTCTGAGGATCTGTAATCTCCCATCGGCAACTCTAATATGGACAGAGAAGAACCTTCCATACTCAGTTGTTTCAAAGAAACCGAATTTTCAGTTGTTATAAGTAGATTTAGTGATTGGAAAAGATTATCATTTCACTCTTTTTCATTTATTTTCTACATTTAATTTTCCCATTTTTATTCTTAAAACATTACAGCAATTTATAGGACATTTCACCCAAAAACAGTAGATTACACTTTCTTCTCAAGTGTGCACGGAACATTCTCCAGGATAGATCGCATCTTGGGTCACAAATCAAGCCTCAGTAAATTTAAGAAAATTGAAATATCAAGCATCTTTTCTGACCACAATGCTATGAGATTAGAAATCAATTACAGGGAAAAAACGTAAAAAACACAAACACATGGAGGCTAAACAATACGATACTAAATAACCAAGAGATCACTGAAGAAATCAAAAAATACCTAGAGACAAATGACAATGAAAACACGACGACCCAAAACCTATGGGATACAGCAAAAGCAGTTCTAAGAGGGAAGTTTATAGCTATACAAGCCTACCTCAAGAAACAAGAAAAATCTCAAATAAACAATCTAACCTTACACCTAAAGGAACTAGAGAAAGAAGAACAAACAAAACCCAAAGTTAGCAGAAGGAAAGAAATCATAAAGATCAGAGCAGAAATAAATGAAATAGAAACAAAGAAAACCATAGCAAAGATCAATAAAACTAAAAGCTGGTTCTTTGAGAAGATAAACAAAATTGATAAACCATTAGCCAGACTCATCAAGAAAAAGAGGGAGAGGACTCAAATCAATAAAATTAGAAGTGAAAAAGACGTTACAACAGACACCACGAAATACAAAGCATCCTAAGAGACTACTACAAGCAACTCTATGCCAATAAAATGGACAACCTGGAAGAAATGGACAAATTCTTAGAAAGGTATAACCTTCCAAGACTGAACCAGGAAGAAACAGAAAATATGAACAGACCAATCACAAGTAATGAACTTGAAACTGTGATTAAAAATCTTCCAACAAACAAAAGTCCAGGACCAGATGGCTTCACAGGTGATTTCTATCAAACATTTAGACAAGAGCTAACACCCATCCTTCTCAAACTCTTCCAAAAAATTACAGAGGAAGGAACACTCCCAAACTCATTCTATAAGGCCACCATCACCCTGATACCAAAACCAGACAAAGATACTACAAAAAAAAGAAAATTACAGACCAATATCACTGATGAATATAGATGCAAAAATCCTCAACAAAATACTAGCAAACAGAATCCAACAGCACATTAAAAGGATCATACACCATGATCTAGTGGGATTTATCCCAGGGATGCAAGGATTCTTCAATATATGCAAATCAATCAATGTGATACACCATATTAACAAATTGAAGAATAAAAACTGTATGATCATCTCAATATATGCAGAAAAAGCTTTTGACAAAATTCAACACCCATTTATGATAAAAACTCTCCAGAAAGTGAGCATAGAGGGAACCTACCTCAACATAATAAAGGCCATATATGACAAACCCACAGCAAACATCAATATCAATGGTGAAAAACTGAAAGCATTTCCTCTAAGATCAGGAACAAGACAAGCACGTCCACTCTAGCCACTATTATTCAACATTGTTTTGGAAGTCCTAGCCACAGCAATCAGAGAAGAAAAAGAAATAAAAGGAATACAAATTGGAAAAGAAGAAGTAAAACTATCACTGTTTGCAGATGACATGATACTATACACAGAGAATCCTAAAAATGCCACCAGAAAACTACTAGAGCTAATCAATGAATTTGGTAAAGTTGCAGGATACAAAATTAAGGCACAGAAATCTCTTGCATTCCTATACACTAATGATGAAAAATCTAAAAGAGAAATTATGGAAACACTCCCATTTACCATTGCAACAAAAAGAATAAAATACCTAGGAATAAACCTACCTAGGGAGACAAAACACCTGTATGCAGAAAACTATAAGACACTGATGAAAGAAATTAAAGATGATACCAACAGATGGAGAGATATACCATGTTCTTGGATTGGAAGAATCAATATTGTGAAAATGACTATACTACCCCAAGCAATCTACAGATTCAATGCAATCCCTATCAAATTACCAATGGCATTTTTTACAGAACTAGAACAAAAAATCATAAAATTTGTATGGAGACACAGAAGACCCCGAATAGCCAAAGCAGTCTTGAGGGAAAAAAACGGAGCTGGAGGAATCAGACTCCCTGACTTCAGACTATACTACAATGCTACAGTAATCAAGACAATATGGTACTGGCACAAAAACAGAAACATAGATCAATGGAACAAGATAGAAAGCCCAGAGATAAACCCACGCACCTATGGTCAACTAATCTATGACAAAGGAGGCAAGGATATACAATGGAGAAAAGACAGTCTCTTCAATAAGTGGTGCTGGGAAAACTGGACAGCTACATATAAAAGAATAAAATTAGAACACTCCCTAACACCATACACAAAAGTAAACTCAAAATGGATTAGAGACCTAAATGTAAGACCGGACACTATAAAACTCTTAGAGGAAAACATAGGAAGAACACTCTTTGACATAAATCACAGCAAGATCTTTTTTGATCCACCTCCTAGAGTAATGGAAATAAAAACAAAAATAAACAAAGGGGACCTAATGAAACTTCAAAGCTTTTTGCACAGGAAAGGAAACCATAAACAAGACGAAAAGACAACCCTCAGAATGGGAGAAAATATTTGCAAGCAAATCAACGGACAAAGGATTAATCTCCAAAATATATAAACAGCTCATGCAGCTCAATATTAAAAAAACAAACAACCCAATCCAAAAACGGGCAGAAGACCTAAATAGACTTTTCTCCAAAGAAGACATACAGATGGCCAAGAAGCACATGAAAAGGTGCTAAACATCACTAATTATTAGAGAAATGCAAATCAAAACTACAATGAGGTATCACCTCACACCAGTCAGAATGGGCATCATCAGAAAATCTATGAACAATAAATGCTGGAGAGGGTGTGGAGAAAAGGGAACCCTCTTGCACTGTTGGTGGGAATGTAAATTGATACAGCCACTATGGAGAACAGTATGGAGGTTCCTTAAAGAACTAAAAATAGAACTACCATATGACCCAGCAATCCCACTACTGGGCATATACCCTGAGAAAACCATAATTCAAGAAGACGCATGCACCCCAATGTTCATTGCAGCATTATTTACAATAGCCAGGTCATGGAAGCAACCTAAATGCCCATCGACAGATGAATGGATAAAGAAGATGTGGCACATATATACAATGGAATATTATTCAGCCACGAAAAGGAACGAAATTGGGTCATTTGTGGAGACGTGGCTGGATCTAGAGACTGTCATACAGAGTGAAGTAAGTCAGAAAGAGAAAAACAAATATCGTATATTAACGCATATATGTGGAACCTAGAAAAATGGTACAGATGAACCGGTTTGCAGGGCAGAAATTGAGACACAGACGTGAACAAACGTATGGACACCAAGGGGGGAAAGCTGCAGGGGGTAGTGGTGGTGTGCTGTATTCGGCGATTGGGATTGACATGTATACACTATGTGTATAAAATTGATGACTAATAAGAACCTGCAGTATAAAAAAATAAAAGAAAAAAAATAAAGCAACATGACTGCTAAAAAAATTAAATTAAAAAAATAAAGATTCACACACACACACACACACACACACACACACACACACACACAAAACATTACAGAAAACCCAATGAAATATTTAAGAAGGAAATAAAAACATCCATAATCTGCTTCCCTCAAATAAGACAAGCAAGCCTCTAGTTCCTGCCTTCTCTGGTCTATACTTATGTCATGCGATGGCTTTCCAGTTATAATTATCGCATAAATCAGTTCTAAATTTCACAGTGCCTTGTAACTACATTATGATGCTATGGGGTCTTTATTTAATATTTTTAATGGCTGTATAGTATTTCTCCAATTTCACTTTAAGTTATGTGACATTTTTCTGCTCTCAAATATTTATTTCATTTATTTTTGCCATTTAGCCATTTACAAATATACACGTGTATCCATCTATTATATTGATATCTACCTATCTAGTGTATAGGCTTGTGTTTTGTTTTCTTTCAGATTTATTTTTCAGGATTTGGTTTCATCCATAATGTCAACAGGTCAAATTATGTCAACACCATAAAGAGTATTGATCCACATTGCCAAACTATATTCCAAATTACATACATATAGAGACATGTCAGTTTTACTGTAGCCTCACCAGCTTTGGGAGACAGGCTGATTGTTTCTTCTCGTTGAACTGGTTTACAATAGCACTTCAGTGTATTAACTTGCAGTTATTTTACTGCCACACTGTTTCTGTCACATTCTGTTTAAAACGATAAACTTTTCTTCCCTTCCATGGTTAGTAGTTAATGCAAATGCATTTCATAAATAGTCTATGACTTTCTTACATAATTAGTTTTAATTTACAGACATCACCAGCTAAATATTACTTGGGTGTGAATAATGCCTTAAAGCATAAATATATATTTGACTATTTTTTGGGAAAATTTTCAATAGGCATTTGAATAAAATTGATACAAAGCTCTAAAGCTCAGGTCTTCTTTTTATTTCAGATTTGCCACTAGAATCTATGACTCAAACACAGTAATAAGAGAAAGAGAATTCGTTTTTCTACCTGCAACTCAGAACAAATACATAGGAAGCTATGTTACTACTTCTGAAGTTGATTTGACAGCTAGAACAATGTATGTTTGATTTTTCCATAAGCCATTAAATTTCTCTCTGAGTAATAAAAGCCATGTGCCAACACATTTAAATGTTCACAGAGGCTTGCACTATTATAATGCTGCCACTCTTCTTTTTGAAAACATCTGCTTAAGTCTTTTAAACACACACACACACACACACATGTTTCCCCAGAACAATAAGAAAAGGTAACTTCAGTGTAAATCATTTTCCCACTAAAATCTTATTTATGTACATTCTGTCTAGTGGTGGGACACTACTGAACTACTGCTACACTACCCATAAAGAAATTTCTTTAAATTAGTGCATGTATTCATAAGCTTATTTTTGTCTGTGTCATTTTGTTTTAAAGCCTTGAATTATCAAAAAATGTGGGGGAAGGTGGGCTAGAGAGAAGTAAAATGCATCATGAGATCCTACAATGATGCAAAATCGCTGAGTGAGTGAGACTTGATCCCCACGACTAAGTCTTAGAGTCTGATTTCTATTTAGAGGGGTAAACATGTGGGATCCTTTATTTATTCTCAAAGGGAAAAAACTGTCTTAAAGCAATTTATCTTCGTTATTTTTGTTACCATCAAAACACACATTGTCATTGGGGACTTGCTGACTGATCCCCAGGTGATGAGTCTTAATGTTATTGGAAGTTCCTGTTGTCTATTTTTCCAGCTTCCTTTGCATCTGTGGGTGGCTTGTGGCCAGATTCTAGGTCATGAGATGGAAATGGAAGTTTGTTGGAGGTGGTGGGGGGAGATGGGGAGCTTTGTGAAATTGTTGGCTTTCTTGATACAAAAGAAGGCTGGTGTCAGCTTTTCTTTACCTCACACATTTGAACTTCCTGCCTAACATGGCTGTAATGACTGGAGCAATGGCAGCCAGTCTGCAGTCATGAGGTCAAGGGCAAGCATGTTGAGAGAAGCTCCCTTTCCTTACATGAATCACTGATGAACAGCAGGAGTAAAGAAACATCACAGAACATGTGAAATGGAAGACCTTGGAAACATGTGTAAGGCAAGCTCTAGGGATGCCCAAAATAGATAGGGGCTGTATTTTTTAGGACTAACAAACTGAAAAGTTGCAGGGGGAGCCACTGAGCCAATAGAGGTGGAATCTTGATGCTAATGGGACACTAGTATCATTCATCTACTAAGGAGGCACAGGGACACTAGGATTCCAGCAACAGAAGGGCTCCATTAATAGCCACAGCTCCTGGGAAGGTTTTCCTTAATAATCTGCCCCCCTGTTCTGCCTCCAGAGATATTTAGGCATCCTTTCCCATTGGTCCTATAATGCATTACTCTGTGCAAATACAGAAAAATGCATGTACCATACTTTACTGTAACTATTTGTTTATGTATCTGCCTCTGCTTGAACTGTAATTTTCTAAGGAGCCTGGCCTCTGCTTTTTTTATGTTGAGCTATCCAGACCTAATCTAAGTTTTAATATTTAGTAAATGCTCCATAAAAACTTGTCAAATGAGTGGATTTTATAAACTTCACTGAAGTTTATATATCTTCACTGAAGATACTGAAGTTATCTGCTCTAAAGAGTTGCTCAGAGTGAGTCGTGTCTAGCCAGGACAGTTATCTGGGATAAGATGCATTCATATCCCATGGAGAACAAACTTTGAATATGGAGTATTTCTTCACATTTTTAACTGGCCCAACTTCGGCTTCTAGTAGCTGTTGTTGACAATCTTTTTTTGTTTTAAATTTTCTTTCTAGTGCTGTCTTGAATTTTCCAGTATACACCATGTCATGGAGAGAAAATAATAGTTTAGCTGGACTTTTTAATGACCATGAACTTCCAGCAACACTGGAGGAGAAAGGCTGACCATCTGGGGAACATTGCTGGACCCAGGCTCTCGCTCATCTGTGGTGAGTGCCTCCCCGTGATGAACTGTTTACTCGTCCTGTTAGTGCTCCTGAGCCAAGACAGGAGGCACCAGGTTTAAAATCAGGATTATCGCTCTTCCTATATTGGCGATCAAATCATGGGAGGCAGGCACAAGAGTCTAACAACAGCGTATGCGTTTATTTTTATTTAATTGAGGAAAATGTATTCAATTGTTTGAGTAGGCAGCACATGCACGTTCGAAGGTTAGAAAGCTGCAGGGAGTGAGGTGTGTCTCTTCCTTACCTCCCCCTCATTCCTTCGGATTCCCTAGCGGAGAAACCCACTGCTGCCATTTCTTAAATACTCTTCCAGAGCATCTGCGGGCACACACATCCAAGTGTATCATAAACCCAGCTCTGCGTGACGCTTTTTCACTTTAAATGAATCTTGTACATCATTAGATATCGGCACACCTTACACTGCCTTCTTCTTTATCTAATTGCATTGTATTCCATCATAGAGCTGTGCCATGTTTAATCTCTCCTCTACCAATGGCTTTTTTACCTTATTGCCAGTATTTCACTCTCAGGAGCGGGGCTGGAGCGTACACATGCCCCTCGTCCTCAGAGCATATTGTATCATGATACGTTACTTAGAGTGGAATTGTTCCGCGGAGGGAATTTTTAAAGCTTTATTGAGATACAACTGACATATAACATTGTGTAGATTTAAGCCGCAGGACCTGTTGATTTGATACATTATTGCAAAATGATCACCACCGTGCCAAGTGTCATGTCACATAATTACCATTTCTTTTCTGGGGTGAGAATATTTAGGACCGGTTATTTCCCCAATTGATCCTGTAAGGTCTTAATTTAAATTCCTACCAATAATGTCTTGTAAGAAGATCTAGTTACTATATCCACCTTCCACAATACATGGTATTTCCAAACTCTCTTTACTTTTACCAAGCAAGTAAAAAGTAGGATAAAATTGATATTTTAGTGATTCATTTGTTGAGCATGTTCTGGAAGCCCATTCCTCTTTGCGCCCGAGAGAAGCAGCATGTACTGAGGCTCCAGGGACCCCGGCGCGCGCCTCAGCTCTGCAGGAGCGCTCAGCTGGGCGCGGGGACGCGGCCCAACTCTGCAGGAGCGCCCGGTCTCTGCCTGAGGCCTGAGGTCGGCTGCGCTCCCGCAGCAGGTGAGGGCCCCGTCCTGGGCTCGCCGTCCCCGGCGGGCGATGAGGAGACGCAAGACAGACCGGCCCTGGGGTCTCAGAGCCGCGAAGGCCGAGGGAGGACGGTCAGGTGGCCGGGGGCCAGGAGGACCTCGCGGGGCAAAGCGCTCTGCCCGCCCCACAAAGCCCGCGGGCTCCGGATCCATCTGCCCCCCTCCCCCCAAAAAACCAAACCAAAACAAACACAACTAGCCACTGTGGCTAAATCGACGAAACTCCGATCAAGTCAGGTAGCTCTGTGTTGCTGATGGAAACATTGGGCTGCAGACACCAGTTCTCTGGGACGGAAGAGGGGAAGCCACGGCCGCGTCGGATCAGAGGTGCTGGGCTTGGGCGCCGGCAGGGAGCGGGCACCCGGGACCCGACTGCGCGCCCGGGGCCCCCCTCCTCTGACCCCCGCGGGCAAACCTCCTCCGCTCCGGCCGGGAGGACCGTGGGTGCGGGCGCGGGGGAGACGACGAGCCGCGGTCAAGGGCGCGAGGTCTCCCACTCGCGGGATGAACAAGCCCGGAGTCCGGGACCCCGTGGCCGGTAGGTAGGGACCTGTGCGACCCTGTGCACCAACTCACCCAGGCCTCCCGCGCAGTGCCGCAGGCCGCGCGGCCCCTCCGACCGCAGTGCCTCCGTAATGAGGAGCCCCCCAGTGGCTGCCTTGTGACCCTCGGTGGAGCCTGCACTCGACGAAGCTACAGGGCACCGTCCCCTGGTTGCCACCTGCGCGCAAAGGCCGCGACGCAGCTGCAGGGGGTGATTCCATTCGGCGAGAGGCGCTGCGCTTAGCAACCCCCGCCCGGCCTCCCTGGCAGCTGCGTCCATCCCGGAGCCCGGAGCCCGGAGCCCGGAGGCGTCCACGGCGGCCGGGGGCTGAGCCCCGAGGGTGGGTCAGCGGGAGGCGCCTTCTGAATCTGTTCCACTGTAGTTACGTCCGCCGGGTTCCCGCGCAGCGGTGGAAGCACCGAGCGTGACTGACTTGAAGAAAATAGAAAAGGAGTTTCGGAAAGGTGTGGGGTGGCGCCCAGGATCAAGAAGACGGCCCAGCGCCCGGCCCTGGGGAGGAAGCGGCGGAGAGGAGTGACGGCTGGGCTCCTGGGAGGATGGATGCTGCGGGGATGCTGGGGACCCGGCAGACCGGGCGCACGTGTCCCGGGCTTTTCTCACGCCCCTCAAGGCTCCGCCCCCGCGAGGGGGGCCCTGGCTCAGGGAGGCGGGGGACCTGCGCTGACACCCCACAAAATGACGGTCATCGGGAGAGCGTTCCCGGGGGTCGCTGGGCTCTGCTGTCAGGCGAAAAGGGCCCCGGGCCGGTTCCACGAACGGTGACGTCCAGAGAGACGGGCGCTGCTGCTCTGGGCTCCCTTGCCTCAGCGAAGCCCCCTGCCGTCCTGTGGAAGCTGTCCAACCCAGACAAGGAGCAAGTCCGGTTCTATCCCGTGCTGTCAGGAGCCCCGGCTGGGGACGAAGGGCCGCATCACTAGGTGGTGGGCTCGCCGGGCGGGCGGTGAGAGTGTGGAAAACTCACGGGCCGTCACAGGAAGGGGCCAGAACGAGTGTGCGAGCCCCACAGCTGGTTCAGATTCAGCGGCTGTTGGAGGACCTCCTCGGTGCTGGACGGGCGGCCACATCCCGAACCCTCCAGACACAGGAGACTCGGTAATTCCCGGTCAGTCTTCAAGATGCGCCCCGAGGCAGGGGTCAGTGAGGAGTAAACTCTCACGTGCTGTCAGCGTGTTAGACAGGCTAGCACACAGGCCAATCGTAGAGCTCCCAGATGTATCACATAGGAGCAGTGCCGGGGGTATTACAGCTGATCACACGCAGTATTTATTTCTCCTGAAATTAGCTTGTGGTCATTGTTTACCAGACGTAACAAAACATATATTTACAGTTAGAGTGACATTTTTAATTGCAGAAAAAGGGAACACTGATGAATTTAATCACGATTTTTTGGTGAAAAAGAAGAAAGTTAAAGCAAGGGAAAACTGGCCTCTAATATCAGCATTGCCGGGCTGTGCATACTTGGGTAATGTCACTCATGTCTCTGCATTTCTGCTTCGTCATCTATAAAATCAAAGTGGTAAAACCCACTTTGCTAGACTATGTTGAATGTATGTCGGGCATCTGGAGCTGTGTCTGCTGCATAGTAGGTCCTAATCCTTAGCATTTAAAGGCATCCGCGGGTCCACCGAGACCCAGACTCTAGGTTGGATGTCAAAACTGTTACTTGGATGCCACGCTGGGGCTATTTTTTTGTTTATTGGTTGTTTTTTATTTTGTAATAATTTGATTCTCAGGAAAATTAGTATATCATTGTGCTTAACTGCAAGACATCCCGCCTGACGGGCCACTAAGGACTGGGAAAGCACTGTTTCTCTCAGCCCAGAAGGGAGTGGGGAGCTGGCTCTGAACTCTAACGGTGCTCTGAGGGGTGATGCTCTGAGCCTTCCTCACTCGTGATCCTTGAAATGTTCCGTGAAATCTGTCTACAGTTTTCTTACATGGCATTTTCAGTGTTGTGAAGGCCTACAGAAAGAACTCCCAATTTTTTTTAAAAAATTTATTTTTGGCTGCGTTGGGTCTTCGTTGCTGCACGTAGGCTTTCTCTAGTTGCAGCGAGCGGGGGCTACTCTTCGTTGCAGTGCGTGGGCTTCTCATTGCGGTGGCTTTTGTTGCGGAGCACAGGCTCTAGGCGCGCGGGCTTCAGTAGTTGTGGCACGTGGGCTCTAGAGAGCAGGCACAGTAGTTGTGGCTCACGGGCCCTAGAGCGTGGGCTTCAGTAGTTGTGGCTAGTGGGCTCTAGAGTACAGGCTCAGTAGTTGTGGTGCACGGCCTTAGTTGCTCCACGGCCATGTGGGATCTTCCCGGACCAGGGCTCGAACCTATGTGCCCTCCATTGGCAGGAGGATTCCTAACCGCTGTGCCACCAGGGAAGCCCCCAATTTTTTTTTTTATCATAAAAATTTAGGCTTGATTTTGGGTTGGAGGGAACTAAAAGCTCTCATTGACTTTAAGGCAAAAACTGTCAAGAATTCTGTCAGCTTCCACGTTGCTGTTCTCTGTATCACGGCTTCTCATAAATGTGCTATTTATTAACCATGACGGTGACGCTGTGTCTTGGGAAAACATCGACCCTCGTCCTAAATAAAGTGAAAGCCCATCAATGACATGTTCATTCTCTTCCTTCCCTTCCAGAGACTCGCATGCACCTATTAAAGATAAAATAAATTCACACTGAAAAATAGAAATCTAAAATTAAATATTTAATTAGAACTCTGATTTGCTTTAAAGATAGGTGGCATTGCACAGGCTATATTACACTCTCTGTATAATTTTTTTTTGACAAAAAGGATACTGTTCATTTTAACAGGTCACTTTAATATTAATACATGTGTAATAGGATCAGAACTGAACGTCAGCTAGAGAGAGTACATTGTACATTATTGGGAAAATTACAGTTTTGTATTGTAAAAACATTTATTTTTTAACAAGTTACCTACATTAATCAAAAAATTACAGCATATTTAATAATTTTACAAATTCTTCATAAAAAATATATCTCTGTACAAAAAGGTCGTTTGCACCTACTTCATGTCAGCAGCATGTGGCGGGGTGGCGAGACGGATGGATGGGGGGATGACGATGGTTTTCCTGATCATAATGCCAGCGTTCTTTCCCCTTTTTTATAGTAGCTTTTTTTGTGGTTGTTTATAAAATATTTTACAGGAGAAAAAAATTATTGCAGCTAGCCTGAAGAAAGGCAAGATGTGTGGGACAAGCAGCAGTTTGAACAGCTCTGAAGCACAGAACCTGTCAGAGGGGCTCCTGCCCTCCACGTGCTCTGGCTGCTTCCGGAAAGAATCTTCCAGCCCGAACCCAGAGAGCGTACTTGCCGACAGCTTGAACAGGACCCTCCAACACCTCGCAGGAATCTGATTAACACTGCACACACCCTGGGAAGAAACTAGGCAGAATTCTCGCAAGGAAATTTCATGGAGTATTTTTTTTTTTTAAATAACATGCTCCCAACTGGCAACCGAGGACACTCTGACTTTGCACACAAAGGAGAATCATGTCTAATCTGATCTGTGGTTTCTGGTATGTATGTATGTCCTGTCGTTTCAGGGTTTCGTAACGTCGTTGACCAGCAAGCAGGTCGGGGATGTGGAGAGACATTAATTCAGACTCTGAAGTCAGCATTTTGCACCTAGTTTGAATGAGTCAAACCGCATATGTACACGATATTATATTTATCTATATGTATGTATATATATACACCTCGTATGTATAGTAATCCTGTTCTCCCCTGCACACAAACTTCCTCCCGTTTTCTCTTTGTTTCGGCTCCCTGGGTGTGTTAGGAGCTTGGCTCTGGCTGACCTCATCTGGTCTAAGGAGAAACAGCCATAAGGACTCCAGGCTGCAAAACAGATCTCGGTCCTGTGGCCAGCTTGGCCAGAGGGCAAGGAGCAGAGAACTCAGCACAGTACCCTGGAGTTCAACGCTGTGGGGTGTGGAAGGCCGGGGGAACCAGAGGAGGTTGGCCGTGCCTCCTGACGGCTGTGCCCCTTCAAACAGGCAACAGAACAGCGGGCGCCCAGTGGGTGAGAGCGACTAAGATGCTGAGATCGAAACTTCTGAAAGAATGAGCTGTGATCTTGACTTCTTTGTTTTGTTTTTCACTTTTGAATTCTCATTGCCGCATCTTCTACTTCGTGTTTGGATTTTATCCACGTGGGGGGAATCACACCTATTTTATTTATACTGCAATTCATAATTTACCTATGATGAATTTTAAACTTGAAAAGTCACTGAAATTTTCTTTCCATCTGGAATTATAAAGCATGAAACAAAAGACTAAGTACTACATAAATTATGTCATCGGGAAAGAAGAGTGGGTGTGACTTTTCCTTGCCTCTAAAGGAACACTTGATATTCTGATCCTGAACCTTTTCCACTATATTCCGGGGCTACTGTGGTTCACTGTCCTTCAACGCGATACCAGTGATGGCAGCGAAAGGAAAAAATCACAATGCGCAAGGGAAGACCGTGCTGTGAGCCAAAACCCACAGGTTCTGAGTGTGAGCGACTAAAATAAATTACTATTCACATCTGTACACGGCAAACAGAACATGCTGCAAACCTGCTCGGAAGTAGCGTGAGAGCGACGATCACGGGAGGTGACAGGACTAAAGAAAACACGTGGGAAATAAAAAGGCCTCTTTTTTTCCTCATCGGACATTTTCAGTGAATTCAGCACATCTATGAAGCTAAAAGAAAGCAATAATAAAATAAATGTCTTCAATACTCTTTTTCCTTTAAAACCTGTGCCGTAACTGGGGCTGTGTTTTCTTTTTCTAACGCGCCAACTAAACCCTGCGGGTGGGATGCTTAGCTTGACAGCTTATATACAATGGAGAGTGTGTGGAAACCCCGTGTGAATAGTTTATTTATCAGAATCTTAGTCATTCAGAACACACTAGTGCAAAAAATTGTGCATCAAAACTTCTGCAAGAGAACAGCTGAGTGGGAAATTTGCAGATGGCCCTGGGGATGGACCCCGAGGTGACTGCGGGTCCCTCGAAGCTCGTCCGGTCTCGGCAGGGACGGCGTGAAGCGTCTGCAGGTGTGTGCGGCTACCAGAAAGGGGTCTTCTTCAAGAGGGCTTTTTTTTTTTTTCTCCAGAATATTCGTATTCATGGGGATTGAGAAAAACAAACCAAACCCACACCGCGGTGCTACCGTCTGTCACCGCGCCCGGAGGCCGCCGCGGAGGGGAGGCCGGGGGCCGCTTCCCGGACGGGGTCCGTCGGCGGCGGGGCAGCGGGGCGAGGGAGGCCCTGTGGCCCCTGTGGTCCCCGCCGTCCGCGTCGGAGGAGTGGCTACGGGCGGCCGGCCCGAGCGCTACACCACGGTGCACACCGTGTTCAGGGTGGTGTCGAAGCGCACGGCCTTGGCCTCGGTGGGCTTCAAGTTCGTGTCGTACATGGGGTTCTCGAAGGAGGCCTGCCCGTTGCTGCTCTCGTGGCCGGCGTAGCCGTTGTACTGGACCTTCGGCCGCGCTCTGCGGGCGAGAGGCAAGGGGGGGGACGAGCTGTCAGGGCCGCAGAGCCTCAGGAGGAGCCGCGACGCCCGCGAGCGCGGTGTCGCCACGTTACCTGTGCTTGTGGAGGTGAAACGCGAGCCCGGAGAGAACGAGCGCGGAGAGCGGGGCCAGGATGGCGGCCGCGACGGAGCCGCTGCTGGCGCCGCGCTGGGGGCGCGCGGGGTCTGGAGCCGAGCTTCGGGCGCCTGGAAGAGAGAGCAGCCTTTACCCTGCAGCCGGGCCCCGAGCCTGCGCGGGGCGCTCTGCGGCGGGCGTGGGAGCGCGTGCACGCGGCGGACCCGCCGGGGCTCCCTTCCGGAGGCCCACCTTCCCGGTGGCGAAGACGCGCAGCCCGCTTCCCGCTCGCTGACGCGCAGCGACGCCGGGAGAGGCTCGCGTCCGCACTGCGCGCGGGGCAAAGGCGCCGTCGCCCGACCTCCCCCGGGGCTGCGGACACCGCGTGCGCGCGGCCGCGTCTCTCTACGGGACGGCGAGTGTCTCCTGTTGCCTCCTGCTCTGAGACGCAGCCTCAGCAAGATGTGCCACTGAAGTTACATAAAGAGCCCAGCTCTCTATAAAGAGGGCGTCACACTCATATAGGTGAGCATCAAGGTGCCATCTCCCTTTATTTGGGTAGATTCCGAAATTCACTACAGAGTTTAGAAATGATCAAAGAATGCAACTCGGTGTTATGAAGCAGGCTTCTATGCGGACACAAAAATATGATTTCTGTCAATTAGAAGGGAAGGCAGGCGTAAACATCTCAAACATCACGAAGGTGATATAATCATTAACTCTCCGTATATGTGCAGTGGCAGATACATGCACGACATTGAAAAAGATGCAAACATTAAAAATTCAAATCAGAAAGCATTTATTGCCAAATAATGCAGTTGATTCTTGAAGAATTTACTTATAAACTGCAATTTGAAATGTATTTGGCTTACTTGCATGGAACCACTCAATGCACGTTAGTGATCAATTATGATTGGGGTCATCTGAATACAGCAGAATTGTTAGAAAGAAGCTGACCTTGTTTTAGAAGTATATATCCAGAATTTATGGGATGTTTCTTTTTTTTTTTTTTTTTTTACAAATCACAGATACAAAGAAACAATCAAATATTTAAAATAATTAAATAGGTTTTTAAAGAAAAAAATCTTGAATTTTCACATAAAAGCCTAAAAATATTGTCATCTCCTTCAACAGATGCAGGATTATGCTACTCCCTACCACCCTCAGGTCTAATATAAATGTATTTTATCCTGGATGTTGGCACTTTGTAAATTAACCATATCTTTTGGCGATCCTTCTGTATCAGCACACATGAATCAGATTTAATTTTTCATTTCCAGATGCATTCACCAGCTGCCATGCAAGGGGAAAACGCCACATACTTGTTCTCCTAAATCTCAGCATCCAGGTGATGGGCATGTGAGCCGGGTTAAGCCAATGGGAAGCTCCCCGCCGCCCCCAGGCATCGAGTTTGGCACAAGTGATGCAGAGGCTCCTAAGACGGTTTAGAATTGGGTCCTGAGGCTGTGGTGAGGCTGGGGTGGGGTGGGGCTAGAGCCCTGGGGACCACATCAAGCGCTCCCTGGTGGTGCTTCCAGCCACCACCGGCCAGTCCAGGGGCAGCGCGCAGCAGAAACACGCAGCCACCAGGGGTGGCGCTGTCCAGCAGGGAGAAACGCGGTGCGGCTCAAAGGGCACCAACTCCATGGTTTTGTGGTGAGAGTTAAATGTCAGATCTCCACTACTTAAAACAATGCGTGGCACGTAGCAAAAGTTTCCCAGGACCCACATTTACTAGAATGTAAGTTGCATTACGCCAGGGCAGTTTTTTGGCCAGCTTTCCTCTTGAGTGCCCGGGGACTACAGTAGAACCTAGAACACAACAGTTGCTCAATATATATTTGAGGAATGAAAAAATGGTACTGTCTTTGAAGTAGTTCAACATCCGATGGTTTCCATAAATTACCATGGCTCATTCTCCAAGTGTTTATAATTCTGTGCATCTCTTTGCCTCATTCTAATAAATTTGTAGCCTGCTTAAATTAACCAAAGCTATTTTCTGTTACCTGCAAACAAGACTATATATTTTTGGCCATAATAGATATCAGACTTCCAATTAATAAAATTCTGGATAATGGACCTGCCGCAGGAGACCTCACAACACAGGGCAACATAAAAGGTCTTTGTGAATTAAACTCCTGACTTTACTCTGATATTATTATGCTGTCTGGAGCTCCTAGTTAATTTCAATTATTTACCTGTGTTTTAATAATTTAAAGGGTAATGCATGCACATGATATTAATTAAAAGGGCATAAGCGGATACAGAAACAAATACTATAAAGACGATGGAAATAAAGGGTCACTCCTTGCCCTTTACACTAGTTTTCCTCTTTATGATTGACGAGGTGTTTGTTTTTGCTTTTGTTTGTGTTTTAGTGTCCTTTTCATAATGTACTATTAATATATATGATTGTTTCTCTTTTCTTACTTTCCTAAAATATGGGGATACTATTTACATTTTTTGTATTTGGCTTTTTAAACTTAACCATATATTCGTGAGTTTCTTCCATCTGTGCATATGAATTTAATTGTTTTCACGTGTGCAGTATTCTATTAATTGGCTATGCCAGAATTTATTTAGCCAGTCTACTGTTGAAGAACGTTTAGGCCATTTCTAGGTCTTTTTCTATGATGCCGCCATGAAATTCTTTTTCTACAGTGATACATCAGCAGGAGTCTGAATATACAGGATAAATTCTAAGCAGTAGAATCATTGCCTAGCAGAATGTGTAACTTGTAGTGTTGCTAAGTCTTACCTACTTGCTCTCCAAAGTGGGGTCCCAGTTTCACTCCAACCACTGTCTTAGGAGGCACCTGGATGGCTGTACCCCACCTACCTGCCACCCCCCTTCCCCCTCCCTCTCCCCCTCCCTCCTTTCCTTCCATTGCCCCTCCTTTCCTATTATTACCACTACTCGCTAATAAACCAAACACAGCGTGTACTTATTTTCTCAGTTCCATTTCTTAAGAATGAAGGGGAGCATCTTTTCACATTATAGGCTGAGCCATTCAATTTTTTTAAAGAGCATTATTGAAAGAAATTCACATACTACAGAATTCACCCTTTCAGTGCATACATACAATTCAAGGGGTTTTTTACTATTAAAACTTGGGGGTTTTGGTGCTGCAAGGATCACCACAATCTATGTGAGAACACTGCTGTCTCCCCTAAAAGAAAGCGGTACCCTTACAGTCATTCCTCATCCTCCGTACCCCAGCCTCAGCTTTAGGCAACCACTCATCCACTCTCTGTCTATATAGATTCACCTGTTCTGGATACTGCATATAAATGCAATCATACAATATGTGTTTCTGGTGAATGGCTTCTCTTACTTAGCATAATGTTTTCAAGATAATATTCCATCGGGTGGATGCACCACATTTTGTTGCTCCATTCATTAGTTGATGGACATTTGGGTTGTTTCTACATTTGGACAATTAGGAAAAATGCTGGTATAAACATTCGTGTACTAGTTTTTTGTGTGAACATGTTTTTAGTTCTGTTGCCTATACATGTTGGAGTGGAACTGCTGAATCTTGTGGTTACGCCATGTTTTACCTACTTGAACTACCAGGCTGTTTTCCACAGCAGCTGCGCCATTTTTATCGGTACTTTCCCATCAGCAAAGTACAAGCGCTCCAGTTTCTGCACAGCTTTGCCTCCACTGGTTTGTCTTTATGATCCGAGCCGTGCTGGTGGGTGTGAAGTGGTTTTGATTTGTGTCTCCCTAATGATTAATGATGTTCAGGATCTTTTCATTGGCTTATTGGTCATTTTTATGTCTTTGTTGAAATGTCTATTTAAATTCGTTGCCAATGTATTAGTTAGGGTATTTGCCTATGTACTGTTTAGCCATAAGGGTTTATACATTCTGGACACAAGTCCCTTGTTAGATACATGGCTTGCACCTTCTCCCATTCTGATTGTGTATATTTGGGGGAGGGGATTCAATTTTAATGGGAAAACCAATTTATTTTTCAGTTTCTTATACAAGTTTTTGCATCAGAGTTGTCTTTCAAACTAACTTGGTTTAGTGTCCGTTTAATGATAATCACATTTTTTCCCAGTTTATCTACTGACTGGAGACAATTAAGAGGTTGTTTATTTTTAACCATAAAAATAGAGTGTAGCCATAATTCTTAAATGAATGGTTGTTGTTGAAGTATTACTTAAACATAGACGTTTCTAATTAGTTGAATGGGAGACTCGCTTGTGATTCAAATTATTTTGTGAGGCAAATTGTTTTTCCTGACAATAAGCTCATCATCACATGAGAAGAAAGATTACTTGTTAAAGCAAGCTGTTATTTTGTTAGATTAAAAAGAAATGGGGCAATGCAAAGAAAATTTGCAATAGCAAAGTGACGGTTTGGGTCAGGCTCATTGGATGAGTAAACGCAGACATCCACAGAGTATCGTGCACAGCTTGCTGGGGTGTCCTTAGACAAAATTACTAGAGCGTGTGCATCGGGGAGAAAGGAGGGCAAATAACTACAGGGTTTGGCTCAGAGCAAAAGAAAACTTCACCCATCATTCGTGTTGGTCTATTTCATTATCTCAAAATAATACAACCCCATTTAAAAAATCATCTCAGCCAACACAGACATTGTAAGTTAAAGCTCTTCTATTTAAAAGTTCTTAGCTTGGAAAGGTGGATTTAGAGTATTTTATGATTAAATGTCCCTTTTGGTCAAGTTTTTTGCTTTTTAAGCATGATATTATACAGGTTGGTATATATTTCCTTTGGAATCCCCCGGTATATTGATAAAAGATTTTTTTTAATATTTATGTATTTATTTATTTATTTGGTTGCACTGGGCCTTAGTTGTGGCAGTCAGGCTCCTTAGTTGCGGCTCCAGGTCTCCTTAGTTGTGGCATGCGAACTCTTAGTTGCAGCATGCACGTGGGATCTAGTTCCCTGACCAGGGATTGAACCCGGGCCCCCTGCATTGGAAGCGTGGAGTCTTATCCACTGTGCCACCAGGGAAGTCCCCGATAAAAGTTTTATGAAATGAATTCATCAGTGACAATCATCACCAAATATTACACTCGTGCTCCTCTGACAGGTTGCTCTGGCATCAAATCCTACATAGCAATATTCCTCTCTATAAAATTAATGTTAGTAGCATTCCGTAAGTAAAGTATAAAGTAGTTGATACTATTCAGGAGAAATGCGGAGCTCATCTCATTACAAAAAAATGCATCTTCTCATCTGTGTTAGTAGCAACACAAGTAAAGACATGTGTGAAAAGAGCTTTAGCACAAAGCAAACCCTCATATTGACTCTTAATCTTCACAGCAACCAGGAACTGACTTCTCTACTGAGATTTCAGATGAAGAAATAGGCTCAAGAATATTATAATTCATCCTGGATTACAAAACTAGCACATAGATGAGGTAAGCTTCACATCTAGTGATTGTTCTTCATACACTTTTCTTGTCTGATTACTGAGACGTAATCAAGTATTTGAGAAAGAGATAAAGAAGGAAAACAGGCATAGCTGCCCCGTCTGTCTGTCTAGAGCAAACTTTTTTCTCATAACTAAGTCGTGAACACCTTTCTACATCATATGTTATCTTTGTTTCTTTAATGAAATATACTGAATTAAATTGTTTTCTCTTTAATGTAACACATTGTATAAAATTATTGATGTAAGCAATTTATTTATGATAGATGTGTGAGATACACAGATTATTTCTAATTTCAACTATTTAAAGTAGTCCTGCTGTAGACCTACCTGAATATGCAAAAAATAATGGTCACCCTTGTCTGATTTAAAATTTTAGGGATCGACCTGTCGATGAAAGAATACCGTCAAACTGTACACGTCTACTCATACACCCACCAAAATGAACACCCAGGTGCCTGTTTCTACTGCCCACCCCAAATCACTTTTAAGAAACGCTGGCATTCTCATAGCTGAAAATGATCTTTGTTGTCATAATACATATTTTTGAAGTTAAAGATCTTTTCATAGTTTGTTGGACATTTTAGTTAGTCTTATAATTTTCTTAAGGTAATGTAGTTTATTCTTTAATTGTGTTTCATCTTTGCTTTTTCCCCTTATTTCAAAATATCTCTTTGTATATTAATTCTATGTCTGGCATATTTATTGCAGCTGATATTGTCTATTTTGCTATTCAAAAGAAGGGTTTTTTTTTCATCCAGCTGTAAAATATGTGTCTCTTCCATTATTTTTGTTTCTGTTTCTTTCAGAGTCATGCCCTTTCCATCACACTCAGCTTAATCATCTGAAAGCCAACCTGATATTTGCTTTGAAAAACAACGTAAGTGCAGTGTACCTTGCCTTTCCAGCTTGAACTTCCCAAAATCTTTTCCATGTATGTCACCTTGGAAAGTAAATCCTCCTCTTTCAAGTCCAGATGATACCTGATAACGCACGAAAAGGAAAAAACAATGCATAACAAGGATTAATGATAATCTCTTCTTTTATCATAATATAAATATTATTTCTATTTAGAAAGTAAAGGTTAACTATTTAAAAAAATTTGTCATTTCTTCAAGTGACCCACTTATAGTTAGAAATTGAAAAATACAGACATGAACTTCAACTAACAAATAAATTCTCTCTCTTGTTTTGATCTCAAAAACAGTAGTTTTTTACAACATATATATAGGTTAAGTACCCTTGGTAAACGGGGACACACATATGAATTACATCAGAACCTACATTATGTAAAACTCGCTGTGTCACAACTACTGCCTCGTGTACCTCACGTGAGGCCGTTTACCCTCGAGTTCGATGATGAATTAAAGCAGAAGCAAAGGGTTAACTTGCAAGGAAGAAAGTGAAGGGGGTGTCTTAGATCTCTGTTTATCTGGGGATGCTACCTTTTAGAACTTTCGGGGTGGTTACCAGTGGCCTTGGAAGGAGTTTGGTCCCCACCCTTACGGTGGGATGTGGTCTGGATCTAAGCTCTCTGGCAGGAACAGCCCATTTGCTCCTGGCCAGTTTGTTTCTCATTTCAGAGACAGGTTTCTTCCATCATACAGTGAAGGGGTGAAGTGGCCACGCAGCTGGGATGAGGGCCGGCTGAGTTTTCACGGGGCAGACAGGACCTGACCAGGTGCTCTCGGAAAGGAATCGCCCCAGGCGCCCCCAGCGCTGCGCAGACGCGGTGATTAGAAACCCCGCCCAGGGAGTACTCACGTAGCCATCCAGCCCCCAGGGGTCGTTTTCAAAGTTGCTGACAAAAATGTCCACTGGGCCTTTAATCTGAAAAGCTTTCAGAAGTAAGTGGGCCTCTTCCTTCTTGTAAACGCCTAGGAAACGATCAGGGGGTTATTCTTACAACGTGGGAATGCTTATGAGTCAGTAACGCAGGCATTCGATCCATTTGATTTGGAATATGGTACAGAGATGATAATGTTTTAAATCACAGAGATTAATATTTTTATTTTTAAATTTTAGCTTCAGTACTTTTTTCCTAAAAATCACTTCTTATGAAAGTCCTTGTCTTATCTTTAAGTATCATCTATTTCACTCAATTCAACATCTTTACCCCACAGAAAGAACAAAAGTAATATGCATTCAGTTCATTAATTTTTTAAACCCAGCATTTTATTCATATTTTACTCACTTCTGAGGACAGGAGTATGTAGGAAAAAAAGAGACCATAACCTAGGGGATTAAACTACTGTGTATGAACTAAACAAGCTACAAGAATATATTGCACAGCACAGGGAATATAGCCAATATTTTATAATAACTTTAAATGGAAATTCATCTATAAAAATCTTGAATCATGGGCTTCACGGTGGCGCAGTGGTTAAGAATCCGCCTGCCAATGCAGGGGACACGGGTTTGAGCCCTGGTCCGGGAAGATCCCACATGCCGCGGAGCAACTAAGCCCATGTGCCACAACTACTGAGTCTGCGCTCTAGAGCCCGCGAGCCACAACTACTGAGCCCGCGTGCCACTACTACTGAAGCCCACGCACCTAGAGCCCGTGCTCTGCAACAAGAGAAGCTGCCGCAATGAGAAACCCACACACCACAACGAAGAGTAGCCCCCACTCGCCGCAACTAGAGAAAGCCCGCGCGCAGCTACAAAGACCCAATGCAGCCAAAAATAAATAAATAAATTTATTAAAAAAAATATTGAATCACTAAAAAATGACAATTGTGATAAAGACAACTATGTTGAAAAGACACATGGGGAGTTAGTACAAAATTATCATAAAATTTCAACATGGGAAAAAAATAAATATTTCTAAATCAATATAAAAAAAGAGAGACCATAACAATGACCCCAAATATAGCTACTTATGCAGATGAATTGCACTTACTAAAATGAAATGAGCAGCAGGGTGGCCAAAGTGTGACGGACATACTTGTGGAGCCCGCGAGACCCTGGGCGTGAAGTGACTGACAGTCACACCTCTTAGCTACTCATAAGCTGCTCGGAATGACTGCTGAGTGGCATTGACCAGAGGTGTCACGGTGTGGCAAGGGGGAGAATGTGTTTGCAGCTACGGCTAGTTCCCTACTCAGAGGAGGAACTAAATAAATAAGTAAAGAAACAAAGAAACAAACAGATATTAAATAACAATAATGAACCCAAATGTCTTCTGTGTAGAGAGGCAGGTTCAAGGGAAAATCACGCTGTTCGCTTCAGGGACTCCAGCAGTTCATTCCCAACAACTCCCGTTAGAGAAGTGAAACTCTAACATCGCAGAAAGAGTCTCCACTGGCCCATCACATAGGATGGAAGGGGACCCACGGACAAGAACGACCACCTAAGGACTTGACTTTGGGCTCCATCATGCCCACCATCAGCAGCTCTGTGTTTCTGGCGTCCAGTTTAACCTCTAAAACTCTGAACCCCACTTCTATATACTATCAGCAGAAATAAACTATGTATGAGGCAACTTTTACGGTGTTTAAATGAGAGCACTCAGCAGACCACCAGGGCCCCAGCTGGCCCTCCGTGGATGTTAGTTTCCCTTCCTCTTCCACACCCCCTCCTCATCAGAATGCACATGGCAGGTGGACTTATATCCACTTGGGACTCAGCCAGAACAACCCTTGATCCACCCGCTTTCCCAAATCCAAACGAGAGATTTCCCAACACTTATCCACAGACATCAGTTGCATCAAAATCACACTAGAGCATTTTCTTTGGGAAAAAAAAAATCCGAACTCCACGAAGAGAAATAATATCTAAAGGAGATGGGTGAGCCTAAGAAATCTGAATGTTTTACAAAGTCTCAGTTTATTCTGACACAGGACCAGATTTGAGCACCTGGTCTAAATCATTTACACATTCACAGGGTTAAGATGCAAAGCAATTTTGGGGCCCCTGGACTACGAATTCATAAATATGTACCTGTTTAAAAATCTCTGAGTATGAATTATTTTTCTTTTCCTAAATCCAGAGTATGTGTACCATTTTTAGATGTTTTCCCATCCAAGGAAGCAGGAAAGTGAGACATGAGGGATGGGGAGGAGTCCTGACCTGCTCTCATACTTTCTAGAGATGAATCTGTGTCTGTCTAGTAACTAGTGAGTGTGTGCGTGCCATCGGGGGCCCCTTGGTGTTCAGAACCAGTGCTGGGGCTTGTGGACAACTCAGAGTCTGATCCCTTCAGGAGTCAGTCTATAGAAAAAGACACATGGTTGTCAGAAGTGAGATAACTGAAAAAACAAAACGCACTAGATTCAGTCATGAAGGTAATTCTGTGTCTTACTGGTTGAGAGCCTGAGCTCGAGATTCTAATCGCTGAGATTCTGATGGCAGAGCTCAAATCCTACTTCTGTCGTATCCACTTAGCAAGGCCACTGAATTTCCCTGAGTGTCTCTCTTTTTTAATCAGTAAAAAAAAAAAAAGGTGTTTAATAAGAATACACCACAGACGGATGTAAGAACGAAAAGGACAATATGTATATAAAGCACTTAAAATAGTGTCTGGCATATAAATCAGAGCTATTGCTTTATTAACTGAGATACATCAATAAAAACTCACCAGGAGCAAATGAGTTAAAAGAGAGAGAGAGAGAGAATAGCAAAAGAATGAATTCTGGAGACATGAATACCTGGACATAAATCTTACATCTTTGACTTAAGACGATCTGTGTGTCACCTTGAGCTCGTTAATTCACTTTTCTGTACTGGTTTTGTAATCTTTAAAATGAGACAGTAGTACCACCCTGTCGTGGTTACTGAGATGATCCAGTGCGACGCAGCAGATGCAAAGCCAAGGTAACGTTAACCAGCACTTAACACGCGTTGGTGCCCTCTCTGCGAGAAGCCGGAGGGTCTGCCCCTGCTCACGTCGGGGTTAATGAAACCCCTCGGCACCTACCTGCCAACTTCAGCTCCCCCTGGGCGGCTTCAACGAAGGTTGCGTTCACCTTGCTGCTTGTTGCGTTGAACCAGTCAACAGTTAGGGTTGCAGGCTGTCTTTTCCCTAAATATTCATAATATCCCTTCCACACTGAATGGATGAAAAATACATCTGAAGGAACTGTGGGGGAGAAAAGATGACTGTTAGCACCCACAGAAAAATTCCATTTAGATATCCTAATACACAGAAGGTATAACGTTGTTCAGTAAGACAGCACAGCAGTGACAGTGAGGAAGACAAAGATGGTCTACCTGCGTGTCCCTGCACAGCAGGGGTAAAAATCAGATGACCCGAGCAGGGAGCAGGGACAGTACTGTGAGATGCAAATGCACATCTGTCACCTGGTCGGAAAAATCTTGTAGATGCCAGCGCACACCTCTCTTACCAGGTCTGGCAAGGCCAGAGTGTAGGGTGAAGTGGGACTCCCAGTTATTAGGTTAGACTGTATCAGGCTTAATAAATACATTAAACTGACCTGGAAAATCACTACTGATACTTCATTTAATATCTAAGTCTACTAACTTTGGAAAGACTTAGGAGGCTCAGAAAACTGACAGCATCTGTCAGGAGCCTTCTGCCCTCAGAAAGCCGGCACTTCAAAGCACCACCATGACTGCACAGACCAGCATATGAAGACAAAGATGTTTTATTTCTTGAGGTCTTTATTTTGTAAGTAGAGCCAATCTCTCATCTCTCTCTTCTACTCTTTAATCTCCTTATAAAAAATAGTCCAGTGTTGGTAAGAAAGCTAGATTAAATGATGTCAGATGGCATCTTTTAAGTTCAGAAACAAAAGGCAGAAAGTCTTCTTAAAACATTACAAGTCATCTGGGACAGGAATTCTTGCAAAGATTATTGAGCTATTCTCTCTTTTCACTGGTTAGAAAAAAAATCATTTTTTACATTTCTGCTAATAAATATGTATAAAATCCTGATACTTTTACAATATTGATATAAAATTTTACAGGGTAATTGAGATAAATCTACATCAATGATGCCACTAAATTTCTATTTGCTTTTTGTCTCATGACGTGTGTAAATTGTTTAACTGGACAAGATCCACCGTGAGTGGAACTGGTCAGAACGTATTGTTGGACTTCCTAGGTGGAAAGAAAGATTTGTGTCTCCCTAAACATAGTTTTTAGCAAATGCACTTATGGCAACACGTGAGGAGGACAAAGCATAGCGTCCCTTTTCTTTCCAGTCCCATTTCCCGTCTTCCCAGACAGACTGACCCTATAAGACATCACCTAGTGACAGAAGAGTTGAAGAACAGATGTCATCACTTCCTATGGCTTTGATGGACCCAACTTCCTAATAACAGTAATTTTAAAAATTGAGTAAGTTTGAAGCGGAGCTATGACACGGGCATCTGACACAGTTGCTGACTGACCAGCGACACTGAACAGGTCTGCCCGCCATCAGCAGCATCACTGAGCCACACTCTTAATCAGCGAGCCCCGAATGCCTTGTCAGCCTTTTCTAAAATAAACAGCCTGGAAAACAACGTCAAGATTGCTTTCCCTAATCAGAACGCATACACTCAACTGGAGCTGTGAACGCACTTGTTTGGGCCTCGCACTTAGGTCCCTCTCGTTGGTGGATCCGAGTGGGTCGGCCTGGCTGGTCTGTCCAGTGGCTGGTCTGTGTCCCGCTGTGACCATCGGGGACGTGGAAGATGATCTTTTCGGGTCTCTGTCCTCTGACCTGTTGCTGGTGGTTTGCAGTGTACTGTAACCACCGACGGGGAGGTGCTAGATTGTGCCTCCTACACAAAGACCCCTGTTGAATCAGCACTTCCCTTCAGAGAGGGTAAGGCACGCTGACGGGGTGCCTGCAGCTTCAGAAAGAGCCTGCAGACTTTTCACGACCACCGCAGCAAACAGAACAGGACAAACACACCACCAGCACCAGCACCACCACCAGTACCACCAGCACCACCACCAGTACCACCAGTACCACCAGCACCAGCACCAGCACCACCAGCAGCACCAACGACTGTGTCGTTTTATTGAAGAATATGTTGCCTGTATAGAGCATTGATTTCTGTATTTGATATGTATAAATAACATTTACATAGAATACTCCAGAAGGTTTTTTTTAAGGTAGATTTTATACTTCACGGTGTACACTGGATGGATTCCTTTAACTATGTTGTAACTTTTTGCCTCATCTAAGAATTAAATGCAAAACCCAGCACTGTTACTTAACCATAGCATTCCACATACTCCTTCCACCTTTGATCCTGGAACGGAGCTTTATGTCTGAGAAACAAGTGCGAAAACCTGAGTAAGGAAAACCCCAGAAAAGGGACCTTATATATTTATAAATGTTTTCTGTTTCTGTTAAACTTTTTTTTAAAGTTTGACTTATATTATAATTTGGGGACACACTGTATTGTTTAAATATTCTCTAAATTTATAACATAGATACAATAGGCCAGGTGATTTGTAGTAATGAACATCTTCGTTAGGAAATAAAACTGCATCTTTCCCATCTGCTATGGCATGCATTAAGCAAGGTACCACACACAACAAAAAGCGATAATTAACATATTCGGAGGCAGAGGATGTCTGAATTACAGAGATACTTGGGGAAAAAAATGGAGCCCCACATTTGAACTGCTCGAATTCACAGCTGATGCTGTCATAAAGCGTCCTTTACTGTAACTTCCTCATTTGGAGGAAAGAATCACAACCCTCTTTATAAGGCTCTCCATTATACCACATTCTGGGTCAGTATTTGATGTCCATTTCTGCCTATAAAATGCCTAAGGCACCTTTTAATAAAACAGCATGTGACAAGGACAAAGGTTTTCCTTTTAAGTATTGTTCCATTAACAAACCACAGTTATGAGAGAAAGAGGAATCTGTGTAGGCTTGGTGTTTTAAATAACTGAAGCATTAACTTGTTCATCAACTAACGGAATCAGAAATTTGCATGTTAAAATTTGTTTCACTGCACAGAGTATAGGAGAGAACAAATCACTTTATTTGATTTAAATCTATAACTGTTCTGGTATACAAACCTGGAGTTTTAGTAACTGTTTCATTAACTTCTCTCACTCCTTTACCTACAAGTAAAAAGACAAATTATCACTTTCAAAAAACATTTATTTTCGAATAAGTTTGAAAAAATGTCAAATTGAAGCAATGTTCCTTTCTCCAGATTTCTTGAATGCACAAAATAGGAATATCTTACACATATCCATTTTAAACCCTTATATTCACAGCAGAATATCCTTTGCTTTTGTGGGAAAACTGAGTTTCGTAGTGGAAATCAATCTGGATCTGACATGCGCATTTGCATTTAGTGTGTTACAACAGAGAGCCTTGTAAATGAGGGTGTTTATACCCCTTTGTCACTCCTGTTTGGGATCTACTGCCCCCAACTGAAAGGTAATATACAAAAAATCACTATGACTTCATAACCCTTCTCAGGTTTCCAGGTCCCCAACGCAATCAGTGAACTCACAAGTTAACAGTCAATAACATCAAAGTATTTCCCTGCAGAATGTTTAACTTGGTCTATCAACTTAGATTTAACTCATAATCTCTTTGCTTTTATAGTTTTGCATCAAACCACAAATTATCACTTTTTTAAAGTGTGTATTTTGCTATTTCTGAGAGAGAGGGGCAAAGGAAACATAAATGTCTTAATTCCTAACGTGAGAGCTACAGACAGGCTCCAGGAAACTGAAGCTAAAGGCAGGGGCTTTATCACACTCCGTAATTCTGTCTGTGCTGCTTAGTCCTCGCTGCATGACTAAGCAGGGTTTGGTGGAGAACCGGAACGGTTAGCTGCCATCAAATCTGACTCAGTTATTACTCTTATTTGCAAATACACAAGTTTGTGAGTTCATTAATGCATCATTTCCGTGTTATTGCTTTTGTAATTTTAAAAAGCAGAACCAATGTCAAGAACACATAAACTTATATTTCACCGCCAGATAGCTTGCAGTCTCAAAAATAACAGACTTAATTTTATACATTCACCAATATTTGGTGATATTTGCCCATTTTCATTAAAAAATACATTTTCCAAAAATATACTGTATATTATTTTCCTTTTAACTCAAAATGTGTTTCTCTTTGCCTTAAAATGTGATTTGCAAATAATGAAATCTGCACATCTCCTTAGTCTGTGCCACTACTGTAGCCAACACTGACTACACACATGTTCGCATACACACAGCTCACACACATTAAGCACGGATTTGGTTGGGGTGACGGACATTGCTTCCAAGATGCTACTTCTTGTGGCTCTTAAACCTGGACACTAGCCTGATGGGCAACTGACACTCATCCTTGCTCTGCAGGGACCCACTTTCACTTCTCACCAGTGACTTACTTTTACAGACAGGTGACTTCCCTGTCCATTTCATGTCCGCTTTACACGTCCTGTGCTCAGATCCACCTGCGAGGAAGAATCCCGGATGGCAGGTGTACACTAAGGTGTAACCAAAAGTGGGGAGGTCGATGGCCCTCACGTCCGCGTGGGCTGGCGTTTCAGGCTGGCGGCAGGCGTGAGCTGAAATGGGATTTAATCCATTAGTAGTCCACTGTAGCCTTAGCATATGTGTCTAAGGAAATACAGCAAAAAAATTGGAAATGGCTATGAAATCAGTTTACCATTTAAAACTGAGAATACAGGAGCTGTACATATCACCAACATTCTGGTCGCTGCAGCTTTCAGCACAACAAAGCCTCGGTGTTTGCCAGCTCTCTCTCTCTCTCTCTCTCTTCCCCTCCCCTCCCTCCCTCTGCTTGTCCTCCTCCTTCTCTCTCACTCCCTCTCTCTATCTATCCACCTATCTATCTATTGATATCTATCATCTAACTTTCTATCTATCTATCTATCATCTATCTCCTTCTCTACATATATGTGTGTAATTATGTGTAGAAATTTAGAATAGAAATCATAGCTTTAAAATAAACACTTCTAAAAAAAATAAACACTTCTGACATACTATTAATATAAATAATGTTAAATTTTATTAAAAGAGCAGTACTTTAAACTAAACACATACACATTAAAGTGTATTTTTAAATATGCTTTGATTTTTGTCCAACGGCAACTAGAAAATTTAATGCTCAGTTAAATGAATAATTAATTTTGGTCATAATTCGATGTGTGTTTAGAAAATTAATTGAAATATAGATTCTTATTACCTTTAAAAATATCATTTGGGAGTAAATAAGGTTGTAATGTTTAGATCTCAATTTATTCTTTATAAAGTGTGCAGTTATGTGTCAAATAAAGTACTTGGTCGATTATTATAAGTTTACATTATTAAAATCATGAATGCAATCATTTTAAGTATCCTAATATTTTGCACTTCAGCAAACTTTCAAGGTAATGAAGACCTATTAGTTCCACACAGAAACACACACACATATGTGTATATACATACATAGATGTACATGTGTGTATCAATATAATATCTGTCTATATAATATCCACATATATAATTTGAGTAGAGATTCAGAATAGAGATGATACCTTTGAAATAAATATACATCTTATAATACTGATACATAAATACACAAAAATCACACCTTATATACTATTAGAAGATTTTTGTGTAACATTGTACTTGTCTTTATGTCTAACCTAGTAAGAGATACTACGTCGCACTAAATTGGTAAAGGATGAAAAGTTAATTACTAATCATTCATACAACATTTCTCCTAATTCTCATGATTAAGTCACAGAATAAAATTTGGTCCTAAGTAACTATTTGAATGATCGATTCACATATAGACCCCGAAAAGAACACTTCAAACATTTCTATTAATATGCTGATGTATCACATGATCTTTAATAACCTGAGATGGACATACTAGGAGAATAATAGCACAAGGAGGTTTTCTCTCCGTGAATGTTAACTATGTTATCCACACTGATCTTTGGTTTGGGGCAGTTTCTCAGACTTAAGTGCCTCGGTATCACCTGGAGGGCCTGGGAGCTACAGACTGGACCCCCCCCTCTTGTGCACTCCACCCTCCCCGGGCCCCCAGAGCCTCAGGCCCTGTGGGTCTGGATGGGATCCGGCTCAAGATTTGCGTGTCAGCCGAACCCCAGGTGATGCTGCTGCTGGTCCCAGGGAATCAAACTTTGAGAAACAGGAGTTTAGGGAACTGAAAACAATCAAACAAACAAAAATAAGCTCCTCATTATTTCCCGGGAAGGTAAAACACTGCCCAGCCGCTGGAGAGTAGACAGGTCCCTGCCGACCTCGAGCAGGGGTCGCACTCACGGATGCACTCTGTCTGGATGCCGCTCCACGTCAGGTTCGCCAGGCAGGTTCGCGTTGTAGAACCTTGAACGTGGTAACCTTTTCTGCACCGGAAAAACACCATGCTTCCAACCTGGAGGGGAAACCCAGTGAGGAACTGCTGAAACCAGGGGTGACCAAAACTTGGGTTTCTTATGGTAAGTCAGTGAGAACGACAGACACAGGTAGTATTTTCCAGTGTTCCGATATATTTGCACTACGTGTCTATATGCCAGAAGATGTCACCTGAGCCTTCAAGGCCACGTGTGAGCCCCAGTATAAAATGTGCTGGCTTTAACCTACGTCCTCGGCAGGGTGTACGAAGGCCGTCAGGAAGGGGCCGGTGTGCGTCAGGGCCAATCAAACGAGAGCATTTTAAGTTTCAGGAAAAACAGGGAGAAGTGGCTGAAGAAAAAGGACGTTTATTCTAAATTAACAGGATCCCCAGCTTGAACAGAGTGTGCACATTTAGCTCTGGCTTTCAAAGCCATCTGATCAGAGACCCCTGAAGTCACTCGACAACTTAAGATGGTTGAAACATTGTATTTCAAGCTTCATTACTTTCCATCTTTAGGTATTTCTCCAATATTCATGTTAATGTACTTTTTATTTAAAAAGTCAAATGAACATTCAAAATATTCAATATTGAGCATGTTAACCACTCTTAAGAGTTATGAGCGATCATCCAGAGAAGAGATACCATACAGGAACCCTAGACTATGGGGCCTGAATCCATTTTCTTCTCCTGTTTTTGTCTCTAGAATTTAATACTATTCACCTATTCTATCAGGTCACCAAATGGGGTCTTTTTATTTGTAGCTCTTCAGTGGCAAGTCACCCTGCTTTGAGATTTGCTGTGTCAGTTCAGCAGACAAAAAATACAAAAATATGCATGCTTTCAAATAGAAATTAATATAGCAGTTAATACTGTGTGAATAAGATACATACAGTTATTTCAGTGTTGACAGTTAAAATAACAAGCAGAAATCCTCTCTGAATGGATTTTGTTTGGGCAAATATAACTTGAATCAAATACGGTACATAAAAACACACATATGTTTAAGTATCAGTTTCATTTCAACGTAGAGAAAAACATGGTGAAATAAAAATGGAGAACCTCATATCCTCTTGAGCTATTCTGTATTCCAAACTGTGGGGTACCGGGGTCTGGGCAGCTGTTGTGAGCAGGGTCTGAAATTCACAATTAAAACAAAAATTAGAGAACCAGATATGGTTATTACAGGGATTCTAACATTTTTACTAAGAGGTCTTATGAAATTCAGAAAATTGTGTTTTGTCAAATGTGCAAGATGTTTTGCACAAAAGTTTAAAATTAAATTGCTATTTTTGCCTTTTTTTCAGATATTTTCTTTAGATATTAATTTTTAGTGCTTTACCAGACTCTGAATTGCTCTGTGTATAATTTTCTATATCAGAATAAGCACATTCTTTTCCATTCTCTGGTTTAATTTTTCTCTACTGATGTATTGGTAGGTTAATAGTATATTATCTTCAATAATTATCTATTATGATCATTTTTTAAGGATTTAATTAATTACCATCTCCTTTGGCCATATATTACATTACTCCAAATGTCCTGAATTAATTTTCTTCAAGATTCCAAAATGAGTAATATACTTAATGCTTAGAAACAGAAGCTTATAGTAGACCAACAGTGATAATTTTCCAAAAAATGTAGTATTTCAGCCATCAGCGAGCACTTCAGCTTTACTATGGCTGCTCTCCACTGCCAGTGGGAAAACAAAATAGATAACTTTTTTTAAAAAGTATGTTTTCAAGAGAAACTAATCTATCAGGGGAAGAAAAACATTTTTTTTTAAGTTTTTCAGAAATAGCTACAGTAAAGCAATAGTCTAAACCAAATGGCAGTAAACATTAACTAGAAAAGGCAGTGCTTCAATGAAATTATTTCTAACACTGTATTTTTTTTTGGTTCTTGAATATGTATTTTTTACTGAAAAAATCATTCATAAATTAACATACAAAAATGTACATACACATGAGTAAATAATGTAATGACAAAGGACAAAGTGTTTTTTAAAACATCTTTAGATTTCAGTGCAAAAATGTACCCCTGGCACCTCTTAAGTGCCACAAGAGCAAGCTCAAACAACCGTATTAAGTAGATATCACTTAATTTCTTAGGAAACAACCGAGGATATAAATCATTAATTGCTTGCTACGTGTCTTGTGCTCAGGAGAGCCGGGCAAGCAGAATGACCCCAGCCGTCGCCTTGAGTCTGCAGGGGAAGCTGGAAAAGAGGGCTCTGAGGGGAGAATGGAGGTCTCCACTGAGACCTGAGTGGAGAATGGAGGTCTCTGCACCGCTGACGGAGTGACTTTCGACCACTGTAATTTCTACCTGAACCCTTTCTATGAGACAGAGATTAGGTCTAAAAACGAGGGGTTAGGCCACATACAGAGTGTCTTCTGACTTGAAGTTTCCTTTTCATGTTGGAAAGTCAACAGAGCACGAGTGTCCCTGCAGCCCTCTCTACCGTGGCCAGCAGTGCAGACAGTTTAGTGCGGGGCAGGGCGACAGGAAAGCAGGCGTCCCTCTGGTGCCACACCAATAGCGGCAGCTTCTGCAAAGCGCTCTTTCCCCTAAAGAACGCAGCTGTCGGTTGAGATGGGCAGGAGATAGAGGGACTGGGGTAAAGAGAATAGACTCTGGGAGCGATTTTTAAGCGACTTGTAACATGAACTGCCAACTCAGCTGGCATGATTTAAGAGAGGCTGCCCATCAGTGTAGCTGATTAGTGCCTATGCGGAGCATTACCTACAAGAACGTTAGCTATGTGCCCACAGATGGTCCAGTTTTAGAATGAAATGTCCTCATCCCCAAGCCCCTCAGGGCTGTCATGTCATCAGTACCGATGCAGGTGGGCTGTGTGCCACTCCACGTGCCGTCCGCCTGGCAGACTCTCCGTGACGACCCCACCAGGATGAAGGGAGATCTGCACTGGAAGAAGACTTCAGATCTATAGGTGAAGCTTTTCCCGCTGAGTCGTCCCTCAGCGGGGGTGCCCGGGTCTCCACAGAACACAGCTGGAGAAAACAACCAAGACGTCGGTTCGCATTCTGTGTCCCTGGATTAGCTTAACTTATTAAACGTGTTTAACTAGTTTCCGTTAAATCTCTAGGTATCACTATTAAACCAACAAATGACGAAAAGGACAGAATCTGCCCTTGGGCAGTGTAGTCTCAAATTGGAATTTTTACCTACTGTAACGTGGCTATAAATCACACAGGCTCTTTTCCTCAGACTGTAACCGAGGGTGTGCATGTTGGTGATTTGCAAACGTGACCGGGAGCCGGTTCTCCCAGAGGACTTACGCAGGCATTGGGGGACCTCTCCTTTCCACACGCCACGGCCTTCGCAGGAGAGGATGGCGGGGTGAGAGAGCTGGAAGCCCTGGGCGCAGCTGTAGCTCACACTGGCGCCCCAGCGTAAATCTGATCCTTCCACTTTCCCATCCTGAACTGGAGGAGGTTGACCACACGTGACAGCTGTTTCCAGAGAACACATGGGATTCAACATTCTAGAGTTTCCACCACAACCATAATACACCAATGACTCACATTTTAATTTTGCCTGCGTTGCAAATGACATCTACAAAGGGCTGAATTTTTTAATAGAAGATCATTGAGAAAGACAGTAAATCAAAATAATAAAACTTTTCTCCAATATTTCTTCATTAATTTAGATCAAGTCCATAAAAGCCAAGCAAAGTCAAAAGATACCACACTGTAAAAGAAAGTGTGGGATTAAACACAACAGTCTCAATATGTATAAGACCAAGAAAGAAAGAAAGACTGCTGTTCGATTTATGTCTTTTTATGTTATTTACCAGAGACAAATCCAGTCAGAACGTGGTCCCATGACATGAGTACAGACTTTTGAATTTATATATACAGATGGTAAGAATTTCTCCCTCTATCTGTATTTTTTTCTTTATATAAAGATAGCATATAATTTCCAAAAGACATAGTCTGTTGATCCATTTGCTGAAGAATTAAAAACCAGTGATTGCACGGTTGAAGAAGATTCTGTAAGAAACCACTGGCCAGTGTTCTATCACAGTCTAGGAGCTTCGGGCCAGAACACGCTCTCACGAGTGACTCCCCGGCTGGTGCTGGCGTCCACCTTTCCCACTCTAGCCATCATCCTAAGACGCCTTGTCTAAAAGCTTCCCTGAAGATCCAAGAGCTTCCAGACTTTTCACACTGGAGGAGGTTTGCCAATGACAGTCCAGGCAGCAGAAGGCAGCAGGAGGGAAGACTCACCTATATTTTCTCACCTGCAGTTTCTCATGGGCATTCGCACGCGAGAAAGACACACAGACCCAGAACCACTCACGCACAGCCGGAAGCTGGAAATGCGCCCTTCTCTTGCCATTCAACCTTCTCTCTGTCTATTCAGCAAATATTTCTGGAGAATCCCTATGTGAAGATTGGGGGAACGTGGCTCTAGACAGACGATGTCAAGTGGCAAGGCCCCCGGGTGGGAACGGTGACGAGTGACATGGTTCCACGGAGGGGAGGACAAGGGCGGCCGGCGGGAGAAAAGTTCAGGAAGAGAGAGAGGTCTCTTCCGCAAGGGCCTGGTTGGCCATGGAAGTATTATTAACGCAACAGATTCTAAACAGAGGGACAGAGACCCACACAAACATATGAAGTCCCAGGGACCTGACATCTATGGACAAGTGCCATCAACAAGCTCATGTGGCTGCAACAGTCCCAGCACAACTGTGTGAGCTTCATTAAACATCCATTTGATACCTGCTCCACAGCAGGATCGTATTAATAACTGCAGATGGACAGAAGGATGGAAGACAGGGGTCCTCACCCTCTAGTGGGAGGAAACCAGGGCGCGCTCAGAACCGCCCAGGCCAGAAGGGGTGGAAACACTGCCGTCAGGTGCGGAGGTCTCACCCGAGCCTCACAACAAGCTCTACACAAACGACGTGTCCTTCAGAGCCCTCGGAACATGGCGCCTTCCTCACTAAGGCTTCCTGCTGCTCCAGCTCTCAACTCGCGGTTTTTATCTGTCCGTCGTCTAATAAAGAGTAGGGCACCCCTTTTTCATGTCTGATCACTGCCGGCTTCCACACCCTCCCCTCTCGCTTCCCCTCTGGCCCGGCTGACAAGAGCCTGCGGGCTCCCTTGGGTGCTGGTGCAGAGCCCTAACCGTGCACATCCAGCCCCGGTACAGCTGTCACCGCCCTGCTCCCCTGCTTCCCTCAGGCCACGCAGACACCTTCCGCCCGCTCTGCTCTCCCCGGAAAGCCTGCTGTCCAAGTCGTAAATCTTTCCATACCATCCTCACACCATGTGGCGCCGTTAGTCTCCGCATCCAAAGCCCACAGAACGTCACGCACTGACAATCGCTGCCCCTACCCTGCCTTATTTGATGATTGGCTTCTCTCTCTGACCTGACTCTACATCCCCGTGGTAACGGTCCCCATCGTATCTGCCACAGACTTAACACGGCCACGTTCACCAAGAGAGAGCAAAGCTGGGGTTCACAGCACAGACTCCAGAGGGAGTGTGACTGCCAATGAACCCTGATGTCTCCAAGCCCTGATCTGTGACCCTGAGCATCTACTAAAACTCTCTGTGAGTCAGTCTCCCGTCTGTAAAGCGGAGATTAAAGTATTAAGAAAATGAAGTGATTTAATATTTGCGAATGAGTTTACAAGAATGCCTGGCGCATACAAGGTCTACAGAGATGCTTGCAAAATGAAATAAAACGTAACTCAATAAAGACTTCTATATGCGTGAGTAAAACACACAAACCTTTGCAGGTAGGTTTGCTGTGATTCCACGCACTGTCTTTGGTGCAGCGGATAGTCGAGGACGTGGCAGGTTCCATGGTGTAGCCGGGGTTACACTGGTAGCTGACCGTACTGTTGAAGGTGAAATCTGTCCCAAACTGGATGCCATTTGCCAGTGTACCTGGATCTCCACAGCTTATAACTAGTAAGTGAAGAACAAAAAAGAGTCGGAAAAACACATTATCATGAAATGACTTATTCCCGGTTTCTATTTAAGTGACTCTCCTTAAGCTGCTATTCAGAGTGGTTAAGGCGTGTATTATTACAGCAACACCCCCCTCTCTCTGTTTGACAGTTTTACTGGCCGGCGGTCAGGAGGCTGCATGTTTGGAACCGCTTGTTTCTATCCCACTGGTGGTTGGCTGTGCGGGTGACAGCTGGCACCCATGTCCAGTCCTGGGTTAGGCGTGATGAGGGGTCACACCACAAAGTCAAGCACAGAGGCACAGGCTGAGATCAGAGAACCAAGCACCTGCCCCATTTCCCTCAGACTAACTGGTCTACAGAGAGAACAAACCTTGACTTTCTTGGACCTCAGTTTTACAATATCCAACCCAACCAGCCATGCAAAGCATTTTCAACCATATAAATAAGAAAGTGAAGAAAACTCTAAAAGTGCTTAATAAATGGCCATAATATCAAACATATGTATGATATGATATAATCCCATTTTCTCTATGGATTAAACAAATCAGTACAACACTATAAAGTCAATTTATTTTCTCTGTCAGGCAGATGTCAGTGGGATGCTCTGGACCCACCAGGACAGCAGGCCACTCACGTGTGCAGTCGGGGGCTGTACCCGTCCAGGTCCCGTTGGCAGTGCAGTGCCGCGTGGTCAGCCCCGAGGTCCTGTAGCCGTCCCAGCAGGCGTAGACCACAGAGCTGGAGAACAGGACGCCGTCGCTGCTGACGATCATGCCGTGGGTGGGCGTCCCCGGGTTCCCACAGGACACGGCTGTGAGGGAACAAAACCGGGCCGTACAGAGAGACCCGTCACCACGTGAGGAACCTGAGAGGCCAAAGGCCATCGAGGTAACAGACTGCGCATTTATTCCAAAAATCACAGGACACGTAACCATGGGAAACTTTTCACACATATTTTACTTTAAGACTCATGCCATTCTCTTGTGGATGAGTTACAAATGTGCAAGCTACATGTTTGTATTATCTCTTCTAAAACGCATTACTTCCAAACAGATTAAAAGATGAGTTAAAGCACTGACAATTCAAAACCATGGCAGTCTGAGATTTAACATGTTTATAACAAACAGTAAAATTACCATGATCTTTTAAAGGGTCTGTATGACATTAGTGACTCAGAATTGTCTCCCTCTTGCAATAGCTGAGTTAAAAAAAACCTGGGCAAATCAGGTCATATTTTACATCTCCAGGACAATTCATTTTTAAAAAAAAGGGATACCTGAGGAATATGAATGACTACACTTAAGCTGTTCTGTGAAAAGGTCTCCTCAATGTTCCCCAATCTACGGGCAGCTGTGTTAACTGGCTTTGGAATGGCTGCACCTTAAATCTCTCTCCAGACGACTGCAATGCCATGTACAGGCATGAAGACTTCAGCTAATGCTGGGCAGTGTAACAGATCTACACTCTGAGTATCTATCATGTGTATTCCTTCGTCAGTGAACAAGGAAACTCAGCAGCTGCTGGCTGTGTATCAAGGTGAAGATTTTAATCCATAACAGGTTTTTTGCCTTTTTCAGTTAAACCCATTTACCATAAAGATGGTTATTTTTCCTCCTTAGCCTCCCACAATAATGCACAACAGGCAGACATACAAAGAATGTGAATTTTAATAACAAGAATGTATCATGAGTTCTTTTTCTGAGAATGACCAAAGTATTTGCAAATACTCTTGCCTGTTTAATTGCTCCACTTTCAAATCTAGCCTTGAGAATAAAGACACACTCTTCTTAAAAATGTGAAAGAAAACAGACTGCAAAGTAAAAGCCACTATAATGGAAGTTTAGGGAATTCCCTATCATATTATGTTAAAAAATGCACATACTCTCAGGTTGGACTAGATCTTGTTTGACAAATAAAAAGCACACGTGCTGGTGCTTCTACACCTGTGCCCACGTCGGACATAACTAATCAATTATAACCCTCTTCCCTGCTGAGTCTGGGTTTGGACTTACAACCCCTTCTAACACAGATTGTTCAGTAGTTTCTCGGTTGGCCTTTGAGATGAGATATATTTACCAATCCTGAAGCAGACGATACCTAACATTCTCTAAAGCTCAAAAGTTCTTTGATGGCTGTGACATAAATAAAAATTTCACATTGCAAAAATCCAAGCTGTTGGCCTATTCAAGACAATTCCTCATCCATTCAACAAATACTGATTCATCATTTCCTGTGCACAGTTACCGTGCACACGTATGAGTGCGAGCCTGACAAAGCAAAGAATTATATTGATCCAATTCATAACAAAAGATACCTGGGTATATCATTACATTTTATTCTAATCATATCTGCTATTAAAATCTATGTAGCAATTTTCAAAAGTGATCTGTGAAGGACTAATGCTAAACTAAAGCAGGTCACTGTTGAAAACATATTCAACTTAATATACTGTCAGTAAAAGAATGTCCATCATAATAATGACATCCTAATGTTTATAAAGTTCCCTCAAATATTGTATCCTATACAATCAAATTCATGGTTAACTTTTTTTTTCCTGACAGGGACACTTTCACTGATGGCTTTGCCTATGAAAATGAGGGTTAGAAAAGAGAGTCAACATAGCTGTTTTTACGTCAAGGTCTTAATATTGTAAGACATACGGGGACTATCACTAAGGCAAAACAAGAGATTAAATGTAGGGTCACTAGAAGGAAAACAAGATTTTTAAAAAAATTACAAGTTAAAATTTCTTTTAAAATACATCCTTTTCAAAGTACATTTGGTTAATGTGACTCCTTTTGGTAAAAGATTATTTTCTTTTACTCAATTTATAATAAAATAGCATTATACTTATTCCAAATGTACTTTATTGTTCACAGATATCAATACCATTCACTTACCATGCTGTATTAGGAAGAATGCTGTTAAATTGAGTCAAATAGTTACAGGTTTGACTCTCTGATCATACAAGTTAAATAAATATTAGTGATCAATTCAAGTTCTCAACATGTAGTGTCTTCACTGTAAAATGGGTATAAGAAAGATAATTGCTCCCTGTTGTAAGATTATACATACCAAGTGCAAAATGCCTAGTAAACAATCTGGTAGATTAGTAGTAGTACTAGTATTGTTATTTTCATGATCATCATTTCAATCCCATTTTAGTCCATTACCTGAATAAAAGGTCAACTTTATCATAATCTCATGGGAAAGAGGATTAAGAGTTGCCTAATGCAACTAACCCCAAAGATGTAATTATATTTAAGCAACTTGGTAAGATGTATCCATTTGAAAAGTAAGTCAATGAGCCTGTGATTAAAAGACGAGATTGCTAACAAAAGAAAACATGGCTTAAAGTGATGAAAATATATTATAAATTTAAGTCCTTTGATGTTGAAGAATTTTTAAAATATTTTTCTTTTATGATGCATGACTCCTCCTCTTTATAATTTATTGAAATATCCATCAGGAGCTAATGTTTTTAACAGATTCAGAGAAGGTAAATTATCAGGAGGGAGGTGACCTCCGTTAGGGGATTGAATATATAGGTCATGGCTAACCTTTGTGGCAATGAAAAAGTCACTGATAACCCCATTTTCTACAAAAAAGAATATGTGCCCCAAAGATACAGACCTACGATAACAAGTGAGGAAAAAATATAAAGCAATAGATTCTCCAAAAAAGTTTTAAGACTTCTACATGTGGAGGGGGGGGAGTGGGAAGGGGAGTTAGTCATATATCCTACCCATCATTTGTTGTTTTAGCGAGTGTAACACATACTATTAATTATGCAGCTTCCCATGTTTTCTGTACAATGCAATTTGGAAGTAGCCAGTTTTGTGGGGCATATTTGAGAAATATTTTTAGTATTGAAACATTTTAGTAACTCAACTTCTTTCTGTATACAGATTTTAAGAGGTCCAAGTTTATAAGGATTTTATAGGAACCCTTTGAATTTCTGACTTTTGATAAACTAAATGCTATTTAAAGAGTACTTTGTATAGTCTGAGTTAAGTATATCATGAAATGAAGTCCAATTAAGCTCTCCTAATCAAATAAATGAATTCCTTTATGTTTTGCTGGAATAAAGCTCATAGTGCCATATCCCAGCAACAAAGTGAGATTTGTATGGAAAACATTACTCACTCTCAACCGCTTTAATTTTTTCACTTTTTCAGTTTGCAAGAAACTAAAGTGCTTGAGATAAACCCAATATAGAATGTACAGTCTCAAGTAAATGACCATCCTTAATAGCACAGAATGTATCTAAGGGAGGTTTGTTGAGCCTTGGAAGCTATATTTCCCCACCAAATTTGGTTAACTTTTAACCAGTATTTTTTCAAATAATTTTCTGCACCATTCTCTCCTTCTCTTCTAGAACCCCAATTACAAGTACATTAAACTGCTTGATATTATCCAATAGGAAATTATTGTGCTGGGATTTTTTTTCTCCATCTTCTTTCCCTCTGTTTATCAGACTGGATAATTTTCACTGACCTGTATCCAAGTTAACTGAGCCTTCTGACATTTTTCATCTGCTAAGTTGATCCAGAAAACTTTTTATCAGATAATGTACTTTTCATTTCCAGAGTTTCCATTTGATTCTCTTTCATTATTTTCACTTCTCTGTTGAGATTCCCTGTTTCGATTCCATTTACTGTAAAGTCTTGAACATGTTCTTAATAGTTTATTTAGATCCTTATGTGCGTTTTTCAACATTTGGGTCATCTCAGGATCAGATTCTATCTCTATTGTTTGTTTAGTTTGTTGGCTGGTTGGTTGGACTATGGGTCATATTGCTCTGGGTTGTGCCGATGCAGTAACTGTTTATTGTATGCTGGACACTGTGAATGAACTACTGCACGCAGCATGTCATTCCTTTAAAAGATGTTGGGCTTTGCTCTGGTGAGCTTTGAAAGTAGTTATAGATCTTTTGGGTCTTGTCATCAGTTTTATTCTGTTAGCGGAGAGCTAGTTAGTCTGGGTCCTAATATGATTTGCTCTTAGTTCTAGCCTGTCCCCCTGATTTTAGAGAGTGGTACCTATTCACAATGCATGGGCTCTCTAGGCCTCCAAGAAGTGTCCTGAGTGTACAGTGTCTCTCAGTACGGTGTGACTTCTACTATCACAGGTGTGCTCTCCGCTAAGAAGGTCTGTGAGTCACTGAGTCTCACGTGTGCTTGTCGGCCCAGCGCTCAGCTGAGTCGCCTGTGAACACGCCTACAGAATTCTGGGGCCCTCCCATCATCAGTTCCCTCTTCCTGGATTCCCGTTTCTGCAAATTCCATTTCAGTAACCTACAACAATTTCTACCTCATCACCTCACCAAGCCACTGTACCACCTGGGTTCTGCTTCCCAGCTTCCCAGCAAGAAAAATGCACAGAGTGACAGAGGGGTTATAGAGCTCACCTTATTTATTTTCTCCTAAGGAACACAGTCACGCCCTGTCTGTTGTTTAATAACTCACATAATTGTCTCATGTATTTTGTTGTTTTATAGTTGTTCTCAATAAGAAGGTGGGCCTACTATCGTTTAATATGTCATGGATTGACGTGGAAATCTTATTTAATTTTCATAATGTTCAAATACTTCTGGACGACAAATTCACAGGTGTGGTATACAGAAAAGGTTAGATGGGGTGTAATTGTAGATTACGGAGGTCATGTGTAACTTTGAGGTACTATATTATAGAACAGAAAATGTCCTGGTTTTGGTGAGAAAGACATGCTCTCATGCAAATTTTAATATTCAAATTTCTACAAGAGGGGAGGGAACTGAGAGTGAGAAAAGTTCTACTAACTTATAGTCGCATACTTCAGTCAATAGAAATGGCATCATCCTGCAAATCACAGCTGCAGATGACATTTCCCCACAACTATTTAGTCATATTTGATTTAACTTCTTTAGGGCCTAATCTTAAGATTTACATTAACTTGATTGTCAAGAGGCAATTTGGAGTCAAACATTATCTTGGATTATCATGTATACTTATCTCTATATAGAGAGATAGATAGGTATCTCCAGGATAATCTTTGACTCTCAATGAGAGTATGCACACACACACGCATACACAGGATTGGCTTATTCATACATATCATTTTATATTATGTAGACTACATATGATACAGTTAACTATGTAAAATACAGTCAGATGAGATACATGCATATTATATTCTACTTATCTATGTAACACCTATAATAAAATGAGTGACAGTACAAGGAGAGTTGACATAGTAGGGAAAATAAAGATTAAGGGAACTTGATCTATATTTCTGGTGTTGATATTGTGTGAGTTTATTCAAGCTGATCAAATTCTATGGAAAGTGTTTCATACGTGTAAAACTAGGTAATTAATTTGTGTATCTGTTTTAGACTCGAAAATTCAGTCACTGAGAAGTTTGTGTGCAAATGTTAAAGTCTTATCTGTCTGAATTCTAACTCGGTTGTTTTCTAGACTCTGAACACACTCATGGCATGTCAGCCCACCTTTGCTTAAGACAGGCACTGCCAAGACGTGACATCGTGTCTATAAGGAGCCGTGGCATTTTACTGGTATTACTGGGGTTTCCCACCATTTCCTATCATGCCTCTTAAATAGTACAATAAAATACACTCACTCCAAAATACTATTCGGAAAGTAACCCCAGAATCTTCTGCAACACAGCGCTCTGAGCAGGGGCCACCAACAGACTGGACGTAACGTGAACAGAAACCTCTCCCAGCCTGCAGGGAGCTCCCAGCAGTGGCTCACTCGGCCCTACTCACAGCTCCTTCGCCTCAGCTCTCGCCACCAGCAGCCACAAAACACAGCAAAGACACACAGAGATCGTCACCAGGAGCAGACAGACACCTCCTTTAGACCACGGACTTTCAAAGGGTTAGGATAGCGTCATATGATCTTTTGAGCAGTCAGGTATCTCCGTATGCCCAGCTGTGCTTTTTGATGATTCTCTTATACGTTTGGGGGGGGAAATAGGTTAATTGTAGAAATAGTGTAAACCTGTAGGATTTTTGTGGAATGTTACTGGTCATTTTAGAGTGAGTTACCTGGTTTCAACCTGAAACGCTGACTTTCAGGCTTGAACTTACCCTCGCACATGGGCTGCAGTCCTGACCACGACCCGTTGAGCAGACACGTTCGCTCGGCCGAGCCCCGCAGCTGGTAGCCCATTTCACAGGAGAAGCGGAGAAGGCTCTTGGCCTTAAACTCATCTCCAAGCCGAGACCCATGTGCTGGGGTCCCTGGATCACCGCAAAATCCAGGATTATTTCCTATGGAACACAAACACGTATGGCAATACTCAATGCTGTTAGACACGTTTAAAACAGGGCTGTTATGTTTAAAGGGAATGAAACTTTATGTAAATGTGTATCGAACACGGTTACAGTCATACGGCATTCTGGAAATCTCGTGAGAAAGATGTTCTTTATTACAGCACAAAAACGGAAGACGCTAAGATATTGTGTCTGTGTAACTAAAATCAAAATAGCTTATTAAAATATGGTTGTAACAATAATTGGTATTCTTTAGAAGAAATAAAACACTGGGGACGGTAAATGCAGGAATTGCTCGTTGGAAATGCTGGTAAAGATGCTGACGAGGAGATGGGGGTGAAGGTGCGTTGGGAACGAAAAAAGTCAAATGAGAGGTTTGATGCTTCTACGCTGTGTCGATCTGCTGATTATGTTTATTTTGTTTATTATTATGAAACATTCATGGAAGAATTAAGTTGATATTTTTTCCAAACAGGATTGATGGAACAATTGACGACACAGACAGGAAAGATGTGGAAGAATTGAGAGGAAGCACAGAAAAGGAGGGAAAAACGGGGGCCAACTGAGTCAAGGTGAGCAAGCTTCCTACTCAGGTGCTAGGGAGGCTCTTGCAGAGGAAAATGTGCCATGATAGGTGTTTAAAGGGAGGGAAGATGAAGACGACACTGACGCTATATCATAAGGGCGTACTTGGCTGGAACGGAATAACACCAACTTCAAAGAATGGCACCACTGTCCAGTATTTGGCATGAAGAGCTGACTGCGCCATGCCCACCTGTGCAGTGGGGCAGGGCTCCGCTCCAGTGACTGTCCTCCTGGCAAGTCCTGCTGCTGTTGCCTACGAGACTCCGCCTCCCTTGGCATGAGTAGTGAACCACGGCCCCAGATGTAAACAGGTCTCCAGTTAGGATGGCGTTGGCAGGGACCCCTGGGTGTCCACACGAAATAACTTAAGAAAAAAATCAAATCAAATCAGTGAGTACATTGTTCCTGTTAAGCTGCTTTGTGTTGGTCAGTGTCCCTCAGAGACTCATACAATCATCACCGATTAACAAAAAACACCCGAATACACTGCACATCGCTGCAGTGCCCTGGAGAAGAAATGCCAATTTCCAGACGACCCTCCCTCTACCCTGAATAGTCACGTTACTGAAGTCCAGGAAAGGGTCCGTCAATGAAGTGTTTGTTTGTTTTTTATTAGGTTAAGATACCTTTGCTTAAGGTAGAAATTGATATTTAGGTTTTCAAAAAAGAAAGTCACTCTACCTAAATTTTTTCCATCTGCCCTTAACTGTATCCTAAGTAAGCAGTGTTATACAAAATGTTAGAAACTAACAGATGCACCAAAACTATTTCCATTACTTCTTCAGTTAGTATGACAATCATGCTTTGCTTGGGGACAAAACTCGGTCAAATCTGCTTCCTCTTCCAGTTCCCATGTCTAGAGAGACCATCTAACAATTTTTCTTTGAATAGGTGGCAATCTAAAATGTCTAAGTAAAAAAAATAATAATAAATTACTGATCAATATTTTCCTCAAGTAGCCCACTCATTTCTTTATAATTATACCAAATCAGGCCCATCATCTAATCATAATTATCGCTCAAGAAGGAAAATTCTAGAATCCAGATTACCATAGGATGGTAAAGACTTATCTCTCCCTTTCTATAAAGTCCAAAGTTAGGGTTAGCCATGGGCAAATTTTACACCACGTACAAACAGCTAACTGGGCTGATGATGCCGAAGAGTGTTCAAAGGCTCTGCTGGTTTAACAGCCTCGAGGGGCTGCATTCGGTCACTGGCAACCCCAAAGTGATGCCAGCCAGAGGGGCAGGTTTGAAAGGTTGGCAGGCATCACCCATCCCCTGAGTCACATAAGTCCTCCCCTGAGACTGTCTTATACTGATATTTACTCACTGGACAAGAGGAGTTTATCTACGGAGTCCTAAAGAGAAGCTAACTAGAGCTGAATCAGTGAAATTGTTGATAAATGATCAGTTCCAAGTGAAATAAAAGAGAAAAAAATCAGTGGAACAGTATAACAGCAAAAACAGAGATGGAGGTTAGCTGCTGCAGAGCACGTGAAAACAAAACGCTCCTCTGCGAGCGTGTATTCCCAAATTCACGGTAATTCCAGCGGGTAATGACAGCAAGAGGTGGGAAGTCGCCCCTTGGAAAATGAGATCAGTTAAAACCTGGTTCCTGGAGGTTGGAGCACGCTGGCATCATTGCAACAACCAATACAAGTCTCACAGACACCAGGGAAGATGCAAGAGAAATCTTTGGGGAGAAAAACAAACAAAACAAAACAAATTTCTCTGAAAAGTTCCCATGTGTGAAGGCACAGAAAACCAGAAAACATAAAGCTTGATGAGAATAGTAATACATTTACAGATGTGTTTTGTCACGTAAGCCTGTACGTTTGTTTTTGAAAGTCATCACTCTCTTTATCTGTAGAAATTCGTTGTTTTGTTACAGTTAGAATTTGAGACAGGTTTCCGGGTAGATTGAAGGGGCTTTGTGGGACCCTGACTTGCAGGAAAAAAGTCTCCCGCACCAATCCACTCTGAAAATGTACTGAAAACGCTGTAATTGTCACAGGTAAAATGGATTATCACTTTTTCCAGTAAGTTCAATTTATAATGTGATTGTCATTTCCTATTTTCTCTACCCACACAAAATGAATACTAAAAAGGATTGTTTTTTGTTTTGTTTCTGACTGATTTTTAAAAGGCCAAGGAGAGTGACTCCTTTTCCTTCATTTTCAGACTACGTTTTAACAAGACAATTCTCTCTGAGCTAAAGGACAATATGATTTTTCAAGTGAAAGAAAGTAATACTATAGCTATTTGGGTAGAAAAGAAAGTGTCCTTGTGAACCTGTATGGTTTAAAATGTACTGTTAATAGTCCGCCCTCCTCTTCTTTAAACCTATGGGTCAGGAGGAAGTGACGACCAGGACACTATCTTTCTAATCATGTTCACATCGGACTGTACCAGAAGCGCTGATGAGACCCAAATTAGGCCCCTCAGAGAGCGCCACCCTTCCGGCCACAGATACTAGGTCAATAGATGGAGACTCTGTTTATAGCCTCTTTGCCAATATTTCTGAACCTGGGTCCAGATAGATGCATGGTGTTGAGAGATTCGGGGTGTTGACAGAGGCGCCGTCTGGAGGCCGCTGGCGCCCGTTTGAACCGGTGGATTAGCCTCCCTGCTGGCCCGAAGCAGGAGACAAGCAGCAACAGCAGACACAGAGACAGCCCGGTCCAGGCGGAGCCCGCGAGCCGAGTGCGTCTCCCGCTGGGGCCAGCTTTGCGAGCAGGCCAGCACCACCGCCCCTTTCTTCCTGCGGAACTAGCGTGACTCGCATTTGGTGATTTCTGGCCAACCTATAACGTTGTCATAGTAACAAATATAATTTGTGATGGGGGTGGGTAGAGAGAATTAAAAATCAACACCGTTTTGAATACTTGAAAAGAACCGTGTTCTGTTGGTGGTGTTCTTACAGGGCTCTGTGGCCAAAAGGACCCTCACTTACCCAAACACTTGGGCAAAGAGCGATCCCATAAGCCATCTGCCATACAGGTTAAGGCAGAAGATCCCAACAAGTAAAATCCCTTCTTGCAGTGATATACGACACTCATTCCATATTCAAAACTCTCGGGGAAATTCTGTTGCTCGTGACGAACGGCATTTTCCACAAAGCCTGGATCCGAGCAGTTCACCACTGCAAAGGAAAGCACGGTGCACATTATTCAAATGCAGCTATACGTTTATAAACAAAACAGACGGGCAGAGAAGGCAAACTCCTCCTCATGGTTTTAGAAAGTTGGTAAGACGACAGCACGACAGCCAAAGCTTGTGAAATTCTGTACCCTTGACGAATTCCACTTCCTGCTTTGGGCCATTATGCTTCAAAACATGTCAAGCAATATATCGGCTACTATAGCACCTTTAACAACATGACACTGACAGCCTTTAACTGTTTCCTAATAATAGGCTTCTTCAATGTAAGGTCTAAAATTCGTTTCCCTGGTTAGGTTTTTATGTTATGAAAATGTTAAAATAGAAACGGCTGAAGTTAGTCTACATATTTGTATGCGACTGTGATACTTCAGGACAGCCTGGGACACAGTAATTAATTACCACCCCACCCTGACATGCACTAATGCTTCAATATGTGCCCAAGTAATTTCTGTTATGTGTCTAAAGCAGACAAAAACGACAACTCCTCTGTCAACACTTAATAGAAGTGTAAATTAAGGCAGCCTCTGACTTAAGCTTCTTGCCCTGTAGAAGCAGCTCCGGCAGCGACAGCGGGGTGTGCCTGGTGCATCTGAATGGCGCTCTCTGAGCCTGAGTGCCGCTGGCCTCTGGGAGGGAAGCAGCCGCGCGCTCTCGCAGGCGCAGAGGACAGAGCGAGCCCCAGTTCTCTCTCTCCGACCCGCCCACCGCTGACCGGGGCAGCTGCTGCAGAGCCGCGCTCTCTCCAGGTATTTCGGGCTCAGAAGCCGGCAGCGTGACAAGTTCCCAGGCAGCCGCTGCACTCGGTGTCCCAGCGGCCAAGGCAAACCCTGCCCGTCTGCACCCTGATTCCTCTCTGTCCCCAGGACGACGGGGTGGGCGGATCAGAGGCGGACAGGGGTCCCTTTCAGTGCTGCAGAATAATATCCTATCCTTCTTAAACCAATCCTGAGTTGATAGAAGACAAGTTCTTTCGAGTCAAGCAAACATGTTTATGGACCCCCAGCAGATATTTTTAAGGCTCCAGAGTGCATTGCACCTGCAATAAAATTGTCACCAAACCCACCATAATAGCACGCATCAGCAATTTGGAAAAAGTGTCACTGACTTGCACGATTATTTTTATGACCTGAAAAACGCCCGCATCGGCCCATTGGGCACTTGGAGTTGCGTGTCAAGCCCAGGAGACAGAAACAGCTCCCTTGTGTCTGATCTTCACAAGCAGGAAGGTGTTGCCTTGGCCCGAAGGCCAAAGACGCTACGGTGTCGAGTTTGCGCTTACATCGCTCTTAGAGGACAGTCCCCAAACCACAGCAGACTCTCTGCAGTGAGAGGAAAGGACACCGCTTAGGTGACCCAAGTGGAGGCGCCGAGCCTTCCTGCGCCAGGGCGTCCGGCCCATGCCTCACGCGCCCCGGGACTCCGCACGCCCCACCTGGGCTCCTCCTTTCTTTAATTCATAGTTTTATATTCGGGCCCAGCTTTCCTGAATGCAGCCTGATTGTGGGGTGGGTGAGAAAGACGAAGTGCACAAAGCAAGTGCCATTATGCGTTTGGGGTCAAGAGAAGGGTGGGGCTGGAAGCCAGAAGAGAAAGAAAAGAGAAACAGTTATCGCTCCGGTAACGGTGAGGTCCACCTGCATCCCCCCTTTGCCAGCCGAGGAGAGCAGGGCTCTCTGAGCCCCACCATGGCGGGAGGAGTGCCGTTCAGAATTCGCGAGTTTCATGCCCAAGCGCTCTGAAACCTCGAAGCAGAATTCTCCTTGGGGGCCTCTCTTGCCCACGGCACGGTGTGTAGGAGACACGGAAGTCCTCATTACTGACGATACTGACGACCACTCTGGGATTTTACGTTGCATTAGAATTAGCTGGAAGAAGTGCTGAGTCCCAGGCTCCTCCCCATCCTTTCACCTAGCTCAGCATCCTTAAAAACCAGGCAATAGAAATGCTTGACAAAGTTAGATTCCATGAGCTCCAAGACAGAAACCGAATTGCCTCTTGATGTTGGAAGAGGTATGTCTACACTCTAAACCTGCTCACGCTTTTCTCAGTCCCATCCTGTGGAATTAGTCCTACAGAATTTAGTCCTGCATAATTGCAGTCAGAAACATCTATTATATCCCTTCCTCTTTATTTTATTGGTTCCACTAGGAGATTCAGCTGTATCTACCAGCTTGGGGAAAAAAAATAAGGCAGGAAGATTTTAACTTATTTGTCCCCGACAGAGAGAACTGTGAAACATTCCACGTCTTTGCTGCACACGAGTGTGCTTCACCATACGGAGGGCAGGCTGCCGGCCTAGACAGCTCAGCAGTACCCAGTCCGGCCACGCACTGCTCTCCCGTCTCCGTTCTTTCTGTTTTGTGCCCAATTCCTATCTGGAATCTGGTGGACTGAGACTTCATATGACGGACAGAGGTGAGCTGTCAGCAAAGCGGAAGGAGGGGTCAAATTACTTAAATCATCCTGTGGCGCCTGAAATGACCAGTAAAGTTGATGGTGTGAAGATAGGTCAGACCAGGTCACACCTGCTGGAACTATTTTACTTTTTTAGCTGGAGACATGATGTCTAGCAGGGCAGAGCATCAGAGAGAAACTGGTGAGAGACTCATTGTGGAAGTCTCCCCTCATCTTAGCACCACCCCTCAACACGCCAAGCGCTGAGACTTGGCCTTGATGCTCAGGTGTTAAAACCTGACAGAGAACGGAATTTCCTCAGCTGGAGAGAATGAGAAATATTGATATCATATGTACATAGCCTGTGTGGAGTCATGAAGGCACAAAATGTGTTCCAGGGGACATTTGTGTATGTTGGAGGGTAAAGAAGACATTCATATACTGATCAGTAACATATCCAAGGTCACAAAAGGGGTCATACCAGAACTAGGTAAGGATCAGAGCTCCTGATTACCTGATGACTTCTGAAACTCCTTCTGTGGCCTTAGGGCTTTATGTGAAAAGGAAGGAAGAAAGGAAGGAACTACCTCCATCTCTTCCTAATGTGTTTTTGTTTTTGTTTTTGCTTAAGCCTGTGTTTATGTTTATTTTTCTGTGTTTACTCCTGTTTCTTGCTTCTTTCTTGTTTTCTTTTATGGCTCATTAAAAACCAGATTATAAACAGGAAAGTAAGAAAATGATGCTTTGTAATGGGCATATAGCCAGTTTAAATTCTTTGGCAGTGGGAAAAATGGGTAAGAAGTAGTTCACTAAATTTTTTAAAAAGCATTCATAATTGATTAGAGTTCTGTGTAATATGTGTTTTTTAAATTTTTCAATAGAAGGGATTATGCAAAGTTGAGAGGACAATCGAAGGTGAGGTGACTATTCAGTGTATCACACAGAATAAACATTTCCAACTTGTTTACTTGGATGAATCAAAACTTAAATCAAAACTTAATTACCGGTCACCAAAAGCAACTTCTATGATGACTATTTTTCAAACATATGAAAGTTATCTTTCATCTTTTATCAATAACTGATAAGAATAAAGAAATTGGTTTTAGGTGTAATGAGACATTCGGATTTGATAAAGAAGGTTCTAATTGATTATAGTTGATTCTAGTTAAATTTCAGAGGTGGGTGGGAGTGGGGGCAGGGAGACTGAGCACCTACTATGCGCCAGGCACTTTGCTAAGCATTTCACGTGCACTGGTTTACTTAGAACTCATGGAAATCTAAGAGGAAGGTAGTATTTATTTGACTGTTCATAGAAGAAAACTGATATTCTCCAGTGAACTTGAGGATTCACTACAAGACCCTGGATTCAGTGATGCAAGTTTAGTCAGTTTTTTTTGTTTCCTTTTTTATTCCTCTCTAACCAGAACAGAACCTTCACTCACCCCGTATTTTCTTAATTTTCTTTATACTCATGTATGTAATAGCAAAGGACATATATTTTAATTCTCTGAGTTTAAATGGCCAATCCCACAAAACTGTAGATAAGAAAGAAAAAATAAAACCTCCAAACATTTGCATGTAACACAAAAATTATTACACAAGGAAAGAAAATATTAAGTGACTCATCCTAAAACTGCCAGACTTGGTATACCTCATTTATTTCTCCTTGAACTGACTGAACTTTTAAGCTCATGTTGACACTTATTTGAATTTAGGAGACAAAGACTCAGAAAGCTCTTCTATAGAAACGGGGGCCTCTGAAACAGTAGGCATAATCTGATTCTTAAAATAAATGTGAAGATATTTGTTTTCATTCCTTTTTATGAAATCTACATCCATGTAATTTATTTATTCCAGAAAGATATTACTACTAGCAAAAAGGATCCCTTCTTTTATTTATTTATTTTCCTGATCCTGTTTGTAAAGATAGAACCAGGGGGTGAGTCGCTTCCTGGATTGGAGGGTTCTGATTTATCACAAACACAGCTGGCATGGCCAGAGCTTTTCCCTGGGAAGGGCTGAGTCTGAGGATAAAAGGTGAGTCCAGGGTGGAGAGACTTTGTGGAAATCTGTGTCTAAGTCAGCCTCACTTTAGCACAGATTTACTGGGAGTTCATTCCAAAGTCCTGGTAGGGTTTCTCTCTTGCATCATTAACCAGATGCTGTAGGATTACTCAGGATTCCACAACTCATTGACCTCCGCAGATTAGACATCTGAGAATCACATCAAGTATTTGGGCGAAGAAATCAAGCACAACAGGATGCTGACATGAGACACAACACCCTGAACCAACTGGGGGTTTATTCAAGGAACCACATAAGGTAAGAATCAGGCCATACTGCAGTACACACCTTGAAGAATCCCTGGAAGTTTTATTAATAGAGTAGCTATTTTTGTTAACTTTTAACTTTTTGAGTTTCACGCCATTTTTTTCTGATGCTTCACTGTCTTTATAAGTCTGATCTCTTTGAATTCATGCTTTTCCTGGTCGAATAATATGCATGTAAATTCTGTGCACTAGATTGTATCTCTTAGTTCATAAATGAAGCAAAACAGAGCAATAGAAAATAACAGAAACATGAGCAGGAGGCACCCGGGAGATGAGGGGTGATTTCCAATCCCCTCAGCACTCGGACGGCTGTTTGTCAGTCATCTCCTCCTTCATCAGACGTTTTTGAAGTGTCAGCTTTCAAAATTAAGTACTAATTTTAAAGTTCTGCTCTTCCAAAGGCAGTGTCAAGAGAACGAGAAGACAAGCCACAGGTTAAAAGAAAATCTTAGAAAAGACATAACTGATAAAGGACAGTAATCTGAAACATTAAAAAAAAAAACTCTTAAAACTCAACAATAAGAAGACAAACAACCCAACTAAAAATGGGCCAAAGACCTTAGCTGACACCTCAGCAAACAAGACCTACTGATGGCGAATAAGCCTATGAAAAGATGCTCCACGTCATATGTCATCAGGGAAATGCAAGTTAAAACAATAATGAGATTCCACTATACATCTATTAGAATGGCCAAAATCCAGATCACTGACAACACCAAACACTGGCGAGGGTGTGGAGCAACAGGAACTCTTACTTATTGCTGGTGGGAATGCAAAGTGACACAGCCACTTTGGAAGACAGTTTGGGTTTCTTGCAAACATAAACATATTCTTACCATACAATCCAGCAATCATGCTCCTTAATATTTACCCAAAGGAGTTAACAACTTATATCCACCCAAAAACCTGCACAGGAATGAATATAGCAGCTTTATTCATAGTTGCTAGAACTTGGAAGCAACCCGGATGTCCCTCAGTATGTGAATGGATAAACTGTGGTCCATCGAGACAATGGAATATTATTCATCACTGAAAAGAAATGAGCTATCAAACCATTAAAAAACATAGAGGAAACTTAAATGCATTTACTAAACGAAAAAAGCCAATCTGAAATGGTTATATACTGTGTGATTCCAACTGTATGGCACTGTGGAAGAGGCGAAACTATGGAGACATGAAAACGATCAGGGGTTGCCAGGGGCTGGTGGGCAGGAGGAGGGATGAATAAGTGGAGCACAGAGAAACTTTAGGGCCATGAAAACACTCTGCAAGATATGGCGGTGGTGGATATGTGTCATTCATTGTACACCTGTCCAAACATACAGACCGCCTAACACCAAGAGTGAACCCTAATGTCACCTGCGGACTCTGGGTGAGATGATGTGTCCATGCAGGTTCATCAGTGATAACAAATGCACCATCTGGTGGGGGTGGTGACAGCGGAGGGGGAGGGGGGGCTGTGCATGGGTGCAGCAGTTGGTTTATGGGGAATCTCTGTACCTTCAGCCCAACTTTGCCATGAACCTAAACTGCTCTAAAAAAATAACGTCTACTAAAAAAATAAGTCCATTCCTATTTTTCAAGAAAAGGGAGGAAGGCAAGAAAAGTCAGAATCAATACTGAAGACCTTAAAACACATTCTAGCATTCTTTAAACTGTGCCATAGATATCTAAAGGACCTAGTATCTATTGTAAAACACCAAAAACCATTTATAAATGATAGGCATTTAACTTCTTCTCTCTCTCTTTTTGGCATAAGTTAGAGGAAAATGAAGTACAGAAACAAAAAACGTTTTGATAATTAAAAGCCTGCTGTTTTGAACTTACTCAATCTTTCATTTAACCAGAATGTACTGTGTCCAGTGGACAAAGTCTCAGCAGCTGTGGGGACTTTCTCCCCCCTAATTAGCCCCCGGGTTGGTATCTACTTAAAGGTATGAAGTATTTCACCCACCTCTGTCCTGACAGTGTGCAGCACAGCATTCGGAACACAGTAGGTGCTTAATAAATATTAAATTAAGTTGAGTAGAAGGGTTTGGGGGGAACGGATATAGATGGTTCTCATACACCTAAGGCATCAGAGGCACAGTTAGGCCGTAACCCTGTGTGAAGATAAACTGAACCCAAATTTAAGGGCCTTCATGTGTAACCATTCTTTCAGTCGTGCTGTTTTTCCTTGTTGTATAGGGCAGTGAAAAGCAGTTTGATTAAAGATGTGTAACCTTTTCCTACATCTCTGCAGCTGCGTTAGCAAGTGGCGGACACCTCCAGCTCAGCCTGTCCACTGCCGTCCACGTGCTCAGGGCTGCCGGCAGACACGTGGGCCGCACGTTTCCCTGTGACACGTGAGGGGGAGGCTGAGTGAGTGACCCTGCTCATCACAGCCACGCGCATCACGATGCTCAGCGAGCATTTAGGGTTTGCCAAGGTGCCCCGCGTGGAAGGCAGAGGGGCCAGAGGTCATTTAGAAGCCAGCTTCCTGCCCTGGCTCACACATTCCAAGATGTCTCCTAACCCCGGTCACCCTGTTCCATGGCCCTGCCTAATACAATTATAATAATAACATATAACCTACAAGATGAACTTGTCAGTGTCCAAGCTGACCAGACCCCCACGTTGTCAGGAGACCAGCAGGAGCTTTGGAACAAGAAACCAGGGGCATCTCTGTGAGATACTCCACCCCCCGCCTCCCCCAAACAGGACATGCCCGAAGCCCGCTTTCTGGGGACAGTGAGAACAGGGAACCTGGTGTCTCTGCTCTTCACAGCAAGACTTTCCAACATTGAAAAGGGAGTTTTAGAGGGAAGTGGAATTAGGAGGCTTTACTTTGTCTTTGAGCTTAAGCCAAGCACTCTGATATAGACATGTGCCAGACTCGACAGTTTGTAGCCAATTTCACATAACTGCTATTTAAAACTTGCCTGGATTCCCATTCTGCTATTGTTACATTTGAATACAGCTCCCTTGGGGCCCAGTGGGAAGGTGGGTGGTTGTCAGAGCAAGGGACCTCCATAAGTGTCTGCCTTTAATACCATATTATTACCAAAAAACCAAACCAAACCAAAACAACAAAAAACTCACCTTCACATGGAAGGACATGCGTCTTCAGTAAGAGAGATGTTTTAATGGAAAATATTTGAAGGAGATGTTTTAAGGAAAAGTTTTTGTATTTCTAGCTCAAACATCTAGAAATACAAAAACTACAAAGCAGCATTCCCTTGGAAATTTAGGTGTTAGTCCAGATCTACGTGTCCATTTTTAAAGAAGTGAATTTCTAAAACTTGAGATTTAAAGCAATAAGAACTTCTCAAATACATCCATAAGGCTAGAAGCTTAAGGACCAAAGGTGTGGAATACATGTGGCAGAAATAAGTGAGTGCATAAATGGAGAGAAAGACAAACGGAAGACGAGTAGTCTTTGAAGTAGAGAATCCCAGGGTTTTTTGATTGAATATCTGGCCAATAGCAAGAAAGAGGCCATGGAGCGATTTGCGCGTTACACTCAGAAATGTTTTCCCACCCCAACAACAAGCGCTTGCAGAAGCCCTGTCCCTGGAGGGGAAGTTTCCCCCTCTACGCACGCAGACAGGCTCCCTGGTGTTATGCTTCAGCCCTCACTAACCCCGGAAGCTCTCCTACCTCGGCAGGTCGGCAGAGGGCTGCTCCACTGGCCGTTGCTCCTACACTGGGCTCGAGATGCGCCCTGCAACAAGTAGCCGGTGTTGCAGGTGAAGTTCACAACATCATTCAGGTTGAACTCGCTGCCATTAGTGAAGCCGTGGGCAGGGTTCCCTGGGTGGCCACAGGTGATGGCTATGGAGGAAGACAGGTCCACATTAATAAGTCATCACTCTCACTTGGCATTCTTCATTAATACACATACAGGTATGTTAAATGTATGAATTAAGGGGTTGACAGCTAATCAGATATGTTACAGATTGTGTTTATATTTGGAAGGGAATATTGAGAGAGAGAATCATGGGCTAAACCCACAGGTTTTTATTATAATCGTGGAAAATAACTAGCGCCTGGCAAATGTACTTTCTTCATCACCATAATTATTATTTCTTACATCATGATAGAATATCAGGTAATTTTAAAATAAAGCAGTGAAAAACAAGAGATGCTAAATTTTTGTATTAATCATGAGTTCTGAATATTTTCCCCTGAGAACACACCAGCTAATTTTGTGGAACTCTCATCTTGAAACATTATAGGGACTTGGATGATAACTTAAATCGTGTATGTATAAATTAATCCAATATCAATTTAAACATCATGAAATTAGCAAAAATAAGAGTACATGCTCAAATCATATTTTCTTTGACATTCCCTATTGTATGGTCCTTTGGAACATAGCCAACCCTCATTATGTCATGTCCACAATAACAGCAATACAAATCATGAACATATCCCTCAATGGCCCTTTCAAAAGAAACACATTACAGTTGTAAAACTGGTGTGTTCCTTCTCATTTATCTTGTCAACAATTTTTTCTTCTAAGCAAAGCTTTCACCCTTGAACTGTGTACAGTTACCACAGCACTATCCCAGAGAATACCTGCCTCTGTCCTAAACTTACATCAACAATCCCCTTGTTTAGGAAAATAAAGAACATATTAGGAAAAAAAATTGGTTTAAAAGGAAATTTGCATAAGGGTACAATCTCTTCTAAAAATAGGAGTCAGCATTCGTCTCTCAAGTTATAAAGTTTGAGGACAATGGTACATACAATTTCACCTCTTTATTAAAGGGACGACCGCGTACAAACTCTCTGCGTTCTTGATGAAGCAATGACAAGAACACAAAACAACACAGAAGCTTGGGGGGTGGCTACCGCGGGGCCCCTGCAAAGCCAACCTGCAGACTCGGGCCCAGCACCTCTATCCTCCTCTGGTGGGATGCTGTTTCCACCTCGTCGTCCCAGGACAACGCTGGGGGAATGAATGCCTGACCTCCCTCATCCTGGGACCCATCTGAGATGAGCGGGTGAGCAAACTCAATGTGGAGGGAGCCTGCAGGAGGCGTCAGAAGGACATGGAACGGGAGGAGGACCAGAGACGGAAGGGGAGGAGCGCCCACGTTCTCTCTCTTCCGACAGCTCTCCATCCTTTCTCTGAGCTTAAACGTGTCTGTGTTATGACCTAATGACAAAAGAAAACACCACGAAGGGAAGCACCCGCTGAGTTAGTTCACAGGCTGTACTTACGGACACAGACTGGGGTGTGTCCGGACCACTTGTGGTCTTGCAAGCATATCCGTACGGAAGTCCCCACGAGCCGGAAACCGGGGTTGCACTGATACACCACGGTGTCCCTGTAACTGAAGCCGTCGCCGCTGATGTGACCGTTCACGATGGGATCCGGAGAGCCGCAGTGGCCCGCTGAAAAGCAAGCAAAACCGACAAAAACACGCTGGAGAGCCTGTCTTCTGTAAAAGTACCACATTCGTGGAGAAACAACAGAGTCCTATGGTACGGCACAGGGAACTCTATTCAACGTCCTGGGATAAACCAGAATGAAAAAGAATATACAAAAGGATATATATGTATATGTATATCCGGGTCACTATGCTGTACAGGAAAAATTAACACACCATTGTAAATCAAGTATACTCCAATAAAAAAATCTAAAATAATAAAAGTACTACATTCAAAATTAGTTTATCTTTATTGCCAAGTGGCTGACAGCATTGAATGCAAACATTATTGGAATATTTTCCATTTATGTATTTTTTATTTGATAGAGTTTTCTTCAACTCATTAATTTTTCTCAACAATTGTGGGTAACATAATAGTTCAAATATAAAATTGTTAAAAGGTAATTCTCCAGTTATAGTTTCTCCATTTATTTCTTTTACTTATTTTTCTTACTGATATTTTATGTTATTTATCTATTTATTCTATTTCCAAATAAAAACCAAAAGAAAGGAAGAGACACTTGGAATTCATATAAGTTCTGTAACCCTATTGAAAATGGGTAGCAAAGAAAAGGATGGAAGGATCTCCAGTGAGAGACTAGATTCCTGAACTATCTGTGAAATTCCAAAGGAAGGATTGATATCAGAAAATAAGTTCAATTTCAGAAAATGTCCATTTGAGTTATGTCTGAACTGATGTCTAGGGGAAACTGTCGCATCCTCAGTTGAACACAGAAGCCCAGAGCTCAGGGGAGGGACACCCTGCAGACACAGCAGATTTAGGAAAAGCTAGGCTACAGATGGAGGCTGAACCCAACAGGTGGCTGAGCTCGCCCGTGAAGAGTATGTACAGCAAGGAAAGAAAGGGCCCCCAAACGAAACTGGGGTGAACATCAGTACTTAAGGGGAGGAAAACAGTACTGACGTGAGGACTCTGATACGTAAGGAGGTCGCTGGCCGCTGGCAAACAGGGTGTCAGGTAAGCTTCAGAACCAGAGGGCTTCCAAGTGGGGAAGGAAGCTAGAGGAATTTTCAGTCCTTCTCGAGTTGAAGGCTGGGGAGTGACAAAGGTTCTTTGCCTGACAAAGCTTTAATCCGGGTCCTGACACTCCTCCCAGGCCCTGCGCACCTCCTTGTAAAAGCCGACTTCAGCAAGCACCCTGCTGAGTCAGCCTACGAGAACCCTCCAGCCTCAACATCTGAGCCAGTTTCTCACCGCACCTGCCACTGGTGGGTGGGTTCAGCCAGAACCCCTCCAAGCCCTGAGGTTCCCTCTCAGGAATGTCCCACCCGTGCCCCCTCCCTGCCCCTTGGCTGTGACCCCCGCTGGCCCACACAGCATCTGGAGTTGAGCCATATCTTTGTGAAATCCCATCACCCTGGTCCCTACAACCAATCGCTAGGGTACTAAAAAAAGTCTGCCTCATTATCGTTAAGGAGCGTCATGAATATTTTTTCTCTGTAACAGTAGGAAGGTGCGGTGTGGTCTGGGGAAAACTATGAAAGGCGGGATTCCCTTCTTCTCTTTCACTCTCCTTCCACTTTCTTTCCTTCCTCTCCTTCCGTCCTCCTCTCTGTCCCTCCCCCCTCCTCACGTCCATGGAAAGAGTATCTTGTTAACTCAACAAACTATGGAGCATTAGGAGTAACTGACATGAAAAGGATGGATAGACAAGGAGAGTTCCTAAATTGTCCACGAAAACTCGCTCCTTAGGCTGGAGCGGCTGCAGAGCGTTCTGGAGTGGACTTCCCCTGGCCACTACCCTCCGAGTAGAGCACCCAGCTGCCAGTGTTTTACTCAGAGTACAGCAACCCCAAAGCTGAGAGCATGGCCAAACTACTGTCATATGACACTCAGGGCTAATGCCACCATTCTGGAAGAATTCAGAACAGTACTCTCTATTTCTGTTTAAGGCAATGCAGCTGCATTGTGTTATCCTAGGTTTGAACCAGATCTGTTATCAGCAAGATAACCTTGCAGAGGACAGAGGGAGAAAACCGAATCGGTGACAGGTATCCCTCTTTGAGCAGAATCTCTGCGCTAACATTTGTAAGAGGTCGGGTCAAGTTGTGCTCGATTCGCTTGATCTTTTGTCACCTCTGCAGCTTTTCCACTCAGCCAGATCCAGATCAATAAACCTGATTCCGACCAGAAGCCAGATCGCCTCCCCCCCACACCAGGCGTGAAACAAGCAGGGAACTGGGAGGAGGCTGAATGTTCTCCGGGGGTTGAAGGGAGAGCTTCTGAGGCTGTTATCCTGGAACACGGATGCGGGCTCCTTCCCAGAGGCTGGGCTTTGCACGGCGATCTCCGTCAGGTCGAGACGTGGAGCCCCATTCGCATCCCCGAGACAAGAAAGGAGCCAGAGCCGCCACGCACGGGCTTACTGCAGGGATCCAGCCACTTCCGAGGTGAGAAGGAAATGATGTAATTTCTAGAAGTACTCACCAAAATAACACACTCCAATCCTCAAAGACAGTGCGGGCCACCTGATTCCTGGCTGCTACTCTAGAGAATGTCAAGCACTTTGGGGGTATTCTGAACCTGATCAGCACCCCAAGAGGAGGGACCCGGGCTCAGGGTAACCGAGATGCTGAAAGGGATACATTGCGACAGAAAGTCCCCAAACCTCTCCGTGATCTGCACAGCCTCACTCTTGACTTGGACAAACACGACTGGCTAGGCTCACTTTTAAACCTCAATCATATTTTTTTCATCTAAGTTTTCAGTAGGACACATGCTTCAAGGCTGCATTCTCTGTTGAAAGCCTGGCAAATAAGCACTCCTAACAGCAAGGAGATATCTGTACACTCCAGAAACCAGATGGCAAGGCTGACAGGCTTGTGTGGAAATAAAGACTTCCAACAGCAACTCTTCTCTGACATGTGGTCACTTCAGTTCAGGGAGGAACTGGCCTTAAAGACCTAAAGAAAATCGGGGATGTCTTTCAAACACACTCCCTTTCAGCTCAGTGCCTGAAGGAAGAAGAACTGACAGCATCACCTCGAACTTCACTTCCTATTTTATCCTCTTCAGTTTATGACCTTACATATTTCATGTGCTACATCTCCATAATTTTGGGTGCATTTAATTATTACTATTCCACTGAGTATAAAAAGCAGTAAAGAAGGATAAGTAACTCTATTAACTGGAAAAAAAAAAAAAAAGAATTGGGATGAGGGCAGTCCTGCACATTTCAAAACAAAATATCAACTAAATAAAATAATGTGATTATCCAGTAGATCCGACACTGTGATGCCAGGCCCCTAGGTTTTGTGTTTGTGCTTTTGTTTGCTTGTTTCTTTTTCATTAGCATTTGGCTTCAGCTTAAACAAAGATCACTAAATGTTTTTTACAGGCAATTCTGCAGCCAGTGTCATCACACCTAGGAAATCAAGGAAGCCAAATTTCCTGACAAATGGTTCCATTAAAGTGCAGACAGAAAATCTAAGTGAAAAGCATGTGGGCTATTTTATTTTTACATCAATCCTACTCGTGAATTTAATAATCTGCCACTAATCAGAGCCTGAGAGCTCTGGCTAGCAAGGAGCTAAAGAATTAGGTAGGATGCTGTAAAACTGTAACTGCATATGATTTTTAATTCAGTGGACAGATTGATTGATAGATATAGAGATATATCCTAAAGGAACTGCTGAATTTTCTTTTAGTTAAGTATGAATAACCAATTCTACTACTTCCACATTCCTAGAACTTTACATTTTAATTCTGCATTTTCTCCCTGCTGAGGACAGGCATTACTATGGAACGGGTAATTCTCCAACTGCTTAAAATTGTTCTTGAGAGAATCAGTAGCAGAATCAAGAATTCCATGCCAGGGTGGGTATTTTCCAGTTCTAGTTCGGTGACTCTCTTTATTTCACACACTATATACCATTAAAAAATATCCTTCAAATTGGCCTGTTAAGACGAATTGAACAATGGAATAGGAATTCCATGAAATTTCAGAAAAATTAAGATTTCATACCTGTGAGTGGGTCACAAGAGTCTGCAGGTTTCACCTCATTTGCAAAATGACAACTCTGTGAAGATCACTGGCCTTTAAGTTTATGCTACTTTAGATATAACGAAAGCTGTATTGTTTTTATTTACTATATTTTAGTTATTATGCTTTAGTTAGATGTCCCAAATAGAAAAGAGAATCTCTTTTAACAATCTTTCTCGAAAATTGAGTTAGGAGGAATAAAATCTACCAGAGTTCGCTAAAACACAGAGTGGTGGCCAGGTTGAATGAATGCCAGTGGCCTCTCACAGGGAGACGTCGCCTTGGGGCTGCCATGAGCCAAACCCAGGGAGAAAGAGGGACGGGCAAGGGGATTCTCAGTTTCCTCCTGGGTCGAGGGTTTCCCGCAAACTCGTCCCGCGTGGGAACTGGAGAAGGCAGACGGCGGCCCAGCCGTGTGGGAGCCCAGCTCACGGTCTGAAGCGCAGAGAAGCCGCCAGCCCGCGGCCCTGACATCACGCAGCCCGGGCCAGCACACGGGACAGGGGGACCGGCACTTGCCGCGAGTAATGCGTTTATCCCCCAGGGCAGGGCCTCAGCTGAGCAGCCTCTCCAAGCAGTGGCTCTAGAAGGCTACTGTCCAGGGTCTACCCGCACATGTTTCAGTGTGTGTCGTACACCGATTCCGGGCAGCAGAGTGAATGTCCTGAGGGCTGCGCCCTGGGTGAACGGAGCCCCTGGCGCCCTCCGCCCTCACGCCTGCCCCGCGTCCCTGCTGTCTGGGAGTCACGTGCACGTACACTGTAGAGACGGAGTCCCTCCCACGGGCAGGGTTTTGCAGCAGCTAGCTGAGCTCTCTGGACTGCGCGTCACTGCTTCTGATGCTGCAGTGATCACGGTCTGCAACCTAACAAACCGCACTGACTTTCAGTGGTGACTTTGCTGAGTGACAGACACAGAGCGTCAGATGTCAGTTAGCAGATGTGCCTAAACGCACAACAAAGGCAGAGTCTGAATGCTTCTTTCACGTATTGAATACTTCCAGGCAACGTGTGTTAGAGTCTCTCACAATTACCTAGACTCGTGCAATTTCAGAAGCGAATTCTGTGATTTGGGAATTTAATACAGTTCCACTGGTGCCCTGGGGACCTGCGGGGCGCGCGGCTCCCAGGTTACAGGAGTCCCTGGGCTGGGCGTCCTCGCTGCGGGGTCTGTGCGTCAACAGGAACTGAAGAGCTGCATCCCTCTCCTGCCCTAAGGCCACGCTCTCTCACACTCACACATACACACAAACACGTCGCCCCCCACCCCAGAATTCCCTATTTTAAGGTCACCTTCTTTTCACTGTGCCACTCTGTGTCAGCACAAATACTAAATATTGGTTTGGGGATTAGAACTGAATACATTCATACATTTTTAGAAAATCTACAAACCAAATATTCAACCTTCATGTTTGCTTTGTTATTATTGGTACTTATTGCTGAAAATAATAAGTGTTGTAAGTACGCTGTACCTGCAAGAGAATTAGAAATGCAATCTGCTTCATTCTGCCCATTCCAGTGATAACTCCAGCTTGGGGCTAAAGGCAGGGGTATATGGCAGGGAATTCTAAAGCCAATAGCAAACACCGTTTGACTATTAACAAATGGTCATGAAATGTCAGATGGATCAGATCCTCTTATGTACAGGGAACACGTTTAAGAGCATTAAACGTCGGTGGATGGTATTTAAATCTCCAGATCTGTGCATACTAAAGGAACATATTTGAGTTCTCACAAATGAGACTTTTTCTTTTTCTCCAGGAGCAATTTTGAGCGGTAATGTTGAGCAACTTTGTGGAAGTCCGAGAACATGTAATATTGTAGAAAGCACGTGAGTCTTTGCAGGGATTGGCCGGTGGGGTGTGATGATCTGTACAACACTCTGTGCCCTTAGTAACACCAACGACCAGGGCCCATCCCTTCGCCACAAAATACATTTGTATCACATCTCTGTTTGACACACCCTAGTCAACGGCAATTATTTTAAACCATATTTGATAAGAAAATTTCAGGCCAGTACCATGATTTGGGTAGTCTCTGGGGCTTTCAGAAATCTCTCATCTGCCTTTTTATTAATGTAGTTCCTCAATGTACCACACTTTTTACCTCTATCACTTTGCACACACACTGCCCTTTTGCATAACACTTCTTTCACATTCTTGTCTGCCTGTAAAATGTCATATAACTTAATCCAAATCCACCCTGTGTTTGCAGTCTTCACAAACCCTAAAGGAATTACTGACCATTAATACTCAACGCAAACATCTCCCTTATTTTAGGTTTCCCTGCAGAAGGAGACTCTTATCTCCAGGACCATCCGTTTACAATACCTACATGGTGAGGGTTGTTTTGTTTTGAATTCAGCAGACAGAAGTAGAATTTTTCTTACCTATTTATCTCCACTCTGAGCCTGTGAGTTCTAAGAGCAGTGTCATGGCCTCTGCACCAGCATTAGCCCCTGCCTGATCTAGAGGGGGCGTTCGTGAAAGGACGTGAATTCCTTCCACAATCGCGTTGCCATATTAGCACCGGCCCTCAGCATCACGTGACCACAAAGAGCACCAGCCCGGGACGTGCTTGGTCCAGGTGAGCCATCAGGACCTCCTGCCCCACAGTTCTGCGCCTATGCAGCTGCTGCTTGTCCCGTGGCTCTCATTTCTGGGATGCTCTAGTCCATTGCTGTGTGTTGGAGTGCCCTCTTCATCAAAGTGGCTCCCTCCCTGGGTATGGGGAGGATTCTGCGTGGACCTCTCTCCTGACATTCATCAATCTCAACTTTTTATTAAAGATACTTGGTTTTTATCTTATTTATTCCTTTGATGATAATTTCCTTAAAAGAAAAAAGAACCACCTCCTATTTACCTTTACATCCTGTGCAATATTTCTTGAGGAATTAAATGAATATCACTAGATAATATTCAGAAATAGAGACAGAAGCACTTGTGGCTGGGAGGAATATTGTGACATTTATCTGCGAGCCACTGATAATGCAGATGTAAAATGTGAAGATTAGCACTGAGTGTTTCCAAATATTTTACCTTCCCTGACTACCATACAGACTAAGTTTTATACTGCAGATCACTTTTATACCAAGATCAAGGAGGGAGGGGTTAATCTTTCTGCTCTAATATCATCTTTTTGCTGCAATATAAGCATTGTCATAATCACTTGTTTTATTAAAAATTTGTACGCGGATCTATCATCAAATGCAAGGCATTTGAATACTTTCCAGTTTTATTCCCTAACAACTATGAAAAAACATGGTCTAATGATATCATTTTGAATCACGTCATTTAGCTATTTTAGCCACATGAATGTCACCATGATATCATATTTACAAAGGAATTCGTCTCCTCATAGGCCATTATAGCAAATGCAAACTTACTTCAGATAATAGCAAAATAATCTAATGAAAAAAAGATAATGTTCTTTAGGTGGGAAACGTCTCAATCTATCACTGACGTCTTGAGTAAACAGATTAGAGGTAACAGAGTGAAAGACATGATGGGTTATTATGTGTTGAAAAAGTCTAAATGATATAAATGGTATTAAAAGATTAATGTAGCTTTCTATGATAGGAGACCTGGATTACAAACGTACAACCTCGTGTAGTCGGTGTGCTCTCTGTCGGGTTCAACGCAAACTACCGCAGGGAAGATAAACAGAAGAAAATAACTAAGGGAGCATGGGGACAGTAAAACTTCCCTGATGGACTGTACGTTACCTGATATGCAGATACGGGGGGTGAGCCTTCTCAGTGCTTAATTCTCCAGCCCAGGGAGATTTGTAGCATTGCACAGCACAGATGGTAAATCAGAACAAGTCCGGGGCAATTCACAGCACCCTGGGAGAGCCCAGGTGTAAAGCAGGGATGATGGCGTCGATTAAGCGTGGCTAACCCTTTATAAAATGTACTCTGATATACATAATGTATTACTTTGCCTAAATTTTAGGTATAATGATGGTTGCACACAGGGTTGCCCAGCTTTCCTTATTCTATCTTTTCTCAAAGGTTCTAGCTTAGAATTCAGACTAGGTACCCGCAAACACAGCATAGATTAGGTTCTCGAATGTTAGACAAAGAAAATCACCCGTCATCTCCTTAAATCCAGCTCTCCTACCATTAACAATCACAAGACTCTCACTGTGGCAGCGTCTGTGCATATGCTTGGCCATTTCCGCTGCAATGATCATCAAGGAATCTGGCGTGTTCTTCCCTGACGGAAACCAATGGAAATAACCATCGTACCACAACTGGAAATAAGCGATCCCTGCTCCACGTGAAATAGAAGGAAAACCTCAGGCAAAAGCGTTTTTTGTTCTAGTAACCCTAAAAATAAGCAAGATACCTCACGCACAACTTGAAAAATGTTTTTTGCCAAAGTATTTTGCATTGTGATGGAGAAAGCATGGTGGGTGTAGAATCAATAAAGCTCAGAGTCTAATGGGGCCCCAGACAAAAACTTGCCAGCTAGCCAAGCACCTGCCATAGGAAGTCTTCATTGCATTTCTGGACAGATCCCACATGTTAAAAAATAAATAAGGGAAAATATTTCTTATATTGGGTCTGAAAACTATTTTTCTGTACATAGCATCTGCTATTTCAAACCAATGAATGGAGTTGTTTCACTAATGTCATTAGCAACCCTGGTCCTTGCCCTTGGCAGATGTGTTTAATTAATTTTATTTTTGTTTCTTTTTCTTTTCTTCTTTTTCCCACCAATTATTTTAACTATTTGAAAATAGCTATTAATTACTCCCTAACTTTTCTCTCGGCCAAACTTAGGATCGCAAGTTTTCCAAACATTCCTCCAGTGTCATGGTTACCAGATCCTTCACCACATACACATTTCAGTTCCTCAACAGCCCACGTAAACTATCTCACAGAACTGAAATCATCACCCCAGATATGGCCCACCCAGGCTCACGGAACGAGATGGAGACTAGTCACAAAACAATATCAGTGTCAGAGGCATCTCTTCGCACAAACGAGCCTTTCATTGTCCAAAACACCCAGTCCTTCTGTGTGTGCTATGATTTCATAATTTTCTCCTCACCATGTACATTGACAGTTATTTTGTTTGTTACTTTGAGTAAAATTTTACACTATTTCCATTATTTTCCTATGTCTAATGAAATCTATTTGGCCTACCATTCGATTTGAAGATTTCCTGAATCTGTCATCACATATTTATTCTCACTCTTTCAGCTAGCAGTGTTATGCCCTCATCCAGGAGCTAAATAAATGTTTTGGAAAGGACTAGAGTGAGGAGACAGAAACATACACCTGGAAACCTCCTTCCCAAATCACAGCAATCCACTGAACATCATTCATGTACTGTCTCTCAGGGAATCTTTAAAAGACTTAACCTAAGGTCCACATTACTCTTTCTTAATTGTAAGAGTTATTATGGAAAACCTTGACATACATCTTGCCGAAAATTCAGAAACACCGTGTCTGAAGACTATTTCTAAACACCCATCTAAAAGTAACATCAAACAAAGATGGATCCAGACTTGCATGTTAATTTTGTGAACCTGTGTTAGCTCTTCATAAATATACATCACACAAGAACTTACAAATAATAGATTTGATTATCTGCTCTGTGTATCATCAAGTTAACAAATCCATAGTTTCTGACAGCTAACTTCTTTCCCCTGTGTGTGAAAAGTCACACCAAATAGTTGTCCAATGCTAGAGTACTTCCTTTTAATGACATCCCACAGGAGCCAGTGACTTGGCCATCTTCTCCCTGGTACCCGCAGCTTGCCTGGATGGGACCCTCCCGGCCAGGAGACTCAACTCTACTTGAAACTCTCAAGTTCTCTCTGATGGACTCCTTTCTCTTTCTCCTTCTCTTTCCAGTGTCTGATATAAAAGATTCTCTAACCTTCCTATTCACATCACAATTCTTCTTCACAGAAAAGGCAGCGTGAGGAGGAAGCTGAGCCCTTCTGCGTTCTTTCATCCACTTCCTTTAACACCAACTCTGATGAGTGAACTTGGGTTTTATTTCAAGCATCACCTATGCATGGGCCTTACATTTCATGGTCCTGAATACTTCTGTTGTTCCCAGCTCGTGGCAGATCTGTCCTTCAGGACATGGCCCTTCAAGTGCACTTCATTCTCTTAACTGGATTCATTGTAGAACATCTGGTGTAACTGTCTCTGTTTCCTTGGGTAATTTCCCATTTCCTCCACATTGGGGTGATTTGTTTCTTAAAGTCAGAGTTTTGGGGGTTGTTTTGGTTTTTGAGGGTCCTGCCTCTTCTCCGTTAGAGTTGAAGTCATGGGGCTTCCCTGGTGGCGCAGTGGTTGAGAGTCTGCCTGCTAATGCAGGGGACACGGGTTCGAGCCCTGGTCTGGGAGGATCCCACATGCCGCGGAGCGGCTGGGCCCGTGAGCCACAACTGCTGAGCCTGCGCGTCTGGAGCCTGTGCCCCGCAACGGGAGGGGCCACGATAGTGAAAGGCCCGCGCACCGCGATGAAGAGCGGTCCCCGCACCGCGATGAAGAGTGGCCCCCGCTTGCCGCAACTAGAGAAAGCCCTCGCACGAACCGAAGACCCAACACAGCCAAAATAAATAAATAAATAAATAAATAAAGTAGCTATTAAAAAAAAAAAAAAAAAAAAGAGTTGAAGTCATGGTATCATATGGACTATTTTTGGAAAGTATCTGAATTTTTGGAAAGTATCCCTAGCAATTACCTCCTTTGTCATTATAAGTCATTTTCCTTCCATGGCTATATAGTTTATCCTCACAGGGTCCGCATGAGCCTGAAGGTTACCCAAGGTCATTTAGCTTGGTAGAAACCCAGACTTTTAAGACATTCAAAACCAAGGAAACATATAAAGGAATAATTCAAATGACAAGAAACGGAAAGAAAATAATAGCGTGATTGGTAAGCAAGAGGCCCGGGAACCGTGCAGGATGAAGAACAAAATCATCCACGAAGAGCCACTTAGGTACTAAGCACCCTCTTGGTGCAGGTGCCTTGGGGTGGGGAGTAGTCTAGCACGAAGACTCATTTCTCCTCCAGTTAACCAACAAATTCCTCTTCATTGGTCAGAATTAGCATAGTAGTATAACGGCCTCTTTTATTATATCTCTTTTTTTGAGAGATAAATATATTGGTGAAGTAGCACAAAACTTAAAAACTACTTATATACCCTAATGTTAAGAAGCCTATGTTCTATGGTCAAATTGCTTAGGTTTAATGCTGTTTTTGATACATAGTTTTTGGGCAAATTTCTAAGCTCTAAGTTTTGTTTCTTATCTGTAAGTAGGAGTACTGAGCACTTACAATATGCCTAATGAGAGTTCAATAAGATAAAGCTCAAAATGCACATTTTCAGTCATCAATAAATAACACCATTCAAAGTACTATATCCAAATAGGGCATCTTGTTAATGTTTGGATTATGGAGGAATCCAACATCTACTCTGTCAGATATCTGTGCCAGATTTAGGATCACAGCCCCTCTTCCCTTTCGCCTTCTGAGCATTTTATAATCTTCTCCAGCACAGATGTCACCTCTGTTCTCCACCTGTTTGCTCTTCTCCCCATGTTCTCTGCTGTGTCTCGCACAGCATTCTGGGTCCTGTGGCCATATATTCCTGCTGGGTTACACTACATTATCTACCCCACAGCCACCCATTTTTCAAGAGAAGAGAAGAGCTATCCTTCACTGCCATATGCTGTGTGTTATGGATTTTACCCCTTCAAGTCTCCGTGGTAGCTGCGAGACTATGTTTACAAACTTTTAAAATCTTTAAACTAAATTTATTACACATTCTTTACTCATTGGTTTATAAACATGTGGCTATGCATCATTTCTCACCCTTTTCTAATTGTGTCTTTTTTCTTTTAAATACTTCATGCCTTTCCAGTTGTATTATTCTTTATATGCCATGTCCAAGTTCTACAACACTAATGTTTTATACATTATAATCTGGACATTCTTCTTCCTCTTTATTTTCAGTTTGAATTCCTTCTGAGCACTCCCTCTTCCAAAAAGTGTCTAAGCCATATTGCATCCCACTGAGGCCATGCCTTTGAGCTTCTCCATCCAGCCAACTATTCAATATGCATTTCGTCCTTTCTACTTCAAAGTCCTAACCTTCGGTCAGAAGAATGCCACACAACAGGTAAAGGTTTACTTGCAATCAGTAAGGCTCAAGCTGGCCCCATGATTCAACAGTTACATAAACTAAACTTGACACTTAAAGCCCCTGAGGCTACCACTGCCCTACCTTCAGCCCATAAGGCACTAATCAAATGTAAATTGCTATTACTTTCCATCTTACAATTCATAGCGGAGATGCAATTCTTAGATCACCTGATCCCCTTCTAAGGCATCAAGTTCCACTGCAGCAGACGGAGAAAACCTACCCCAACTGCAGCTGCCTTAAGGAGGGCACTACTCAGTGGCCAATCTCTCAAGAACACTTAGGAAAGCTCAGAAAATGCCAGAAGCACTCGGCTGAAAACTACAGTGACTACCGTCAACAGGAATATACACACACACAGTATCAAGCAGCACTGATCTAAGTCTTGTATTAATCTGAAGGAAGTCATTTCGTGGATAAGCCTGAAAACCTCCTTCTTTCGTCAGGTGCATTTTTCTGGGACTGCTACTTTACTTTCATCCTCAGATTCTCCTGAGTGTTTCTTCAAATTCTCTCCAGTGAAAAGAACAGATGATTACTATTTAAAATTTACTGGTCCTGGCTTAGTTCCTAAAGCGAGCCTAGCCCACAGAGGTTGAGAAGCTTAAACTTTCCAGCTTCTACTGCTTTGGAGTGATTACAAAATTATTGAGATCACAGAGAGAGTTCTAAAGGACTAAAGGCAGTTTACATATTTTGCAAATTACTTGGAGATCTAAAAGGAGCATTAGAAATCACTGCACTTTAAGCTGCTTATTCAACAATTTTCATACACTTATTCAGAAGATTTTTCCATGGAAAATTTTTCAGCCCAATTTTTTAAAAAATTGTCATGCACAAAATGTTAATCCTTGGGAAAAAGAAGACCAAGTTACTATGCACACTTTCAATTTTAAATAGTTCATTGTCCTTATATTGACGGACATTAATATCACATTAACTTATTAACATAATTTTTAAAAAATTTAAAAAGATAACAAAATGTATGATAATTTTGAAGTTTATTTTTGTGCATTCTAAAATCATGATGGCGGGCTTCCCTGGTGGTGCAGTGGTTAAGAATCCGCCTGCCAATGCAGGGGGACATGGGTTTGATCCCTGGTCCGGGAAGATCCCACATGCTGTGGAGCAACTAAGCCTGTGCACCACAACTACTGAGCCTGTGCGCCTAGAGCCCGTGCTCCGCAACAAGAGAAGCCACCGCAATGAGAAGCCCGCGCACTACAATGAAGAGTAGCCCCCACTCGCCGCAACTAGAGAAAGCCTGCGCGCAGCAAGGAAGACCCAACGCAGCCAAAAATAAATAAATAAATAAATAAATAAATAAATAAATAAATAAATATATAAAAAAATAAACAAATAAATTAAATAAAATCATGATGGCATTCGAGTGTAGTGACATGCTCAGCAGTCTATAAAATAGTCTTTGTGTCACTTAAGGCAACATGTGACCTGCATTTATTGCTCAGATTTTTAAAAAAATCCCTTTAGATACTTAAAGAAGAAGTCATATTGTAACGTGCAGCATTAAAAACCCAGGTAGGATTTAGTAACACTCTGTCAGAGCATTTATGGCAAGAAGCGCCATGCTTTGCCCAGCCATCCTCTATTTTTAAGGTTTATTTGAATTAAACAAGTGCCCGATGATGGATTAATTTACCCAGACAGCGAGTCTCAGGGCCGCTCCAGAGCCCGTTGGCCAAGCATTCTCTGACGTGAGAACCCACAAGTGTGTAGCCTGTGTTACACGTGAATATGGCTGTGGCGCCATAAACCGTCATTGTTCCAATCTTGTTCCCATTTGGGGGAAAGGACAGGCTTCCACACGAGATCACTAGAAGGAAAAGAAAAACAGTGAATATTATTTCAGGTCTGCATGCAGACTGCTCTTTTGTTTAAAAACGACAAAATCTTCAGTCTTCATTTTCATTAAGAACACGGGCAGGGGTGTCATCTAAGGGTGAGATAGACACACCACCTAGGAAGCTTAATTTTTCTTCTCTTATATCCTTGAAATGAAAACTTTAAAGTTTAGGGTGGAATCCAAAATATCCCTTCCTTTACTCACTGCTATTTTTTTCATCCTCACAGGTAGCTAAACTTTTCTTGAGTAAATACACAGTATACAAACATATTCACACACGAGCAGATCAGTCAAATGAGTTGGCTTTCTGTCCTCTTTTCGGTCTACACCAATCACAAGAATCATATCATAGTTACCGGACACCTACATGTGTGTAGCAGGAATTAAGAAATGTGGGTGGTCTTTCCCAAAGTCATCAGCTGGTACAAAGCAGTGAGGAATTAAACCCGGGATGCCCACTGCAGTAGAAAGACTGAGTTCATTTTTTCTTTCGTTTACTTGCATAAGTTGTTGGGATCATGAACTCCATAAAAATGCTGACTATATAGGACATGTGCAAACTTTCTGAAAATTAAAAAAAAAAAAATCTAGACCTTAAGTGATTATAGATGTAGGTACCCAGTTCACACGTGTGTCCAGCATAATTACTGACCGTGACCACTTACACCCACACGATTGCTCCAGTTGGGGAGATGAATGCAACAGTCACTTTCATTATAGATACTTGTTATACCACCTGACTCCCTGCACTTTCCAAATCCACAAGTCTGAGCACAAAGAAATCAGTAGAATCTCAGGGGAGGAGGAAATCATAAAGTCATCAAGGCCAACTGCTCAGCAGAGGCTGAAATGTGTTTTAACAGGTGAGAATGAAAGTGTTTGAAAAGCTCTTCTAAGAAGAGTGATAAAGACTTCCTGATGTACTGAGTGAGTTCTTATGTGTAAAGGGCTTAGGGCAAAGCTGCCATGTTGCTAAAAATTACTGAGCCCTTATTAACAGTAAACTGATCAGAGGCAGTGAAAAGTTGTGATTAAGAACACAGATTCTGGCTGCAGGCTACCCACCCAAGTTCTGCTCGGCTTTGCCAGTTCCTAGCTCGGTGGCGCCGGCCAACTTCTCTAAGTCTCTCAGTCCTCCTGGTTCATCTCCTAAAGGTTAATACCAGCACCTGTCAGGTAGGGCTGTGCAGCGGATCCAAAGAGAGGACCGTGGGAGCACCTAAAGCAATGCCTTGCACCTGACCGGGGCTGGGTCCCGGTTCGCTAACAGTGAAGCCCATCTCAGGACCTATTCAGGGAACTGAATCCAAAGTCTGAAAACCTTTACTGATAATTCAAGTAAAGAAAATTTTATCATTTAGACCAGTCTTTTGAATTAAGCTGATTTTGCTCCAAGACACATAACCCTGGTTCCATTTCAAACGGACAGACAGACACAGCCAGGAAATGTGTGTTCTAGGGGCACTGCTCACCAAAAATTTGGGAAGTTCAGCTCTAGACTATGTCATGATCAGAACATTATTGTTGTTGAGGGAACCATGAGGACTTCTTAGTTTGCAGGATTGTTAAAGTCTTACAGGGTCATATCTTATGCATTTAGTGATACTGCTAACATGTTTGCTCTACCAAATGTCAATGGATTTGAGTCAGATTTAGATTTTTTACAATTAGTTATGAACTTTTCATTAAGCCTTTTCTCAAACATAGTATGAACTTCACCCTGAGCTATGATATTTAAAGATCCACTTGTAGCCATTCAGGATAAATGGACCGTGTTTTGAAACCTCAGCTTTTAGTAAGAAGTGTTAAATAGCAGTGAGGTCTGAGCACACCTCCTCTCGGAGGTCTTGACACACCGTTAATGGTGGACTAGCAGAAAGGCTGACTGTTTTCGCATCTCTTCTATTCTTTTAGCCTTTGTTAAAAGTATCCTGGTGACGCAACTATTTTAGGTTTGTCCGCTACTAAGGTTCACTAGACTATAAAGAAGAACTAATGGAACAAATGTTAGCTTTTCAGCAGCTGGATAATGGGGTCTCGGACGTAGAGATTTGGTTGGCAGTAAACCTGACACGTTAATGAGGTAGGCAGCGCCCATCTGAAAACTTCCCCTAATTGAAAGGGAAAACCCCTCTCCCCTAAAAAACAAACAAACAAAAACCTGTCAAACATCCAAGGGAAAGCTTTATTCCCATGTTCTTTTCTCCCATCAAGTTTTCAAGAATAAAGCCAATAAGTTTGCTTTTTTCTCTTCTGTTAAATATATATTCATACGCACAGTCAACTGTCTCCTCTGAATTCTCAGAGTGTGTCTTGCACACAGGATGTGTGTCTTGGACAGAGGACGCTCAGCTGAAGACACTCAGAGTGCCCCCGGCTCTGCCCGATTTACTGTTGATACTGTAGTATTTTCTCATTATTACTGTGCATTCTAAGCCTTTGCCTCACCCCCCTGAAAAGCCCCTTTCCTCTTTCCTTCAATTCTACAATTATAGTCATGTTGAAATCCTCTACTCTGAAAAAGAAATCATATTGAGACATTTCATTTCTCAAACCTGTGAAGTCAACAGGATTAGGGATGTTATTGTCAGCAATATGGATATTATTTGTGAATGTGACAAATAAATAAGGTCAAGAGTAGGTAATTTCAAACATGTTCTTCCTGGAAAAAGCCTTGTGAATATGCAGTTAGACAGCATGGCACACATGTGAATGGGGCAGGGCTGCCAGTCATGAAGAAAAGGTTCAGAGGACACACGGTAGCTATTGTTAAGTATGTGAAGGCATGCCATGTAGACCAGAATCTGGACGTGGATTAGTAGGCCAGGAGGGATAGTGCCAAGATACACGGATCAAGCCAGGAAGAAAGCCTCACGTAAAGTGAAAATGTCCACATGAACTCATTGTCCCTGGGGGAGTTAGTGTCACATGAGTTATTTGATGCAGGCTGGACATTTACTTGTGAGTATATTATCAAGAAAATTCACATTTAGGTCATTCTAAGTGACGGCCAGTGTCCACACCAACACAGAATGGAATAAGAATGTCCACTCCATGGTCTCCTATGATACAGATGAAATGTGCAGTCTGAAGGATAAATACTCCCATGATTTTATGATCAATCCAGGCAGATCCCCAATTATCAATACAAATAGAAGGTCATCAAAGACCAGCCTGCTGACTTCACAGCTTGACCCAGGTCTAACTTATGAGAGCTCTGAACTAAGCAGTTAGAAAAGAGGTACAGGCCAGAATTCAGACAGTGTTCTTTGGATATCTATAATATAGCAAAATTCCAATGTAGCTCTCTAGGTCTGTGTGTATAAAATTTTAAATGCAAAGATGATTTCTTTTTGATTCATGAATTTCTGTGATAAACATTTTTCTTAATTTTTAAAGCAGTAAGTCAAAAAGTAAATACACATAACAAGAAAATAGCAATAGGCTCCAGCTTTTACACAGTCCTTGTGTTAGGGGGGTTATATGGGCACCCCCAGACATGGAATTTTAATTTTGCTTTCTTGTTTCTTGAGGGATAACCATTGATAGTCATTCCTCCTCAAAGATGGGTGACTGCTGAGCTAACAGTTTCAAAGTGAGACTAAGGTCTCCTGTCCTCTTCACCCCTGGATACCTGGGCTCTGTCTATGGACATGGTGGAATATCCTAGAGTCAGAATAACACAAACTCTTCAAGAAGTGGCGACTATCCCAGCTGACTTCATAGTTGTTATGGATACGCTTAGAAGGTGGTCAAAGGTCATCTCTTCATCTGGAGCTAACTGAACAAGCAGAGTGGGAGCTCCTAACATTTCCAGCCCCTAAGCAAGTAGGTAACCCAAACAGTTAGATCCAGGAGATCCTGTGGACTGGGCCATTCTTAGGTAAAACATAGGCAAACAACAAAATAAATAAAAATACAGCTCCTTAGCTGTGACAGTGATTTGGATGACAATACATTTGAAGATTCTATTGGTTCAGTTCCAATAAAATGTAGACCTGGTGTTTATCCTGTGAAAAAGCTACCACAGAGTGGCAGATTGGGCTTACAAAAATGTGCTCCTTATGAACTTAAGGACTGAGTCTCCAAGTCACATCTTGAGCTTCCTGGTGGGGACAGATGTGGGAAGGAGCGAGCTCACTAATTCAGACCCTAACACGGAGAAATTCAGTACCAATTCAGTGACCAGACAACTCGTCAAACCAGGACACTTTGGGGAATGATTTGGGAACCATTAATAAATAAGCTTCAGGCAGGGCTGTCCAGGGCCTGGGGGTGCTGTCCACTTGGATTATGAGCTCGCAGAGGTCCTGACCCTTCCTGATTCGCCTTTGTGATGCTGGTGAAGAGCTTTAGTGGGAGCTTCATTACCATTTGTTCCATTAAAAGTGGAATTAGAATGATTATCACAGACAGTGAAGCATTATTTCTTTTGTCCTTTTTCCATTTTTATTCTGGTTTATTCTTACTAAGCTGTGTATTTTATAAATATGACACCAGTCTAACTGCTTGTTTTTGTGCATGATAATTTCCTGTAAACAATCCCACTAAAGATTGTATATTAAATATGTCTGAATCAAACAGTGCTCTGAACAATGCTAATATTGTTTTATTTTTCTATTTATTCATATTTATTATGAAACCCACTCAGAGGCTTAACTGCTTATCTTGTACCTACGAGAATAATAATCTCCCTTTTCAAGACAGTCATTATTTGAGAACACAATATCCTTAGCATAAATACACGCATTCCCAAGATCCTAATTAAAAGGTTTGAATAGTCAGTGCATGGAATAAGATTGATCTTTTTAAATACAGGCCTGGATTTGTTTTTGAGCTGATTTGAAATATCGAGTATTCTAATATTTCAACATTTGTAAAATATGATCGTCAACAAGAAAAAGACAGCATTTAACACTTAATGCAGCGGTCATATATTTAAGTATGTCAGATAAAAATACACGTTCATTGTTGTAATGAAAAGAAATGCCATCGGGTTACACAGTTAACCTATAGGACGATAGATTACAGTCCCGTAAAAGGTGGATGCCATCGCTGTCAGTGATTCAGGATGGCCTCGAGGTCAGGAGCACACCTGTTACTCACCTCTGCATCTCGGCCTCTCCGCCCCTACGCTCCACGTGCCGTTGGCGTGGCACTGCACCAGCCTCTGGCCCTCCAGGTAATACCCGGGGCTACAGCTCAGCACCACCTGGGCTCCATACTCATTCAGGGATCCTGACACCAGTCTCCAGGTGACATGTTCTGAGAGCTGGGCTTCAATGCCAGGGCAAGTGACCGCTGGAAAGAAACACACTTAACATCATCACTTTGTTCTCAAGGGGTCAGACCAGGCCTGCTTTCCATGGTAAAGGCCTCCTGTATGAAACTCATCGTGCTGTACAGAAGAGATGCCATCACCTGTTATTTGCGGTTTTCTCTACTACCCACGTAGCCACACAAAAATGATCCCATATGCAAAATGCATTCCACAGCCTCATGGCAAGTGCACTGGAAATCTTGCAGTGGGATTACATGTAAAGGGATAAATCACTCCCACAAAGTCCCGAGGTTCACTGAAAATGACCATCAGGTAAATGTAGGCACGAATAGAAAAATCTTACTTCTAATTTGTCTCTATCCTCTGAGAAACTTGAAATGGTAATTGAGTAACTGAAAACCAGCTTAGACCAAGAAAATCAGATGCCCTCATTCCCTTCCTCCCTACGTAATAGGCTCTATTCCTGGATTTATTAGCACACAAAATCCACGTGCATACACATTAATACTATACAGAAAAGTGTTTAACAAATCTTCAAGGAGAGAATCTATTCATGTCCTTAGAAAGTGAACTAGAATTACAGTAGCTACTTCATGAAGAGCAGTAGCAACACTTTTAATAACAGTAGTAACAGCAGTAGCCGTAGTGCAGTGCTACCAGAGTGGATTCAAGGAATTTATGACAGTGCTGAAAATATATGCAAGATTTGGTATATGTGAGTTTATATATTTTCTGAAGAGTACAATAATATTTAAAATTAATTTTACAATGTTAGGAACTAGAACTCTACTTCCCTAAATATGAAGCTACATCGGCTAATAACCTTCACAGTCAGCTACCCACAAAGTTGACCAGATTGATTAATTTATTGATCCTGGAAAATTAGCTAAAGATACCACTTTTTTTTCTTTCAGAATAATATTAATAAATACATTTTACTTATAAATTCTATACAAGTTCATTATAATTGAATCAGACATATGCAAAATGTTACAAAAATCCCATTTAATCTTCTCTTGGTAATTTTACCATTACTATGTGCAAATAAACAGAAAAAATAGGCCTTTTTGGTATTATTGCAATAATAATATCAACAAGGTTTAAAATGTGAAAAGAATTTTCTAGTTTAAAAATAATCCTTAGATCGAGTTCTCAGGTATTTTTTAGGTAAAACAATTATCCAAAATTTATATGGATATTCAAGTGTTTTACCTAGTGATATAAATAATTTTTTTTTCTAATCAGATTACCTTTAGAATTTCAGGCATGATTGCCATTTCTGAAAAGACTTTAATGTCTTTAAACTGACAAATCCATAACTCAATTTCAATCCTGCTGCATATTTCAAATAAAATCTGAGACTTCCCTGGTGGCGCAGTGGTTAAGAACCAGCCTGCCAATGCAGGGGACACAGCTTCGAGCCCTGGTCCGGGAAGATCCCACATGCCGTGGAGCAACTAAGCCCGTGCGCCACAACTACTGAGCCCGTGCGCCTAGAGCCCACGAGCCACAACTACTGAAGCCCGTGCGCCTAGAGCCCGTGCTCCGCAACACGAGAAGCCACCGCAATAAGAAGCCCGCGCACCGCAACGAAGAGTAGCCCCTGCTCACCGCAACTAGAGAAAGCCTGCGTGCAGCAACGAAGACCCAACGCAGCCAAAAATAACAATAAATAAATAAATTTTTAAAAATCTAATTAAAATTTCAAATAAAATCCATTTCATTTCATCAAAGCTGTGTTTCTAGAATTAACTTGATTGTTTTTAATTACTGAACTATCTTTTATAAACTCTGTTTCTGCCAAGAAGGATTCAATGTTGGCTTACACAGTGGAATCAGAAGTTTTCTTCCGCTAGTATCATCCACAGCAGTGGTTTCCAAATTCTGCTTGATTACCTTTATTTTTTTTATTTTACTTTTTACTAAAAAAAAAATTTTTTAACATCTTTATTGGAGTATAATTGCTTTACAGTGGTGTGTTAGTTTCTGCTGTACAACAAAGTGAATCAGCTATACATATACATATATCCCCATATCTCCTCCCTCTTGCGTCTCCCTCCCACCCTCCTTATCCCACCCCTCTAGGTGGTCACAAAGCACCGAGCTGATCTCCCTACGCTATGCGGCTGCTTCCCACTAGCTATCGATTTTACATTTGGTAGTGTATATATGTCCATGCCACTCTCTCACTTTGTCCCAGCTTCCCCTTCCCCCTCCCCATGTCCTCACCGATTTCTTTATGAAAATGGTATTTGGTTTCCTTTTAATTATCTGATTCTGGTTTAATTGTTTGCTTGCATTTCTGTCTCCCTGCTAGGCTCTAAGTTCTTTTATTGTAAACATTATGTCTTTTTACAGTTTTTTTTTTTGAGAATAATGTCTGACAAAGCAGGTGCTGGTGACACATTCTAGTCTGTGTGTGAGTGCTTTGAAAAGTAACATGCCCCCCACCCCCAAAAAAATGCTGTGGCAGCAAAAACAAAACACAACAGCAACAGCAACAAAAAACACAAAGAAACTGAGGCAATAAAAGCATATGGGTAGAAATTGAGAGTAAAAACAAAAGTGAGAACTGGAATAAATATTTATCTAAAGTCTACCTTGGCCTACTAAAGGAAGAGAGGGGAAGGGTGGAGCTTTCCAGAAATTTCTGCAGATGTGATTTTATTTGATATTTTCAAAGATGCCCCAAGGGGGAGAGTATACAGAAATGTCTGAGTTTGAACGACCTATGATGTTTATTTGAGTGGTAAAATCCAAGTTAGGTGAACCAAGATGACAGGAGAAGACCAATCCCTCCAAACCATGGTCAGTAGATCCCCTCTTGGTGAGTTTTACTACATGCAGGTCTGCACTCATAAAAAAACAAGGCAAACAGTCCCCATAAAAGGATCAGCCCTGCTGCGTCCTGCCCGTCAAGATGCCACAGAGAATGCGCTTTGTTGCTTGGCCCCGGGAACAAGGAAGCCACAGCCTTCCTTGTACTAGCTCTAGGGGCTTTGTTGGGGGGAACAGACCCAGAACATTCTGCACACCCCACACGCCTACCTGATCTCCTGACTGCACTCTGGGGGGCAGCCCCAGAACCTGAAAACTGTTCTCATGTGCTCACCCCCCCACCCTGAGTCACTGCATTCCCTCCTCACCCCCTCCTCCTCCAGCTGCCTCCCCCCACCTGCAAGTTGAGCTCTTAACTCCACTTGCATGTCCTTAAAGGAATTTCATAAAAATATTAATCTCCTTCCACTTCTTCATTAAAAACCCAAAAGTTTCCCTCAGAAGCTCGGATAAATTGACGGTACAATATGCAAAGTATGGTAAATATTTATACCTTAAAGAAAAACATCACTTTTACTCAGATCCAAGAGAATAATACCACAGCCATTTGATATTATATTTTTGAATATTCATTCACTAGAAATACATGACTACCCATAAAATTGGTTCCATTCTGTGTTCTCCTTGAACTGTCCATTCTAGAATTCCCACAGAAACTTATTCTAATATGTTTTATGTTTAAACTCCTTTATGAATAATCCTATTATATTTATCAGTAGCAAATTGTACTGTCATTTTATTATCAATGTGTGATTGATTAAATTAACAATACAATAATTTTTCATCTATTTTAAGCATAAAAAGTAGCATTTCTTTGGGAATACACCAGTTAATGAATGACATGCATTACTGATTATTAGAAAGACACTAGGTTTAGTATTGATTTTATTACTATTTTTTACTTTTTATAGATTTTTATTACAGATATTTTATTTATGTTAAGAAAGTTAACATAAACAAGGAAATGGTAAGGGAAATTGTTTTGTTACAGCGATATCTCTCACTCATACTTAGTTATACACCAAATATCACCACTATCAAAAATCGCTTGATAGAAACTGTTTAAATTGTATTGGAAACGAGGAGTTAGAATCCACTAGACCTGTAAACAGAAAGCCACTGGCTTTGTCTACACCTGCACCAGTGCTTGGGACTCCTTCCTCGATTTGGTGCTCTGGAGGTTTTTGTGTTACTTATTTTTGTTTTCTGGTTTTGTTGGTGTTGTTGGTTTCTTCCTTTTTTTTAGATATTCAGGTAAATTTGTATTGAAACATGTAAACAGAAAGCGCACAAATTGATATTATACAGTTAAGTACACTTTTATGTAATAAACACACCCCCACCTGACCAGCAACCACATCGAGAACTAGAACTGCACACACACTCTCGCCACCAGGCGCACCCCCTCCCCTCCCCAGCACGCACACTTCAGTCAAGGGGAGCACGGACGTGAACCAACTTCTAATGACATTAAGGACCGTCTAAACGCTATAGATGGTGGGACCTGTTTTGAACCCCATGTGAGTGGAGTCACGCGCTCTTTTACTTCTGACTTCAGTATTATGCTTTTGAAATTAACCCATGTTAAGCCATGGAGCTAGAGTGCTTATTTGTATTTCTACATTATGATCCATTGTATAAATATATACGATCAATGTATCCATTCCTTACTGATGGCCATTGGGGTTGTCTCACACTTTTGGCTTTTACAAACTGCAGCTCTGAGCATGTCCTTAGATGAATATCCTTACGCAAACCTGTAGGTATATTTCTAGGGAGGAACTACTGGCTCATAAGATATTTTCAGCTTTAGGACACGCTACCAAACGTTTTCCCAAAGATAATGTGTCAACTTACCACCTTTACCAGCAATGTAGTAGAGTTCCAGTGACTTAACATTTCTGTTGATGCCAGGTCTCCTGTCTTTTTATTTTATAAAGTTATACATTCTGATGTGGGATGTAGTGGCATCTATTTAATATTCTGCATTTTTCTCACTGGAACTCTTTAAACAATCTTTGTTTGATACACATTCTTCAAATATCTTTACCCTTTTTAAGTTTGCCTTTATCAGGCTCTTAAACATACGTTTTGAAGAATAAAAGTACTGAAACTTAATGTAGTCCAATATATCTACTTTTTCCTCTGTTATCAGGTTTTTTTGTGAGCTTGCAAAGTCTTTACCTGACCCAGGCTCATGCAGGTGGGCTGGTGGAAAAGTGGAAGCTGTATTTTCATAGAAGCTTTATGTTCCACCTTTCACCTTTAGCCTATCATCATCTTGCCTTGATTTTGCCTATGCTGTGGGGCGGGGATCCAGATTCACTTTCCCATATGAATATCCAGTTGAGCCATTTACTGAAAAGATCTCTGTCTTTTCCCTCATTGGACTGCAGTGTCACCTTTGTCAAAATATCAACCAATATTGTCGTGGGCTCTGTGTTCTCTGCCATTGGTCTGTTTTCCCTTGGACCAACACCACCCCACTTTAAACCCTGTGCCTGTATAATAAAACCAGGTGTCAGGTGCACTGTGGAAATGCGTTGTTTGTGAGTCAGGCCTCTCTTTGTGAAGAAGTTTGAGAAGGATTGAGAGGAGGCACGCCCTGTGCTGGAGAGTCTGCTCTGGCAGCTGGATCTGAAGGAAGAGTGAATATGGAGGTTTAGGGTTTGGAAATAGGTCTCCTTTCACTTTCCCCTCTGACAGATCCTGGAAACAACTTGCATACCTTAGGGTTACGCTTCCCCGGTTTGAGGTCACTGTAGACAAGGCTCTGGAGAGTCTAGCCTCTGCCACCTGCCAAGACACAACTGCTGTGACTCTCCCCTCCACACCTGTTCCACCAGGTGCACTGCCGGGTGCCCCCTGCTTCCCGCACCCAGCTCTCTTTCGGGGGAGCACCCTTCCTTCCTCCAGTATGTCACACACTCAATCTTAAGTCATATATTACAGCCAACTGTTCTTGACTGGATCAATGAGAGACTCAACATGCTCACAGTGAAGGCTTTCTCTGAAAGGATGCTCTCGGGCAGAAGCCCCGTATGAGCCCAGAGGACTGTGGCTTCTGCTGTGCATGTATGTGAGCGGGAGAAAGCATGGTACATGCACCAGGACCCCATACACACGCACACACACACACACGAGGACAGAATCCCGGGATTCCCTGGAACGTGGGCTTCAGACCTCAGTGGCGAAAGGAAAACAAGAGGGAAGCACGTGAGGAGGGTTGATGGGGTGTCTGCGGCCAGTGAGACTACAGATGCCTTCTTCTTCCTTTTTTTACTCTTTTCTGTAGTTTCCAGGTTTTCTACACATTATTAATGGCCAGAGCAAAACCAATCAAGTGATGGCCTGATGACCACAGAGAGCATTGTATTTCAAAAACGAATAATACATTTTAAAACTAAAAAATAAATTTTAAAAAATAGGCTGGAAAAAAGTGAAAGTTGAAAAAAATTTTTTTCAGAACAAAACTTGAAACAGTTAAACTAAATGCCAGTGAAACAATCTGCTGCCTGTGACACAAAAATATATGTATATACACACATCACACACCTATGTACCTACACACACATATGTAAACACACATACATATACACATACAAATTATGTATCTATATATCTATATTGATTATATAAATACAACACATAAATATAAAAGATTACATAAATCAGTGCATACAAGTTTAACAGGGGATTATTTAGGAAAACTGGAGTGCTTCTGTTGGATTCTTATTTTTTAAAATTTCTTCCCACAACATCAATACTTTGAGGGGAAAAAAAAAGAAAAGAGAACAAAAACCCAGGCTGTAGGAGGAAAGCAGGTATATACCACACTTAGGGAGCTGCGATGAGTGTGTACATAGAACTGAATATTTTACTTGATAGAGACATTTTCATTTCATGACATCAGACATAACAGAATAAGGCAAACCTGAAAAAGGAGTGGAATGATAGACTACATGAGGCTGAGCGAGAACCAGAGCAGAGATTCAAGGGGGTCATCACAGGAGGAAGACGGGAATGCGCGGGGGCCGCCGGGGAGGGGGCAGGGCCCTGGAAGCTGCATCTGCAGGGCTCTTGCTCTGTCCAGGGCCGGCCCTGCCCCTCAGACGCAGCCGCAGTGATCGTGTGCGCCTCCCTCAGGACTCACAAAGGCAAAGCTGAGTTACAGTCAGAGGCAGCAAAGCAGCCTGCATGCCACTGCGCTGACAGTTTAGAGAAAACACTTCATTCTTCCTAACAAAAACCTCTCCCACTACAATTCGGGGTTTTCCCCGTGCACCTGCCCAGTTGCCTGAAGTCACGGGTGGCTACTAGTACTGCTGCTTCCACCGACTTGTATTTGTTTAGTGTTTTCAAAAATAAACACCCTGGGACTTCCCTGGTGGCACGGTGGTTAAGAATCTGCCTGCCAATGCAGGGGACACGGGTTCGAGCTCTGGTCCGGGAAGATCCCACGTGCCGCGGAGCAGCTGAGCCCGTGAGCCACAACTACTGAAGCCCGTGCGCCTAGAGCCCGTGCTCCGCAACAAGAGAAGCCACCGCAATGAGAAGCCCGCGCACCGCAATGAAGACCCAACGCAGCCAAAAATAAATACATAAATAAATTTATAAAAAAATAAAAATAAACACCCTTTTCACATTGCATGTATAAATGTATATGTAATTTTACACTGAGTGACCCTCACAACAATATGGGGAGAGAGAGCATGGGCGGTCCTGTTACTTGTATTTCATGGAGCAGCCAGTAAGCTGGGCGCCCCCCACGGTTAGAACCCCGACCTGTGCATCTCTGAGGCTGCCATTTCCTCCGCAGCTTGACAACCGCACTTATTCTGTGCATGACTAAAACAACTGGCACCAATGAAATCAGTGAGAACTCTGGGCACACCAATATATACATAATGACAATTCTTAAAGAATGTTTTAGAATATTGGTCCATCTGGAAAATGTAGCAAAAGAAAGCATTTTGTTTACATAAATGTTATAGACCAGTACTTATGACAGTTATAAGTGAATCAATTGCCAGGTCCAGGGCAGTGAAATTAAATGCTCTCCATAACAAGCAGGTTTAACCGAGTTGATAGAGAGTGGTCCACCTGCCAGTTTACCTCACATTCCTTCCTTTCTTAAAACAGAAATATAGATTATCTTCTATCACCTTAAAAAAAAAAAACAAAAACAACTCTTCTGGAATAATTTTCTTCTATTTCAGAAAATTCAAGAGAAGATGTGCGGACGACCACTCCCAAGTCACATGGTTAACAGAATTAAGGGCTGACACGGGTGACGCAGTTTTGTATTAAAAATCCCTAAATACTCCTCCTCAAATCAGACCTACTGAAAGCACAGACAATAAAGTTTCTGTGCAGAAAGGATGCAGTTTCTCTATCTTGTGAATGTTTCAAAGACAACACAAAGTATTTCACATTTTACTTGAGAGAGGTTGGCTTTTCATTTTCCCGTGAGTGATCCAGATTTATTAGAGTCATCCCGTCAGTAGCGAACCAGACAGGCTAACGGTTGTTTTGTATAAGATATTCAGACAATGACAGCATTGCCACCATAAATAAAGCCCTTTGGCCTCCCCTCTCATAAATTACAGATACTGCTCATAAATCTTCTGTGATATTCTAATCAGCCCCAAGATGCAGGGATGCAATTGTCTTTTCTTTGTAATGCAGATATTCCCCCATCACACTCAATGTGGGTAAGTGCTTTTTATCACCAAGTTTAGTTCAAGCACATTTAATTAGATTGATAAAATTATGATCTGACGCCATTGGAGTAAAATGATTTAGCCAGCCTCAGAACTACTTGCATTCACAACCTAGTGGAGCTTTCAGTGTGCCATTAACATCTGTATCACTGGCTGCGGAAGGGCACAGCTAGCCTTAGTTCTGGTGCATCAGAAGCAGAAGAACAAGCTGCTTTGGCTCCGGTAAATAAGGAGCATGAAGTGGGGAAACCCAGGGTACCGTGCTGACTTAAACGCACTCCATGCCATCTAACTTCAGCAAGCATTCCCTGTGAGGAAATGCTTCCACAGAGGCTCCGTTGAGATCAGGCTGGGTTGAGATCCTGGAATTCTTAAAGCTAAACATTCTTTTTAAATGAATGTTTTTACCTCAGAGCTTAGCCAAATGATTAGCATGATTAGCTATGAGTTATTTAGAATAAGAGTAGGTGGATGGATAGAGCTTGAAGTAAACTTCTAGGGTGTAACTTACAGGCTCACCTGAGAGACATCAGCATTTCAGAGGCACAGACTTAAAAAGTCAGGAGCCTTTAGAACTCCTGGTTCCTTCTCCTCCAAGATTCTTGACTGAACCTAGACTCTCGTAACACTTATATTCTCAGCGTCCTGGAATTTCCAGATTTCTACTTATTCTTGTGATGACTACCTTTTCCACTTGTGAAGTTTCCAAGCCCTTATGAGATGGGACATATTTTTCTGCCCTGGGCTCCTTGTCATTTTGCTACTGTGGTCAGACAATAAATATACACTATCAGAGTCAGACCACGGGACATTGAAATAGCGAACTGATGCCTAAACACCAGCCATGAAACCTCATTTCAACAAGAAAACAAGACACATATTGAAGTAACCTCATCCACTTAGTGATACTAAGTGGCAAATATTGTTCAGAATTTTTTTGCAAATTCTATAATCTAGGTTCCATAAGAAATCTATTTCTAAAATTACATAATTTGGCTGATTTTATAATTACACAAAATGAGTCTAAACCAAGCCCTGGAAAGGATGAAAACAGTACTTCCAATCCGAGTGTGTGTGTGTCTGTAGAAAGAGAATGAGAGAGGGAATCCCACAGTGATCTTGCCTTTCTGACTTGGGGGCGTTTTCGGAACTAAGTTCACTGCAAGTAGCTTTAGTTCATTACATCTTCGTTCAAACTAATAATAAATGGTCTTCCAAGGGGTCTTAAAGAGGAGGGGCCTCCACGCAGCTCTTGTCCCCAGAGACCACGGCCCTGCACTGAGCAGCTGTCAGGTGCTTGGCAAGAAGAATCAACAAGAAAAAGAGGGAGAGAAAATTAAGTAACGTCAGACCACGTTACAGAGAGTCTCACTCATTCATTCATTCTTTCAGTCTACAAATATTTATAAAGTTCCACCCATGAACCAGAGTTACGCCTACCCTTGAGCAGCTTACATCTGTTAGAGATTAAACGTGGAGAGGGGTAACTCACACAGTCCTGTGCTTAGGGGCCGTAAAGAACCTCAGTACCACAAACGCTGTATTTACCGTTCTTCAAGTGTTCTGTTCAAACTTCACTTCCTCATATTTATCAGGGAGCCAAGGGGAGCCCTCAGTTCACAATTCTAACTAAAATACAAAAAGCTGGACGAACTCGTGTTCAATCTTTGGAAGTGAAATAAAATAAAAGAGACGGAAAGATTATATAGTTGGCCCTGAAAATAATGGGCCAAAAACACATCTGAAATGACAGAATCTGGGTCCTTTAAATAGCTTAACTCCCCCAAAGCACTACAATCCCAAAAGACGTAAAAAGTTTGCACAATTGTGATCTACAGCCTTAAAACACTTTGTCCCCACAGAACATACAACAGTGAGGTTTGTCACCGTCTGATGCTCCCAGAAAGCGGCCTCTGCTGGCAGGCCGAGTCCTCACCCTGTGCAGAGCAGCACAAGCCCACCCTGCAAAGTGCTGCCTCGGACGGCCAGGAGGTGGACCCGGCCAGCACTCACCAAGCCGCTCACCGCTTCGTGGGGCTCGTGCGGCACCCGGAACCCATGAGCACCTGACCCCGGGGTGGGTGGGCATCCAGCTGCCCACTCCGTTCCCCGGGCACAGGAGCAGATCTCAGCAGGCTGGGGACAGAGCTGGACGGCGCGGAGGGGCACTTCCCCTTGGGTCACCCGCCCGTCTTGCCGGCTGAGGAATTAAACCACCCTTTGGTCTGGGCTGTATTTTCATAGCTGATCGCAGCCTTGGAAGACAGAGGTAAGTGTCTCACATCTCACACTTATTTTTGAGCTTTAATATATACTTTCAGAAACGCATTTGTAGTTTGCACGATGACTATGCATTTAGATCGGGGTGGCCTGGCCTTCCTTCATCAGCTTTGCTAACATCTTAACTGAAATCTCTTGTCAACGCACGGTACAGGCAAGAAGGACCCTTTACAGCAGTTGCACGTGCAGGACACAGTGGTCAAGCACCACGGGGCCGGCAGCAGAGGGCCTGACTCTGGCATGGGCCTCCCTGCAGCCCTGGGTGGTCACTCACGCCTCTGGTCAGTAGCTCCCACCTACGGGATGGCAATAATGACAGTGCTTCAAGTTTGTTACAGGGACTCAAAGGTGGAACCCATGTGAAATGCTCTGCACAATGCCTGGCACAGAGAGAAACTCAACAACGCTGGTGCATAACTGGGCCCGTAACACTGTGGTTTAACAATATGATTTATGATTAAATGACGCTGGTCCAGGTGTTAAATGAAAAGAATAACCTGAACTATACCATGAACACAGAAATAGTTAATAAAGAAACGTAAGTACCGTAAGGCCACTTTTTGAGGGACTAAGGGGATAAATATATATCCCCAACATTTTTATAATATTATAATACAAACACACATATATGCATGCACATATAAAAATATGTATGTGTATAATTTACTTATATATGTATGCACATGTACATGTGTATTATATATGATTATATGTATAAATATATTACATGTAGATGAGTACAGACGTACATATGTGTAAATAGATAATTTATGTGCAATCTTAGATGTTCTATGATTGGGCTATTTACAGGTTATATAAACCTATTTCATATTATTTTAACTTGCTCCTTCTTTCCTGAAATGTATACACATTGCATTTAATCACTTAAAAGTACCCATGGAGCCCAGGGCATAGTAGGTCCTTAATAAATTATTAATGACAAACTTGCTTCTCTAATACCTTTAACTGAAAAAGAAAAAAGCCTCTACGTATTGGGATTTCAACGTTGATTTTGTTTGTTGTTGGAAGGTGATCTTAATGGTTTTCTTTTCTCCTGAATGCAGAGGACGTGATACATATCTACTCATCATTTGTCCAACTAGTAGACCTGGGACATTCGTACCAATAACTCTCCCTTGCTTTATTATGGCTCTAGCATGAATCATATCTTCAATGATCCAAATCCAGTCTCAGTAAATAATTAAAATGAAAAGAAATGAGGCTCAAACATCTGCCTTGGAGATTTGTATGACTGTGGGCCATATGCAAACTGAAACAGTTATTTATTACAACCTTCATTTTAGTAAACCCAAGGGTGAAATGAGCTAAGTTTATTTACCATTTACATTTACTACTTATCAAAGCTGAAGTGTTTCTTATCTCTTGAGGTTCAGTGTACTGATCTACATATTATTCAGTTGGTAAAGAAACTTATAAAACTGTCATACCAACATAGGAATTGGCCTTTGGGAAATATACATCTGAGAATTTAATAGTAACCAAATTTTTTGACTCAGAGGTAAAGTTTTATGCTTACTCGGCTCAATTTCTTTAATTTAAATTAAGTGAAAAAAACAACTCCCCCTCAAAAAATTAAATGGATGTTTCCAGGCTTTGAACACCAGGGAATTTTAATGAACTGTCCATTTCTTCCTTTTATAAAGTCTAATAAACAATGGGGAAAATATTTGAAAGTTTAAGATGATACTCAGAAAATTTAAGGTCGATTTCCCATTTTATTATAAATGTTATATTTTCCTGTCCTACTGAACAAGTAGCAGTCAGTATCAAAAAAGGTTTTAAAATGTAAATTGATTTTTCCCATTTAACAATCATTTAACTGAATATACTATAAATTTCTCAGACTGGGAACCTCATTTGTATGTAAAAAGCAATTTTGTTATTTAATTTTTTTCACTATAACTTTAAAGCTGTTGTACATCTAGATGTGCATTTAAAACAGAAAAAAATCAAATATATGTATAAATTAATCCACCTTACATGCTATAATATTATGCTTTTTGTAAACATGAAGTAGTGCTCTTAATTGATGTAACATTTGCCTTTGAACTGACAAAGGCCTCTCATTCCTGATTTTTCCAGAAAATTTTAGACATAAATATACATTGTCTTTGAAATCATTTGGTTCTGCTACAATCCTCAAACAAAAGGTGACCCCCTCCCCTACCATCAGCTATTGAATACTTTTTGGAATGAATTACATGCTAGATTAAAGATGCACCTTTTTTTTTCTGTCTCTGGTCTCAGTTTTATAACATATAAGACTTACAGATCATGAGAGAAATCAATTCCAAGAGGCAGAACAGCATAGAGATTAGGAAAAGGGCTCTCTGCTCGGGTTTCCTGGAACCAAATCCTGACTTGGTGACTCTGTCTGTGAGTCTGGCCACCTTAACACCTCTCTTCCTGGTTTGCAACTAAGTGATGTGATACCACAACTGCATTCCTCGTAAGGATTAAATGGGTTAATTTGTGTAAGGCTTTGGGAATCCAGCCTGGAAGATACAGGGGTCCAAGACTAGTCTTACATGAGCTCTCATCCATATGGTGTGAGCACCAGACTCATCCACAAGCTGGGTCACGTTCCCAGGTGGACTCTCCATAATATCTGCCTTTTGGAGAAGTGAGTTCAAAATAAAGAGTTTGCGAATTTTATCTTTATCACCATGAGAACTCTTGGGAGGATTTAGGCAGCGAAGTGTCATGTTGTGATTTCCATATGCTTAAAGATGAGTCGGCTGCTGTGTGAGAGGAGATTGTGGAGGGAGATGAATGGGGGTCACTTCACGGGTGTGGGTGGAGGTGACTTGGCGTGCATGGAAGTGGGACGGGAGGAGGAGAGGCAGTGAGGAGGGGCTGAGGGAGTGTCCAGACTGCTGTCCTGAGCTCCATCCCCCCGCCGGGATGTGGGTAGCCCAGAGCGCCCTCAGACGCACAGCCTGGCTTCTGCTCCCGTGCTCTCCTCTGTGTTCTCTTTTGCCCCAGTCTCTGGCATTTCTCAGAGCTGCGGGGACTCTCATATACCCTCTCCTTACACTAACCCCACTGATCATGAAATCTCTTTAATACTTAAACTACCTCTTTGTGGGCTAGTGGAATGCAGAGCCTTGGCTCACGCTCCACCACAGTGCAGCGCACCCCTAGGCAGGTCCTGGCAACGTCACAACCACTGCGCTTTCACGACGCCCAAAGCACTGGGACCCAACCAAACGATCACCGCACAGCTTTACCGGTGGCAGCAGGGGACCTCCAACAGGGCACTTGGGCTATAACCAAACACTTCTCCAGATGCTTTTATGACGTGACCAATCAAATGTATTTGGTTGCAAATTGTGAATTTTGTATATCTCAGTTACTTACTTTGTATTAAGTCAGTAAGATGAAGAAAACAATACCTTCTCCAGAGGACTACTATTATCATTGAATGATGTAACACAGACAAATGTTTAGAGTTACCGCTCAGAAAGGTGGTTCTGATTATCGCTTTCATCCCACCAGACCAAGCTCAGTCTCTGTGGCAGCGCCGTCTCCTCCATAAAGACTGACCCCCGTCCAGGCACACTCGTTACTTCCTCTGTGTCTGTCACCTCTCCCCACAGTGTTTACATCAGGCCATCTGTCTAAGGCCCCGTGCAGATGACCAGGCGGATGTCCTGGCAGAGCAGGGATGAGTTAGGGCGTGTGCAGTCCTCCCGCTAAGAGCAACTCCCTGGTCGCCCTGTGCCCAGAGGAGAGACCTCACACACTTTACTGGTGGAATCCAAGACACGTTGTCTGCTTCCCTCTCTCTGAAACTCTGCTCCTCTCTTTCTCTACCCTCAAATCAGGACTTAAAAAGCTATGCTGTGCTTCTGTTTTCTCATAATTGTCACATAGTTAACCCTTGTGTTGAATTTCTATGACGCCAATCCACTTATTGGCCGATGTAAACCACCTGCTTTGGAATTCTGGAGACCAGGCTCCAGATGGTAAATAAGCATATGAAAAGATGTTCCACATCAAATGTCACTAGGGAAATGCAAACTAAAACAAGGAGATACCACTACACATCTATGAGAAGGACCAAAATCCAGAGCACTGACAACAGCAAATGCTGGTGAAGATGTGGAGCAACGGGAACTCTCATCACTGCTCGTGGGGATGCAGGAGGTGCAGCCCCGTTGGAAGACGGTTTGGCAGTTTCTCACAAAACTAAACATACTCTTGTCATATAATCCAGCAATCATGCTCCTTGGTATTTACCGAAAGGATTTGAAAACTTATGTCCACAAAAACCTATACACAGATGTTTACAGCAGCTTTATTCATAACTGCCAAAACTCTGAAGCAACCAAGATGTCACTCAGCAGGTAAATGGATACAAACGGTGGTTCATATGACAATGGAATATTATTCAGCTAAAAAATAAATGAGCTATCAGGCCATGAAAAGACATGACAAAACCTTAAATGCATATTACTAAGTGAAAGAAGCCAATCTGAAAAGGCTACTGTGTGATTCTAACTATACGACAGTCTGGAAAAGGCAAAACTATAGAGACAGTAAAAAGATTAGTGGTTGCCAGGAGTTGAGGGGTAGGGATTGTCTCAACAGTGCCTTACTGACTCTCAGGAATGCAATAATTATTTGCAAAAAAGAAAAAAATAGATTAAAATGACGGCAAGGAAAATAAAAAGTATGGAGGAAAGTCGGTTATTTTTTGTAAACAATTATATGTTCATACCTAAAATGTTCAAATAATTTTAACATGACCAAAACACTATACACAAAAAAGTCAATAAATTAATATTATAATAGAAGCCCATGAGATCTATTTTGCAAATATCTTAAGAGCAAAAATATTGTATATGTAGAAATACTACATAGTTTTCAATTTTTAGAAACTAGGTAGTTAGATTATTTCCAATTTGAGGCAGTTTTGTATAGCAGCAATGAAACTCTTGGTATAAACTGTGTCTGTGGGCATGTACGTGTGTGTGTGTGTGTGTGTGTGTGTGTCAACTTTTGTTCTTTTTGGCTCTGTGTTATGGACTTTATTATTTTTTAAGACGAGTTTGAGAATGAACCCAAATTTTGACCCTTTTAAGAATATTATTATATACTGTAAATAGCTTTCCAGAAAACTTACCCCACTTCACAAATCAGTGATATATTTATTGAGCATCAGTGTGTTATGCAGAGCAGGTGATAAAAAAATAGACCATGCATTGCCTTGAACCTCACGGAACTTACAGTGAGATGGGAGATGCAGAGGAAGCTCATGTTGAATTACGTTTTAATGTTTTGTGTAGAGTGCTTAATGTCTCAATATCCTCTTGATTGCATCCCTCCAAGTTGAAAATGGCAGCACAGTCAGGATTTGCTGTGTAGATTTCATGGTCTAGGTGCTGATGGAACCAGCATGATTCCATATGACTCACCTTCAAGACTGCAGAGCTTATGGTAAATGGTCAGAGTGGCTGATATGGAATAAATTGGCGTTAACATGACCACACTGCCAGAGACGAGCCCTCACACGCTGTGGGAGAGGATCTCGCACTTTGGAGCCTAGAGTTCTCAGCAGCACATTCCATTCCTCTTTAAATCTGCAAAGACGGGCATGAGCGTTAGAACACTTACGTTTACACGTTGGGGGCTTCCCCCTGTTACTCCACAATCCATCTTCTTGACACACAGCTGTAGCCTGTTGACCGGTGTCCAGCTTAAAGCCCTCGTTACATTCATAGGTCACTTTACTATCCAACGTGAACTCATTCCCCGTGAATGAACCGTTTCCTGGGGACTCCGGGATTCCACAGGACACAGCTGAAAAGAAATGAAGCAAGCACAGGGTTATTCTGACAGACGTTATGAAATTTTCTTCTTTTCTTTTTCTATTTTTCATCTCAAAGATGTATAAAAACTGTTAGATATTTGCATTTCTCACGTGTGTCATAAGTATGCACATTTCCAAAGTTGTAAGGGTCTTAAGAGTGAATGAGAAACAATGGAAAATGGGTCAAAATACAGTATCTTTACATTTATTATTCCAGAAGGTATGTCTGACGGCTCTCACGCAGTTTAATCACATGGACACGCCTTATCATATGGCCGTGGTCAAGAGAACAGTGTGATGCATTCTACTTTATTTAATACTAGAAAGAAAGCATAGAATAATATCTTTACCATCACAAATGTATCACCATATTGACCCCTTGGTTTCGAGACTTCATATGAATCAGAGTAAAGAATCACCCACCTCAGGTCTCAAAAACCTCCCCCAGCTTAAGTCTTCCCGTCCACCAACTCGCCAAAGACTCATTTTCCTTAAAGCATGAGGAAATTCTATTAAACGGTAAATATTACCTTAGCTAAGAGCATCAAAGCATCCATTGTCATAAAATGTATTAGTTATAAATTATCTGTCAGAAAGCAGGTCTGCGGAACTAAGGAATTAAGGGGAGGTCTTAGAACAGAAGGCTTGGTCCTACAGAGATACGCAGGCTAGCTTTTATGTGAAAGGTCAGGCAAGAAAGGGGTATGAATGAAAAAGAAATTTTTAAAAACTAGTAAGATGGAGGGAGAGGTCAATATGAGCACTTCCTTCTTAAATTTACTAGCTCTGATCCAGACTTATCTGTTATGAGACAAACAAACAAACAAAAACAATTCTCAAGTTAAATAGGTTACAGTAAGGAACACAGAGTAATGCAAGGGGATAAGAAGGAATTCCCAATAACACTCTCAATTCAGGTGCTCTTGTCAAAGGGAAGCTCTGCAATCACTAAATTAAGGATCTTCTTTTACTCAATCAAAACCTAAGATATTACGGATTTTAAATCATCATAGGTTTTAAATTTAGATTATTTAGAGATTTTCCCACAGATTACAATGAGAATACACACACAGTACGATAAAGCTGGAAGGACTGGTTGAAAGAGTTTACATAAAAATACAATTTACAGGTGAGGAAGAGAAAGATAAAATGACTTGCCTGGGTTAGCACAGCGACTTTGTTGAAAACCTGGGGCCAGGGACTTCCCTGGTGGTGCAGTGGTTAAGAACCTGCCTGCCAATGCAGGGGACATGGGTTTGAGCCCTGGTCCGGGAAGATCCCACATGCCGTGGAGCAACTAAGCCCATGCTCCACAACTACTGAGCCTGCACTCTAGAGCCCGCGAGCCACAACTACTGAGCCTATGCTCTAGATCCCGCAAGCCACAACTACTGAAGCCCGCGCGCCTAGAGCCCATGCTCCACAACAAGAGAAGCCACCATAATGAGAAGCCCGCGCACCGCAATGAAGAGTAGCCCCCGCTCGCCGCAACTAGAGAAAGCCTGAGTGCAGCAAAGAAGACCCAATGCAGCCAAAAATAGATAAGTAAATAAATTTATAAAAAACAACAACAACAACAAGAAAAAGTAACACCTAGGGCCGGAGCACAGACCTGATTCCCAAGTGAGACCACCTTCTGCTCTACAGGAGCCCAGGCCACCTGTGGTTCAGTGTGAGTTTTTTGGTTGTCGTCTTTGTTATTTTTTCTTTATCAAAATCTTCAATGAATGCAATGGGAAATTATCAGAGGAGTAAAAGAAAATGTAGTGCTGATAAAAATCAAACTTCTGGGAAAATCCAAGCTCTAAAATTTCTCTTGTGCTTAAATTTATGATCAGCTATTTCAACCGTCTGAAATATACATAGTGTGTGTGTGTGTGTGAGTGTGTGTGTGTGTGTGTGAGTGGGTGTGTGTGAAGCATAATAAAAATTTGCAAATGGAAAACAAAAAAACATGGACATATGGACATCATTTTGGACAAAGTATTGAAAATAACTGAATTATAACCTTTGGCTTTCCAAAGCCGCTGCTTTGCCAAGGCAATGTATCAGTGTGAAGGCTGCTAAGTATTTTGCAAAATGTTCAGCTCAAATTACTGAATGTAGTAAATGTCCTTTACGATCAAGATCTCAGAGTATTGCCAATATCTTGTCTCCTCACCATTTTCTCTGAGATTTCGCTCTAATAATCATTTGTTCGATCTCGCAAACCTTAATTTCTCTGCCACTCACTGAAGCGTGCCCAGCGTCCTGCTTCCTTACAATTCTCATCTGAGGAGAACACCAAATGAAATGACATTTCTCTGGCAGGTTAAATGGAAAAGATGACATTCATTCTACAAGCACATAGGAAACCCTACCTTGAAAGGATTCAGACCCAGGAGGCCAAAACAGAACAGCTTTATAACTACTTCTGTTAAATCTGGAAGCTTATTGCACAAGTGAACCCTGATTCCCAGGACTTAAGAAGGTCCCACTTCATGTTGTCTGATCAACAACTGGGAATCTTTTTTGGCCTCGAGCTGTAGGTTTTAGACCCTAGAGTGTCCTAACATCAGGCTATGTGGCAGAGCTCAAAACAGAGGTTGGCACTCTATTAAAAATGGAATTCTTACACTTCTGATTCAATGAAGAATAGATGGAACAATTCTCATAGACTTATAAATTTAGGCTTATGGGATGAAGGCAGTTTTCTGCTAAAATCCAGTATTCATTCATCTATTCATTCATTCCAGAAATTCTGCATGATAACTATTACATGGCAGATATTCCTTAGATAATTTTTTAATGTCAGTTAGTTAAATGTATACAACTTTCAAAACCTGGAGAATTTTCTTACTTTTGGCATAGCTAAAGGGGGTAAAATTTCTTGTGTTTTTGTTTGTTTTGTTTTTTATTGTACTAACATAGCTTTATATTGTCTGGCAACCCAGACTAATGATCACATACTCATATCATGAAATTTACCTTCTGTTTGAGTGCACAGGTTTTAAAGTCAGACATCTGAATCAGCTCTAGCCTCTGGCATTAGCCAGCTCCATGACTTGAGTTACTTAATGACTTGTCTCATTGCTCTCAGGTTAATAATACTCACCCCAAAGGTAATTGTGACGACTGCATGAAATAATGTGTACAAAACCATTAGCACTGTATTGACACCATGTAGGCACTCAGTAAATGACAATATATTAACTTTATATGCATGCGTCTATACACACACATAATTTATACTTATTTCTTTTGTAAATAAAGATATGAGTTACAAGGAACAACTCCTTTTAATATATTTGTTAAAAGAGAGCAAAATGCAAATCAGAAGGAAGCTGGTTTATTTCCATTACATATCTCATGAGAGAGTTGTCATTTTGGTTTCAAATAAATGGAAGAGACACTCCAATTTCCATTGTTGCAGGCTCCTTTAGTAGTACAAAATCCATGTGGGATTTTTTCTTTTCATATTTAAGGCCATAAAAGGAGCAATTTTTCTTGTCTCTGCAAGTTTAAAACACTTCTCTTATTGTTTCGTACTTCTTTCAAATACTTGTTCTCTGCAACTTACAATGGCTCCTTCTTTCTGCTGCCCCTCAGGCTCCAATGCCTCACCAGTTGCTTTGTTTTTCTTTTTCTTTTTTTTTGTTTTCCCTTCAAAATCTCAGTGATTCCTGGGCTTGAACTATGGCCTTAGACTTGTGATTCTCATATCTTGACATCCATGTTATCACCAGCTGCCTACTGAATTTCCACTTGGGCTCTGCCCACGCCTCAAGCCAGATTTGTGCATATCCTAGGTTGGTAGCTGTCCCTCACACAGCTGTCCTGACAGACTGCCTCAGTAAACCGTTCTCCCAGTAATTCGGTAAGTCGAGCGAGATCCTTTGATTCAGCAGGAAGTAGGAGGGTTCTTTCCTCCTACTGCTCTCATGTGGTTGACTGACAATCACTGTCTGAATATTTAGAAGTTTACTTCACACTCTCTGCTTTTTTCTCATTTCCCATTACCAGTATCCTAGTTCGCATCCCCGTTACTTCAAAATGGTCTATCTTTCTGTTATCTGGACCCCACTCGGAGGGCTAGGGCAAACCCAGAGGAAGGCCACCCATAATAGTAAAAAACAGGGAAGAGAATGTGTCCTGAAGCAGGGTTTCCTGTGGCCTGGGTTAAGGTAAGAGGCATGGTAGGTAATAAGGTCTGAAATGGGGCATCCAGGAGGTAATCCAGTAGGTACCCAGATCATAATCAAAAAGACAGAGCCGAACATCAAATATGACAGGAGCATCGCCACATATGAAGGACCTCTGATCAGCTCTGGAGCTGGAGGGATGGACAGCAGATGAAATGCACGGTAAAGAAGAGGACGTGGTGAGAGGTGCAGAATGGGATCTGAGCTGCAAGAGAAAACGGCAACCCTCTCTCACACTCTGCCTCAGGTGCATGGAAGGAAAAAGCCAGTTTCCCAAATGGTGGCCTGTGAATTGCTGAGGGGTCTTAAGTATACAGTGCAAGCATAAGAGAATTTCTGATTAAGACTTATATGTATATATGTGTGCCTTTATATATGTATGTGCACATATAGTCAAAAATTATGAGAATATTCTAGATTGTCTAGATTACTATCTATTATTGGGTTCTACTATATATCAGGGCCTGCATTTGCTCTTGTATTTATAATCATGTTGGAGCCAAGTAATTTGTTATAATCTAAGGAGAAAAATACCAGAGGCAGATAATATAGAAATCATGGGCCTGCTTCTAGTGAAAGCCAAATGACTTTACAGCAGGTAATAAAAATATAAGCTATATAGTTGTTCATATGGTGAAAATGATAAAAAGGTTGATTCTTTATATATGTATGTATGTGTGTGTGTGTGTGTGTGTGTGTGTGTGTGTGTGTATATATATATATATATATGTATGTATGTATATGGATATACCTACATACAAACACTACAGAGTAGTATCCATTAGTAACATATCACTTTTCAAGTAATAATTGAGTTTAAGAAAAACATTATCAGGCTTCCGTGGTGGCTCAGTGGTTAAGAATCTGCCTGCCAATGCAGGGGACACGGGTTTCAGTCCTGGTCGGGGAAGATCCCACATGCTGTGGAGCAACTAAGCCCCTGCACCACAGCTACTGAGCCCGTGCTCTAGAGCCCATGAGCCACAACTACTGAGCCCACGCGCTGCAACCACTGAAGCCTGCGCGCCCTAGAGCCCGTGCTCTGCAGCAAGAGAAGCCACTGCGATAAGAAGCCCACGCACTGCAACGAAGAGTAGCTCCTGCTCGCCGCAACTAGAGAAAGCCCACGTGCAGCAACAAAGACTCAATGCAGCCAAAAATAAATAAGTAAATAAATAAATAAATAATTTTTAAAAAAAACCATTATCATCCAACTGGTTAAATTATTTTCTAACTTGAATTTTACAGGTTTTATATGCATTTAATTTTCAAATACAAACGTATAAGCATAATATGTTTGTGTATGTTTAATAACAGTATAATAATTCAATTCAAAACTAGGCACGTGAAAATATTTTATAAAATACTGATTTAAAAGATACATAAATGATGTGGGTTTGTATTGTATATGTACATATATCTATGTATGTATGTGTGAGATGTACATACAATCATGTATGAAACAATATCTACATCTTACTTTACATAGGACTTACAGTTTATATATCATTTTCACACCATGCTTTTTCATTCATTATTCACCACAAGCCTATTAGGTAAGAGACCTTATTCTATTTTCTTACTGATAAAGATACAGATGCTAGATTTTTTTTATTTGTCCCAAGTTTAACACTCACTAACTCAAAGACTGAGGTCTCAAACCCATGTCTGCTGAATTTAGATAGAATCTTCTACTGCATTTCAGTAGATTCCTAGACCATTATAATTGTCTATTTTCAATTTTATACCTGCCAGATTAGGCTTCATTACTGTTTTCATAACTTTATGCTCATTTTAAAACTATACAGTAGTTTCCTATTTCCTATAACATTAAACTTAAACTACTTTTTTTGGCTTTCAAGGCCAACCAAAATCTCCTTCTGAGTCCCCATAATTCTCCATTCCCCCCAAAACTGAGCTGTGTGTGGCCAGCTGACCCTAAGTACCCACTCCCCCTGGCTGGCTCACCCTCACTTCCTTGCCTTAGTTTTTTGGTGTCTTTCCAACAAATGCCCTCCCTCATCTGTGCCTATTTAAGCCCAAGATAGCAGATTGGTTTCATTCCGTGTGTCTTACTCTGATTGGTAGTATTACTGGGTGGAAGAGTTTTTTTTTTTTTTTTTTTAAACTTAGCAAGTATTTATCTGAAGTAAAGTCCTGCTTCCCAGAGACATGGGAATGCAGTTTCTGCAGCTGTCTGTGTAAGTATTACCTTGGGCACAGCCTTCTTAAAATTACTAGTAACTTTGAAATAAATATCAATAGGGCTTCAGCAGTGCCTTCTGGTGTCCATGGCATCAGATTATCACCAAGATGCCTCTTCTTGGGTGGATGTTCAACATATACACATATTCTGTGATGGTAACATTTCACTATCGACTTTCTTGAAACAGAAAATTACAGCTTTGTTTTCCAGAAATACGCACTTTTTTGGTACTAACTGCTGTCAAATGGGTTAATTGCCGAATAAAAGTACTAAAATTAAACATGAAATATATGGTTGTGGATTAACCATGCAGTAAATCCCAAACCTCTAGCAAGAGCATTTGTACCCGTGTTTCTTTAAAGTATGTATGAATCCCAGGGATGTTGATAACATGCGTATTCTGAATCCACAGATCTGGGATGGGGTTTGAGGCTGCTTCTCTAACGAGCCGTATGGTCTCAGAGGATGAAGGGTTCAGACCATCCTAAATGCTCCCTGGAAGGCTGTTAAGGCTTCCAGTCGGAATGCACTTGGTTTTTATCATCAAGCGCCTTCCCGGACAGGGAGGTGTTGTGCTGGGTATGGAAACGCCTGAGGAAAGACGGATGTGTTGTGGATGGTTTTCTTCCCGCTCACCCTGCGCTGGCTGAGAATTCTGTCCCCATTTAAATGAGACTCTGGCAGATCTGCAAGTGCAAGAGGAGGCCTGCTAAGCCTATGGGAGCCCATTTTAAAGCAGCCACTAATAACAACAACCAGGAATAACAGTAACAGTTCGTTAAGATGTAAAGTAAAGAGAAAAATACAAAGCAGCCTAAGAAGCCAGCACACCACACAAAGAGAAATGCTGTCCTTGATAAATAAGATACATATTCCCTCAAATAGGAAGCTTTGCTTTTGTTACAAGGAGATCCTTGCACTTCCTCCCAAGCTGCTCTCTACAACGACACGTGCTTTTAAAGCAAAACCTCGGGACATTCTCCGTTAATAATTTATGAAAAATGATCTTTGGATTAGTAGTTCTTGAGTTTCAGCCCCAAATCTGTAACCTATGATCTGTATGACCCAGAGCATATACCTTAAAAATCTTTGATCCTCAATTTCCTCATTTGTATAAAGAAGGGCAAACTCAAAGTGCTTTTTGAGAAATTTAAAATCTACAAAGTGCTTTGCTCTTTAAATAAAGTTCATTACCAAATGAAAATGGACTCACCCATAATTTGAACATGACCATATCCATCCACTCATTCATTCATTCATTTTATCTACTCTGCTAATCTCTGTCTTATAACTGGTGCATTGAGACCACTTACAGTTATTGTAATTATTAATATGTTAAGACTTATGTCTGCCATTTTAATTTTTTGTTTCTGTTTTCTTTTCCTGCCTTCCTGTGGGTTACTTGAACATTTTTTGAACTTCATTTTGGTTTATCTCCAGTAGTTATTTTTTGGCATATCTCTTTGTATAGCTTTTCTCAGTCATTGTTTTAGGTATTAACTATATGTACACAACTTCTCGTCTATTATTGTCGATATTTTACCAGTTTGAGGGATGTGTAGAAATCTTACATTCTTTTATATCCCTTTATCCTCCCCTATTAATAATATCTTTTAATTATGTTTTTCTGTATACACTGAGAACTACATTAGATAATGTTATAATTTTTGCTGCTGTTGTCAAACACAATTTAGAATACTCAAAAAGAAAATGAGAAAGTCCATTGTATTTACCCATACTTTTGCTCTTTTGTGTTCTTTTCTCCTTCCTGATGCTCTAAGTTTATTATATTTTTTGTTGTTGTGTGTTTAGAGAATTTCTTTTAGCCTTGCTTCTAACGTAGGTCTGCTGGCAACAAATTCTCTTAGTTTTTCAGCATTTGGTAATGTCTGGATTTCCCCTTCATTCCTGAAGGGTATTTTTGCTAACTATAGAATTCTGGATTGATTGTTCTTTCCTTTCAGCACTTGAAGAATGTTGTTTTAGTTCCTTTTGACCACCACGTTTTTGATGGGAAATCTACTGTAATTTAGATCTTATTTTCCTATAGGTAATCCATTGTTTCTGTCTGGATACTTTCAAGATTTGTTTTCTTGCCTTTAGTTTTCAGAAGTTTGACTATCTTGTGCCTTGGTATGCATTCCTTTGAGTTTCTGGTATTTGGGATTCACTTAACTTTTTGAATCTGTTAGGTCCACATATTTTGCCAAATTTGAGAAGTTCTCAGCCATTTTTCCTCAAGTTTTTTTCAGGCTCTCCTGCTTTCTCCTTTCCTTCTGGGACTCTGATGACACAAACGTTAGGTCTTTTGTTTTAGTCTCACATTCTCTGAAGTTCTTTTTTTCCTTTTGTTTTGTTTCCAAGTATATTTTCTTTTTGTTGTTCAAAGTGTAATTTTTATTTTTCTATCTTCAAATTCACTGGTACTTTCCCCTGTCTTCTTCATTCAGCTCTTGAGTCCACCTACCAAGCTTTTAATTTCAGTTGTATTTTTTAGTTCTACTCATTCCATTTGGTTTCTCTTCATATCTTCTATTTCTTTGCTGAGACTTTCTATTTTCTAGTTGATTCTGCAGGCTCATAACTTCTCATGGAAGCATGTCTATGAAGGCTGCTTTAACATCTTGGCCAGAGAGTTCTAGCATCTGTGTCATCTGGCATTGGCTTCCATTGTCTCATCTATTTAGTTTGTTATCCGCCACTTTCTTGGTATGGTAGGTGATTTTGCATTAGCACCTGGGCATTTTGGGTATTACGTTATAAGGCTCTGGCTCTTATTTAAATCTTGTGTTTTGCTAGACCCTGCCTGACGTTGCTCCAGTTGGTGAAGGGAGCTTCAACCTCCTTCCTGCCAGGTAGCAGTGATAGTCCAGGAGGGTGGGGTCCTTGCTGGGCAGGGTGGGAATTCAGACTCTCCTCCAGGTCAACATCACTACTTCCCTGGCTGTGAGAGGGAGGAGGTGCCTCTGCAGGGCTCTGACAAAACTGACAAAACATTTTCTGTCTTGTCTGACTGCCCTTTCCTGGTCTTTTGGCAGGAAGAGCAGGTTTTTATTGGGGATTTTTGTCTATTTCCATTGGTGTTTCAAGGACTGTCTTCTCAAGCATCCATTCAGGAACATTTGAGGTAGAAAAGAGAACCCAGGGAACTCACCACTGAGTCATTCTTTTGGTTCTGAGGTGCCTGAGCCATTCTACCACCACCTCTCCACCTTTCAGAGTTTTCATATATATATATTATATGATGTCCAGGGATACTTGTTGTACTTAGGAGGTGAAATAGAGAAAAGTATATCTATTCCATGTTCATAGACGTGGAAGTCAGAACCTCCTTTTAGAAATGATTCTGAGGCTGAACAAGAAAGGGTTCTGTGATAGATTGGTGATGTCTGTCATAGCAAAGAATTTTAGAATTTGTCACCATGTACCCTGTTATAGCTGAACATTTGCCATCTATTCCACTTATATGTGCACATCTTACCTGAGTGGTGCCCACGTTACTAATGGTATAAAATCCTTATAGGACAGAACATGTTATACATCTTTTCACCCTTCCCACTGTCTTAAATATCATAGTGCTTAATAAATACTTTATTTCTAGGAAATGGAAAAAATTATATCATAAAAGGTAGCTGTTTAAAGTTCTTAAAAAATTATCATGACAATTTCAGTATTTACGTAGATTTGTTTTAAGTAAATTTTGATTTACTTAGGTCATAATTTGAACAACAAAGGGTAAGGAAACCTTTCACCTTAAGCTTATTAAGTTTAAATATTATATTTTAATTTTGAATATTTTAATTGACTATATTATTTTGATGAAAATTATAAATCTAAAATTTATGGTCTGGAACTCTATCTGAAATTCTATGTAGTTATTTTTAAGAAATGCCTTCTTTGATGCATTTAAATTAAAATTAACCCAAACTTCAGAATGGTTTCTAATGAGACAAAGGTAAGCAAAAAGGACATCTTCCAAATTATTGATTGCCAGCACATTGATTCCATTCCACATGTGATCATTTTCCAACCCCTTCAATTTTGTGTAAACTGAGAAGCAAAATCTAATCCTACTTGACATACATGATGTAAAGCAAAAATTGACTATTTTTCTCATAATCATGTCTATGAAATTGTGTTTGGTATTGTGTCTAACACAATCTACATGCATTTTCTCAGTTAATCTTCTTGGTTCTCTAGTCAGATAAGATTATTGCAGAAAAAGGAACGTATGACTCAAAGAGCTTAAATAATTTGCCTAAGTTCACATAATTAATAAATGGTGGAACCAAATTCAAATCCTAATATGAATGTATCACAACCAATATACTATCTACAACTGCAGCTCATTGGGGTAGAAAGCTTTTGAAGTACTTTCCAAGTTTAGAATCTTTTGATTCTATTCAATCATGTTCAAGAAAAAACATTATTGATATTGTCTTTTGGAAAGTACCCAATGGGAGAAAAAAAAAGGATTTATTTACTATGATTTAGCAAGAAAATCAACAGCATGATACTCAGGAAAGAGAGTTAACTTGCTCATGATAAAATATATAGATCCTGTGAAATTTGTAGGATTGTATTTTAAATAAGTCTTTCTTTAGAACCATTAATATAGCTACTTATAATAGAGCTATGTTTAGATGAAGAATAATCCTGCAGTTTCTACATGTTTTCCTACATATCAGGAAAGTAAACTTGTCTGCATGCTCTAATAACATATAATTATTCAGCCATATATTCAGATAGTTATATCTACACAATTATAAAGCAAACTTAATTTGGTTGAAGTTCTAAATGAACTCAGCCATGCTTTGTGATAGATTTTAGGTTATGGCAAATGGCCATTTTGTTCATGACATAGCATATATGACATTGAATCTCTTCCTGAGAAGAAATACCCTCCAATTTGATCATCTTTAACTTTATCTAACTTGAGCATTACTGCACTTCAGTGAGATCGATAAAGTAGAAATAATTACTCAATATATTCTGCATGCTGATGAGCTGACAGAGCTTTTGGAGAAACGGACTTTAGAATCAGTCCCTTTATAGAACATTTAGGATAATTTTCACTTTGGGCAAATAGCTCTACATAAACAATCTCATATTGTTCATTGGGAGGCTTTGGGACATATCTAAGAGATATTTTGCACATCCTGCCAATCAAACAACAAGTACAATTTGTTACTTTATTCACTTGACAGATTTTTATGGTCAGCTATGTGCCAGGCCCCATGCTGTGCATGGTGTGAAGGATGGTGGTTAAACCAACCTTGTCCTTTCCCTCTTGAACCTTATAGTCAACCAGGGAGGGAGTCATGAGACAAATAAGCTCCCAAATATATAATTATATTGTAAAAACTGTAACTAGTGTCACGAAGGTTCAGAACAAGGTGCTGAAACAAAGGGGAAAATAAGGATCGCTATTTAAATTAAGGCAGAAGGGCCCAGGAAAGGTCTCCCTATTGAAGCACCAGCCCTCAGGCCAGTGGCCCTGACTAGCACCATTCTTTAGAGGATGAAGCCAGGTGAGGCAAAAAAGTGCAGGTGAAATCCTGGGGAGTGGGCAAGGCTGGCATAGTGAACGGTTGGTCGGAAGGATGGTTGGGAGGGAGTCAGAGAACACGTTATTAGTGGTGAAGAGTTTGGACTCCATGCTGGGTCCTCCAGGACATCCTGCAAAGGATGAGCTGGGCAATGACACAAGCCCATTTGTGTTTCGGTCAGATCATCCTGACTACTGTCCCCAGGATGAGTTGAGAGGTGGTCAGGGAAAACCTCTTGTGTGCCCCATGAAGAGGACATAAAGAGGTGGATGGGCCCGGCACACCCTCAGTGGCTAGATTCAAGAGGACGTGGTGGTTATAGGTAGGACTTCAGGTGGAAGCAAGAGAGGGAAGTGAATTAAGCAGCTGGCTGGACTGAGGGCCCATTTTCTGAGACAGGATAAACCCCAGGAAAGCAGATTAGAGGGGAAAAAATGAGTTGTCTTTTTGAGATCAGAAGGTACAATAAGTATTTTAGTTAGACCGTCGGTCCCGTGAGTCTGGGACACAGAGGAAAGGATGGCGGGGTGGGTTGGTAAGGGTAGAGCAAGAAGAATTTTTCGTATTTACTGCAGCCTTCCGTAACGCACTCTCTGAATCTCCCGATGTTCAGCTCCAATACGAGACTACACGGCTAAGGCCATGAACTGAACAAAGTGTTGTATAATCTATTAACAATGTTTAAGGAATAAAACATTCTTAACATCCACTCAACCTTTCTTGTGAAAAGACTTGTCACTGTTTATTACTAATCCATAATTGATTAAAATATGTACCATGGAGCTAATTTGTTGGAAGATTAAAATATATCAGCACATTATAGAGTTAGGCTCATTGAAAGAAAACAGAATTTGTGTCCTTAGACATTTGGGGAATTTATTTCTCCCCAGAAATGTCTTCACGAGCTCACATGTTAAGGTTCTACTTTAAAAGTTTTATTTACAGTAAACAATTCAAATAATATCGTCTATTTGTTTCCTTTCCTATTAATTATTTAGTTTGAATTATAAAATTATTACATAATTTGGGGAAGGCAAAACAATACTATTTCCCATTTTACATATAATGGAGCTAAACTCTAAGTTAAGCAACACGAAGGGCCCCTGGGAGTGAGTGGAACGTGAAGCTGAAAAGGCAGATAAATGCCTCTCATCTCTCTTTGAAAAAGAGCCCATGAGTCTTCAACACAACCAGCTGGCTTGCTAATACAACTTTTAATTGGAATTTTTAAATTGACTCCTTTTGTTAAATTTGGAAAAGACAGAACTAGATTTCAGGTCACTTGGCATGTTGGTCCGTGTCCTTTCCAATCTGACATCCACAAAAATAAACACAAAGGAGGGGAAGAGAGGAAGATAAGGAAATATTTGATGGTTTATGATTTAATTATTAGTGATTCTTTTTTCTAAAATAAGAGTTTCCTGATAATAACTTAATTCTAACATAAATAGTGAAAAATATTCTTGAGATATACAGACAAAATACTTTTGTTTTTCCCCCTTTTGAGCAGGACCATAGTTACACAGTTGATATTTAATAGAGCAAATTGATCATTTAAAGTCATTATCTTCCTGATGGTCATAGGTATTCAGCATAACTGGCCAAGTCACGCTTTTCTTAAGCATAAAAAAGATTCCGTAAGAGATTAAACCCGAGGTAGCATCTGTGTTATAGTGAAAGGCTCCCTGCAGATGCAAACCTGGAGTCGTCCGTGTGAACACTGACACCAGTGGTTCTCGTGGCCACGAATTCCAGCTCTGAAGTCCATTAAATTCTGCAAATATTTTAACAGTTATCATCTTGGCTTAAGCATTTTCACGTGTAAGATGAAGAAGCTGAACTACGTTATCTCTACAGCCTTATCTCTAAATGTTCAGGATTCTACCCAAAGTCTTCCTCAGCACACACAAGACAGACGTGTCTGTCCTATCATCCATTCCCTTCCCTCCACATTGCTGTACAGCGTGATTTCTAAACCATCACAAAATGAGTATGGCAAGTGAAAGTACAAAGGAAGATCTAGCTCCATCTTACAAATTTTCTGAATTTGTGTGGTATTATCTAAGCGTGGTATAGCAGCAAGCATGTTCTCCGACTCTCAGCAGTCCATTATTTTATTTTTAAAAGTCAACATAAAATTATTTTGTTTAACAAACATTTTAAAACATAGATAAATGTTTGCATGGCTGTTAATGGGTCTAACCTTGTACTGGGGTCCAGTTCTGAACCATCTGAGATCCCATGAGTAAAACTGAGTCATTACTAGGCCGCCATCTTTAAACAGCAGACATTCCATTAATCACTCAAGCAGACCCAAGGTGACATTTTCATGATCGGCCTAATGAGGACCTCGGTAAAAGTGGCATTTGGATATATTATGGCTCAAGAGTGTGTCTTGTAATAAGCACCTCCCAGGGGACAAAAGCCAGGAACACTGTTGGATTTAATCAATGAGCCTTGCATATCTTTGTTAATGGGTCAGAAGAGACCACGCCCTCAGCTAATGAGTTATACTTGCTTCAGGCATGAATAGTGCAGGATGGTTTACAAGCATTTTGAGTTTGATTAGCAAAGAGTTATCTAATCCCATCTCCATCAACTTGTTCTGTAGAAACTACCAGTCTCTTTTTAGTAATAATATAGGTGATACACAAAATGAATAAATAAGTTCACATTTAAAACAATATTTAACAGGGGATAAAACTGGGCTCAAAAATGTCTGCATCACAAAGAACAAGTCATCTCTGCCACTACCTTCTAAATAAAACTTCATCACCATTTTCAGCATGTTGGAATCATGTAACATAATGTGATCATCACAAGGAGAGCATGGCAGCCCCCATGAACGTTTATTTCAGGGAACAAGTCCAGGGAGCCTTTCGAGGCCATGCTGAGCATCGTTAGGTTTCCAGGCATGTTTTCAGGACACAAAGCAAATCTAAACGTCCTGTGTAGCCCGGTCCACGTCTTTGCTTCATGCCCATCACCCAAAGGTGAGCAACTGGTGTGGAAACATTACCACTGTGCACACGTGGATGTGGAATGAAAGCTTGTGCCATGATTCCAAATCAATCTCAACTTAAAACGCTATAGGAAACAAGGCTGAGAGTTGAAAGAACATGGATTCAAACCTAGGAGAGTCTGAGTTTGTTATTTGTCTGTTTACGACTTGGAAATTTACCTAACTTAGCTGAGCTTTGATTCCTCATCTGTAAAAGGAGAAACATCAAAGTTCCTTACAGGCTAATGTGGCAGAATGTACAGTATAAGCCACACAGCAAAACATCGGGCACGTTATCAGGACTCGAGCTCTCTTTCACTATGAAAAAAAATAACTTTCCTTCAGATTTAATATAAAGGGAAGCATTCTTCAACTCTCTAGATTAAGGTCAACTAAAAACTAAACAGTATGAAGGAATGTTTTCCCTTCCATCACAAATACAGAGGAAACATTTCATAGTGAATCCCTCAGATCCCTCATGCCACCATCAAGAGAAATTAGGAGTTCTGGGCCAAAAGTGGGGGGACTTGGAGCCCGACGCTGGCTGTGCCCGGTGCCCCAGTGCCTCCTCAAAGAGCCACACCAGGTTCCAGGCTCAGGAGAATCAGCGCCGAGCCCAACACACTGAAAGCACTGAGCACCAGAGTCAGAGAAGCAACCACTCCAGGAGGGGGTGGGCTCAGATGAAGTCACTGAGAAATCACGCACCTGCAAACAACATTATCACCTTTATCAGTAGAACACCAGCATTCCTTGGTCAAATACACGGTTCCTGCCATTGTGACAAGTTCTTTTACTTGTATGACCTCATTTAATCTCAAAAATACCCCAATAAGTAAATTATTATTTTTTATTACTACTGTGATGGTTAATATTACTTGTCAGCTTTACTGGGCTAAAGGGTGCCTAGGAGCTGGTAAAACATTATTCCTGGGGTGTGTCTGTGAGGATGTATGCAGACTAGATTAGCATTTGCTTCTCAGAGGAGTGAAGGAGAGCACCCACCCCCGTTCGGGTGGGCGTCATCCAATCCTGAGGCCTCAGTACAACCAGAAGGCAGAGGAAGGCAGAATTCCCTCCCTCTGCTTGGGCTGGGATGCCCAGCTTGTCCCACTCTTACATCGGGGCTCCAGGCACTTTCCCCGCTGCCCCTCCCACTGGATTCCCTGGTACTTGGACTGAATCACACCGTTGGCTGCCTGGGCCTCCAGCCTGCAGATGGCAGGTCACTGGGCTTCTCTGCTCCGTAACCATGGGGACCAGCTCCTACACTAAGCCTCCCCTTGTGCACGTCTGCGCGCACCTACTGGTGCTGCTTCTTTAGAGAACCCCGACTGATATGACAACTAAGGAAAATGAGCGTTAGAAATGTCACGCAAATTGCCCGAGTTCTTATAACTAGTAAACAGCTGTGTCGGAGGGCATCTCTCAGGGTATCTGATGCCAAAGCAGGTATCTCAGCTACTGTCCTGTACTGTCGCCAAGGTGCCATCTGCTATATTTCAGTATATTCGTATCTTTTTATTTTCAATGTCCAACCACCGGGAATAAATAAATAGATGGATAAATAAATAGGTCAGAATACATTTTCAAAGTATGAATCTGAAAATATAAAGGCCACGTTGAATTTGAGCATTAATGATATTTCTGGACCCTTTTTTTTGTTTGTTTTATTTCCCTTGTCTTCTCTGATTTTCCAAACCCTAAGCAACATCTCACGTGATGCTCAGCCAGCATCCAATACACCATTAATACTGGGCTGAAGGCTGAGTTAGAAAATAATAATAAGAGAGGTGGTAAAGGGCTGGAATCACCTCTAGGTCCGTGGGACTTAACAGGTCACACTGTTTTTATTTGTTTTATGGGGGCAGGTGTGAAGTCAGACACTTTAGAAAGAGCATTTACTAGGGTAAGAAATATCCACCCATGTGTCTGGAGGGATAAAGGCGAGCACTTCTGAAAACGAGGGCAGACAGAGGGAAGTAATGGCTTGAATGTACAGACATTAACTCAGACAGATGGGCAACTTAAAAACACAGGGAGTTCTTAAATGGAAAATGAAGAAAAACAGGATCTGGCTGAGAAGCATCTTTAGCTGCTCTAAACCTCTTGAAAATATTTAGTACATCGTAGCCCAAGGAAGGAAAAAACCCCAAAAAACACTTAATCATTTGAAGCAAACAGAAGAGCTCTGGAAAGGAAGGGGCCCAGTACGTGGGCAGACAAATGACTAAAGACAAAGAGAGGCTCTGACTTGTCAAATGCTGCCGCTTGACTGTTTCCTTAGGGGCAAATCCATTGCTTCCGCAAGGCTGTAGGAAGCAGCTGACACCCACCCCTCTGCTTTGGACAGTCACAGGAAGGCACAGGTGTGAACATTTAAAAAGAAAAGGGCCACTTCTTAGGAACAAAGAAATAAAACAAAGTTCCATTCAATAAAAAGCAAGACCCTGGGGACAGAAGCTGAAGGAAAGCAGTGACACTTCTGTGTGTTACATGTCAGCTCTGACCCAGTTACCTCTGGTCACTGCCCCACAGAGATCACCCTCCGGTGGGGATGGGACCCTAATGCACCTTCAGTCTGGTGTCATGAGAACTCGCCAGAGGACCAGAACACTTTGTTTATGGCGGGTTTTCATAGGATCTGGAATCCTGGGGCATATTTCATCTAACTTGGTAGGTGGGATGACAGGACAGGATCCTGCTCTGGAAACTCACCAAATCATTGCACACGCTGCTCTGATCAGGGACAGTTCCCTTAACCTGTTTCAGCCTTAGCTTCGCCGCCTGCAAAATAAGGACAATAAAACCCCTCGGAGACGGTTGCCAGTGCTCAGCTCAAGTTAGTGGGGCAGTGAGCACAGCGTCAATCCACCGTCCTCCGACTTTCATGAGTGAAACAATGGAGCCGCAGAGAAGAGCAAGGTGCCTGGTAGAGTGTGGACCATTAAATACGTTTTTAACAAAATGAACTTCGTGGGTCTAATAAATTCTCAAAACTGCTGACCTGAAATTTTGGCTGCATTTTACTAAAAAAAAAAAAAAAAAAACCACAGAAAATAAACAAGCAATAAACACGTGATGCAACAATGAAAGGTTGTTAAGAATGATGATGGAACTAAGGAAACTAGGCAATTTCACTGTAATAAATAACGTAAATATTTTGTGACTTCTGTTTTCCCCTATATATGTCCAGAAAGAAAATCTCATGACCTTCTGTCACTAATTTCTCCATTTTTTCACAATTTGCAAAATTTCTGGCCCCGAGATCCAAACACTGCTGCTGGAGTTGATTCGGTTACTGGGAGAACTTGCAGAGTCAGGAGCCAAGGTTCTCACTGCTGAGGTGGAGAGGGGAGGGGAGGGATTTCACGGGGCAGAGAAGGGATCACACGTGCTGGTCCATTCGGGCTGCCACAGCAGAGACCGCATACCTGGGGGTTGAACAACAGAAATGTGTGATCACACAGTTCTGGGGGCCAGAATTTGGAGATCAAGGTGTCAGCAGGATTAGTTCCTTCTGAGGGGCTTGAGGAAGACTGCTCCTTCCTCCTTGGCTTGTAGACGGCTGTCTTCAACCTGTGTCTTCACAAGGTCTGCGCTCTGGGTCCCAATTTCCCCCTCTTATCATGACAGCAGTCATGCTGGAGTGGGGCCCACCCTAATGACCTCACTTTCACTTGGTCACCTCTGTAAAGATCCTTTATCCAAATACAGTCACACTTTGAGGTCCTGGGGATTAGGACGCCAACGTATCTCCTTTGAGGGGGGCACAATTCAGGCCTGACACCTGTAGCAGCCAGACACGCCTCCGGTGCACTCTGCCTGGTGTCACACACCTCAGCACAGGGCTCTCCAGGCCGTGTGCCTTGCGCACGGGGCTGCTCTTCTGGAGGCTGTTCCTGTAGTGCAGTTATTACTCTATCTGAAAGTTGAAGATGACATCACCACTGGCCTAATTTCAAGCTGTGTTTCTTCCCGATAACACCATTTATGTTAGAAGCCTTACTGAGGAAGGCAATTGATGAGAGAGTGGAGCCGTACGCACTTAGTCGTAAGTTCACATCGATGCCAAGTATGGTGCAGGCACTGTGCAAAATGCTGGGATTCACATTTAGACAAAATCCCTCTCTTTAAGAATGGGGATTGTTAACACGTGTTCCTTAGACACCTGCACCAAGTTTACCTGGGGTGCTTGTACGATTGCAGATTCCAGCTCCTTGGGACCCGCTGAGTCAGATTTGGGGGGGCACTTGGAAGTGAGGGATCTATACTCCAGATGGTTCTTGTGAACTCTGAAGAACCACTGGTCCAGGAGAAGCAATCTACAGACACACAGGACAAAAGGCAGTGGCGAGGTCACAGCACGCACTAGAGGGCGCTCAGGACCCGGGATATGGACACCTCAGTCCCCCAGAGACAGAGGAGATGAGCTCGGGGAATTGATGAGGAGCAATTAAAAGGCGATCAGCAACCCACATACAGACAAAGCATTCCGAGGCAGGGGACACGGCGTGTGCAGAAGGGTGCGTTTGCCCTCCTGGATGCCTTTGCACCGGTGTGAACGCCCCACGCCTGCCTTCAAGCCTCAGGGCACACCACAGATTCTCCCTGTGCGGGTCTCTGCTGAGCCGTCCCCTCCCGGAGTTGATTCGGTTACTGGGAGAACTTGCAGAGTCAGGAGCCAAGGTTCTCACAAGCCAAGTCACACCCTATGACTCTCCAGCACTGATCAGCCCCTCCTGTGAACTGCTGACTTCTCTTGGACTTCTCAGCTACCTTCACTTGAGGAATTTTAGAAAGCCAGCTGCTTCGGCACCCTGCATCTCATCCCCGTGTGCCCCCGGGACCTGCCCCGCAGCACAGCCGCCGGGGCCTGCCTGTTCTCTTCACTCCGGTGCCACATTCTCTATGCCAGGGGCTGACATTTCAAACTGTCAATTTCACAGGCAGAGCTTGCTGCCGTGGCTCTTTAATGAAAGACCATAACCTACTCTGTAATGTTGGTCAGTATCTTAAACCGCACACAGGGTATCCTACCATCTTTACTCCTCTTTGCCGTTCACTGATTAGGAACCCTCATCTCAAAGTCCCGCATGCTGGTGTGGAACGTTCTGTGTGGACTCTTCCCTCTGCTCTGCCAATGCACTTCCCCTTCCCTTGGAGGCTCCAGAAGAGCAGGGAAACACGGGGTCCTCCTGATGGCATTTGGAAATGTTTTGAGTTCTCCGTGTTGGGCTCATTGCTCTATGTTAGGCACACAAAGCTACATCACAGGGATTTCCTTTACTGCATTGTACATGATAGATCTCTATTAGCTACTCTTATCGATAGGACTCTGGATTCTCTTAGAAAAAATGAGGACTTTGCATACTTTGCACAGTTCCTTGCCCAGGAAGGTCAAGGGCTTCATATCACTACGGCTATTACACAAAATCACCATTGTGTACATTTCCACTCACTACTGCTCTTATTATTCACCACTTTCCAGACACAGACAGGAAACATGAGTTTTGTGATGTACGGTGTGTGCCAAGCATGGACAGAGAAAATGCATTATTCAATTTTGCGAATAAACATGCTGGATTTTAGCACATGATAGAGGGAATTATATGTCTTCTGTAAAATGTTTGAGATATAATTTGCAAACTACAGAAGATAACTGACATTGGCTGAATTATGCTTGTGTTATGGTCTGATCCAGGCACGTTATTTGGGTCAGAGGTCAGCAGACCGTGGTCCCTCAGGGCAGAACCAGTCTGTGGCCGGTTTCTGTACAGCATGCCAGCTAAAAATGGCCTTACACATTTTAAAAGGATTGTGAAACATTTTTAAATAAAGAATATGTGACAGAGATCTTCTATGACTCACAGGACTAAAATATTTGCTACCTGGCCCTTTACAGAGGAAGTTTCCTGATGTCTCATTTTGAGTATTGTGAGAAATCAGAGAAATCTATTCCCAGCTCAGTTACTTAAATATTATTGATGTAAACTAGACATTTGTAAAATCCCTGCTTGAAAGCACGTCAACAAGTACTTCCTGAAGACACTCACTGATGAAATTATTCTTCTATCCTGTAAGGTTCCTTTTTTAGGGGTGCCTGTTAGTACCTAGCTCCAGCATAAAGATTTCATGTCAACTGTTTCATTTAATCCTTCAAACATGCCAGGTGGGGGAGTATTCTTATCCCCGCTCACAGAAGAAGCTAAACCTCAGTGAATTGTGTTGCCTGCCCAGGGTCATGGCGCCAGTAAATACTGGGAATGGGAGGGATCCTTGCCTGAATTGGGAGATTCTGACTGTGAAATGCCCAAGATCTAATCACTCAACTCAAATCCCATAAGAAGATCAAGAGCAAATGGAATAAACCTCAGTTTACAATATGCTTAGTGGGATTTGGCAAATTTTTGGCTTTATGAACTATGTCGATTCCTAGCCTAATATATTAGAATATAGCTGACATGTATTCTCACATGTATATATATACATATTCATATACATACATATTTTCATATATATCATAACATGTGATTTGTTTTGTTTTTAAAATAATTTTAAAAACATTATTTTTAAATTTCTAAAAATACTGCACTATTATCAGGTCACATAGAAGCTTGAACATTTCATAGAAGCAAATAAATATGTATTAAAAAATCAAGACAAAAATCATAACTTCTTATGCATTTTATGCCCATAGGTAAAAGATTTTGAGATTTACAAAATAACTCAAGTTTTATGCCAGAACACCAAACATATCCTCTGAACTTTTGATAATGTTGCTATTTTTTTAAGTTAAAAAAAGAACAATTTTCTTCTGAAATATGCCCTTTCAGTGGATAGAAATAATGTTCACAGAGGGAATACTCATGGTATAGTAGAAATAATGTAGATTTTGGAATCTGAAAGACATGGGTTCAAATCCCACCTCTGGTGTTCAGTCGTGTGTTTCTTGGGTAATGTCACCTTTCAGCACTAGTGTCTACAAGGATTAAAGAGATGAGAAGACACACACCCAGCTCAGTCCCTGGTTCAAGGCAGACCTACATGAACCACCTCACCCACCCACCCATCGCTTGCTCTATCCATACCCTTTACATTAGCAAATATTAGCATATATCAGCAGAGTGTAGGCGTCTATATCTTTCCATCTTAAAGTTCAGACTTTACGAACAGAGGCTTAATCATGTCATTTGTGAGAATGATCGTTTTCCCTATGCTTCATTGCCTGCAAAACGCAAGCAAAGCATAAATAACACACAACATCAAGTCCAAGCCAGAGCTCCGACTCACCAAGTGCTCTGAAAATCACGGCTCTGAGATAAAGAGCTACGTGGGAACTGCTCTCTCCGTAACACGGGAAACTCGAAAGCCAAGACCTGTAAGGTACCACTTTAACTGGATCTTTGAGATAATACAGAAAATTTCAGTTCTAATTTTGGCTTCCCTCCAAGATGAATAAGATTAGTGTATTGATAAGGGAAACAGCTGCTGGGCAGAGTTTCTTGGTTGAAGGCAGGAAATGAAGCCTGAAGGGCAAAAGATATGTATGCCTGGCTTTATTGAGGAGGATAAAAACCAGTACAGGTTTTCTGAGAGAAGTAATTTAAAAGGTCAAGGAAAGGGAGAAAAGCAAGCTGAAGGTCTCTGAAATGAGACAACACATCTGGCCTGCTGTGTGTTCTTTCTCACAGGTGATGGGCAGTGAAGGGTCCTATTTGCTGAGTCCTGCCCAGGACTGTCTGAGCGCTTGAACCCTCTCAACAATTCTCAGAGCTTGGCATCAAAGATCCTGTTTTACATGGCAGGAACCAGGTTTAGGGAGATTAGCACTCCCTGCCCATCACGTGACTATTTTTCTCTCAAATTCTGTGCTTCTAAGATGTCACCAGCAGAAAGTCAATGAAAATGAGAAAATAAAGCAGATTAGGGCACAAGATAAGTCATCTTCAATGGAAAAAAAAAAAAAATCAGAACTTCCCTGGTGGCGCAGTGGTTAAGAATCCGCCTGCCAATGCAGGGGACACAGGTTCGAGCCCTGGTCCGAGAAGATCCCACATGCCGCGGAGCAATTAAGCCCCTGCGCCACAACTACTGAGCCTGCACTCTAGAGCCCGCGAGCCACAACTACTGAGCCTGTGAGCCACAACTACCGAAGCCCGCGCTCCTAGAGCCCGTGTTCCGCAACAAGAGAAGCCACCGCAATGGGAAGCCCGCGCACCGCAACGAAGACCCAATGCAGCCAAAAATAAATAAATAAATAAATAAATAAGAAAAAGAAAAAAAAAATCATTCTCAAATACCTGTCATTAATTTACACTTTTTTTTTCATTCAAACACTGCCCTGACACATGTTCTGCTGGGGCCTAGGGCAGCACATTCGTGGTCACATGACCAGTGTTGGGGGCCCCAAAGGGCCTGACCCCAGCTCTCAGCTTTCCACCTCACTCATTTACTAAAAGGCAAGTGTTGCATTTTTAGTAAACATTTCAAAGTATTATTTTGCACAATTATTTTTTAAAAAAAACTAACATCCTAGTGCAGTTAGAAAATGTGTAAGTTGTTTTTGTTCCTCTGTCAGCATAAAAGGAATGCTGTTCAAATCACTGAGAAATACTATACCAACTCCAGAAGGATAACTGAAATATTAAATAATATATTGCAATATTAAATATATAAAATGTATAAATATATTAAATAAATATTAAATAGTAGGCTCCCAGTGCCACAAAGGGGTATTTGTCCAATTATTTATTTGTTTATTTCCAGTTTTCAAGTCCCCTATCTTCAAATAAAATAGTTAAAATAACTATGGTGACCTTTGATTTTGGTAAGAGTCTCAAACTATTGCACCATTACTATTGCATCAGTAATTAGATGGGTTGCAGGATTTATAGTTGCTGTTGACCCAATGTGATCTTCTCTCAAAGGGTGTCAGATGCTACTTGCTTTCTGGTGGAGCTATTTAGTTTGAAATTTATTGCAGCAGATAATTTTTTAATTACAATTTTTTTCATTTGATTTGCTCCTTATGGAACCTACAACGTCAAATCTCCTCTCATGAAAAACAAATAAGGATGCACTCAGTATCCTGAACTAACTTAAACTACTGCCTCCTTACTGATACTTTTAGAAACTGTATCTTCTCTGAGCACAGGTAATGGAAGGCTGCACATCAACACTGATTTCATTAGCCTGCTTTTTCTCACTTGTCCTAATTTCACTGAGTGGTGCCACAATACTCCCAGCAATCAAAACCAGAACACTATTTGTCATTCCATATTGTTCTCTCTTCCTGACCCTTTACATTCCATCACAAGGGCCTGTTGGTTCTGTTTTCTAAATATTTTCAATGCCTGTTTTCTTTCAAACCTATTTTCACTGTATTTATCAAGGTCTTCATCATGGCTCCAATGCATATTTCTAAAGTTTCAAAGCACCCCTGTAATTTAGACAGGATTCTGTCCAATCACCTACCACACTACTAAAAGATATTTCCAAAATGCAGATGTGACTGTGTCTTTTTTGCCCTTTAATAGACTGAAGTCAACCACAGGACAGAGAGTAAAAGCTACGTAAACTCAGTTGAGGTCTTCCACAATGGCCCCTACTTGCTGCTCCGACCGCATTTCCATCCGTGCTACCCCTTCAAATCCTAACTCAGCTGTCCCATGATGGGAAAAACATCCTGAAAAAATACCTTCTGCTCCATCTCTATTCAGTGTATATCTTCTCTTGCTTAATGTCATACTGAATTGTAGTCACTGATTCACGAGTCCATCTCTCCTAATGGACCATCAGAGCTTTAAGAGTTGGGAGTGTGTCTTGGTACTTGCAGTGCCTAATTCAGAGGTAAGTTTGAATTGAAAAAAAAATCATGAAAACAGCTATATCATCTTTAACGCTTGCATTACGTTTTAAACCTACAACTACAACTGTAATCTACAAACACAGACATATGATTAATGTCACTTTGCCTCTGTATGAACATGTATATATAAACAAAATGTCAAAAACTTGTACAGAGTATACCCTCTCTATAAACATGGACCCTACATCTGCTTTAATTTTTGGAACAGTGTGCTTGAGGTCTATAGGTTTCAGAGGTAAAGCTTGTATCTTTATCCTTATAAATGTGCTACAGGGAAATTCTCATTGTCCAATTTTATATCTAATGTGAATATAATATCTTGGGCAAGAAAATAAAATCATAAAAGAGTTTGAGCTGTCTTGAGGGGGAATAGTGTGATGGTATGCATCTAGATGATGCTTTTGCAAAGTCTTTTTCCCTTACAGAATTCCAAGAATTTTAAAGAAAGAGTTCACCCACTCTTTAATTTCATACCCTACCATTATGAACTGCCAGCAATTCAGGACCACATAGATGGTGATCATCCATCTATATCTATTAACTCTCTTTGGACCCAAAAACTACTTTGAAAAAATTATCTTCAATTATCTAAAACCTGAAAATAAAAAAAATTAATCTAAATACAATTTAGAAGGTTGGTACAAGGAGGGAATTAAAAATCCACAAAGGCTCATTCTGACTATATTGAAGGAGGCCAGTGTTTTTCTGTAAGTTAGGTGAGTATTTACATTATGGAAAACTTCTGTGTTCTATAAGTAACAAAAGGAAAGCGAATGATTAATGCTAAACAGATCAAGTTTCCCTTTATTAAATACCATAACAATTACACATTTATATTATGAACTGTATTAAATTCAGTTCAATCAGCTCTAAGGCTCTTTAATTGTAAGTAAAACACCGTTAGGGTATAAATTGCCAATATATATGTTATATAAGCCTATTCTGTTTAAAATTTTACGATGTTTTCTCAATGGCCTTCACCTATTGGAGTAAATATTTTTACTATTTATTTTAAAAGATTTATTTTTAAAATGATGAAAATGCTTGTGTAGCTATACCAAATAATTTAAATGGTTTAAAAAAGCCTATTTTTCACCATGTTTTTTTATTTTTAAACATTACAGCCTCACATATGATGAAAATATTTTATACATTATTGTAATCAAAATGCTATTTTACACAAATTGGAAAGAACTAAGAGAGGACTAAAGAAACTCTTCCACAGTAAATGAATTTAAACACCTAAAATATAGATTACTTAGAACTGGTGTCTGCAAAATTTTGTTTTAAGTAGAATTTCTTTTGGCCAGACACATTTTGATTCAAACGCTGAAGAGGCAGGCAGGAGGTCTGGATTCTAGACCAACATTTTTATGATTATTAATAAGTCATTTAACTTTTATATGCTTCAGTTTAAAAAACATAAAAATAAGCAAATTAAACTAGATTATTTTTAAGGGCCCTCCAGGTTTTACAGGTCATAGTTTATGAAACAACAACAACAACCAAAAACCAAGATCATATTGACTCCCCAGTTATCAGAATGGTTAACAGAAAGTGCAGAAGACTGTGGATTTATAGTGGGAAGAGGATGCTTCTGAAATATTTTATAATTTGAGAACACAATCACGTCGGGCATTTATATTCCAATTTCCCACCTAGAACGCGGTGCGTGATTTTAACATTCCACGTCCCTGATGGCATTGCTTTGGGGTTACGTGCAACACAGAGGAGAGATACACTGACCATGTTCAATCAAATCCTTCAGCTGACACTGCAAAGATTCCAGAAGGATCTGGTTTTTAGTGCTCTATTTCTATTTCTGAGTCATTTAATTCAGCAGCAAATAGTTCTGCTGAGCGAGAAAATGGGGAAAGGAGAGGGAAGTGGAAACTTATCAACAAGACACATCCCAGGCATCCTCTGGTTCCTTTTCAACCACTCAGCAGAAGAGCAAGCCATCCCTCCATCGAGCCAACAACGTTCAGAACTCTTCAAACGTCAGGGAGATAAACTAACATCTGCCTAGACTGTCATTTCTCATTTGTCTGTCTTGTCACATGATAGTCTCTTTCCAGGATCTTCTTGGGCTTCTACCCTGAGAGCAGATTCCATTTAGGGCCCTGTCTAGGGACTCAGCCTCTAGAGGCCAAGATTTGGGAACTCTTGCCAATCCTGGGCTTAGCCATTTTCCTTGTTCAGTCCACAGTGCCAAGGACATGCAGCCCACGGGGCTGCTCTCTGAGCAATGGATTCTATGTCATAGGCAGAGAGTAACAGAACATTTAAAGAAAATGAGAAGCATTTCTTCTTTTGAAAGAAAAAGTACTCTTCTTAAAAAAAAACATCATTCCTAATGAAACAAGCCTATTAGATCTTCATGTTTATCTTACATTAAAGAAGAATATCTGGAGGTACAACATAGATGATGCAGGCTGGGTGTCTGATTAACTTCTTGCCGTTAAAGACACATACAATAACTGTGATAAATATCTATTATTGTCTCATAGAGCAATACCAGAAAATCTAATATCTAATGAAAAAAAGAGAAACAAGGAAACCAATATGAGGGTCCATTCATAAATTGCAATTAGCTTTCAAAGACCAATATATTTCATTATGCATATAAATCTCGATAAGAGAAAACTGAAAATTTCATGACTTCAAAGCCTTCAATTAAAATTAAAATGTCTTATTTGAAAATTTGATTTTTTATGCATATGAAAGATAAAATGAAAAAAAGCATGAAATATTGAAATCAACTTTAACAAGTCCTACATTTAAGTGACCTAATGAAAATGAAATATGCAGCATGTGGCTCAAAGTATGAGTTTTTAATCTAAGGAAAGGGAAAATGAGCTTTAGTAATTGATTTTCATTTAATTAACACAACTGTCAAGAGAAATTATTTTGAATCTGAGTTGGATAACACATTTTTAAGTTTCAAAATGAAATATAAGTATTAGAATAATTCTACCCAGCATCTAGTGAGTGTTCAACCATTCTACAAATTCAGGCTATAAAGCTAAATCAAGCTGAGTGCAAATGTCAGAAGTGTTTGCACGGTCAGCAGAAAGTTTAATTTGTACTTTTATGAACTCACATTCATTTTTTCCTTACCTTTTAACCATAATCACAGCTCTTGTACGTTTCAGAGTGTGATTAAAATAAGAAGAATAAATTGAACTCAAGTTTGGGGATGAAAACACACATTTCTTACCCTGGCAGAGTGGAGCAAGGGAATCCCACTGATACATGCCAACTGGATTTCGTCTACAGGTTGCATTGCTATGGCCAATCATCCGATATCCAGGCTTGCAAAAATAATGCACTTTACTTCCAACTTCTCCTGCAGTCCTATTTAAAATACCACCATTCTTCAGGGTGTGGGTCAGGCTGCAGTAAGGTGCTATGGGCACACAAACACACATACACAAAACCAATAAATAAATGTTGCATTTCCCTTGATAAGAGATATAAATCAAATATCTCTATTGTTAAAATAGTGGGAAATCAGCACCAACACGGAAACTTGTACTAAAAGCATCCTCAGACCCAAAAGTGCTGGTGAGGATGTGGAGCAAAAGAAGTTCTTACTCATGCTGGTGGGGATGCAGGATAGCGCAGCCACTTTGGAGGACAGTTTGGCAGCTTCTTGCAAAACTAAACACACTCTTATCATATGACCCAGCAATCACACTCCTTTGTGTTTACCCAAAGGAGTTGAAAACTTATGTCCACACAGACTCTTGCACACAGATGTTCATAGCAGCATTATTTAGAGTTGCCAAAACTCAGAAGCAACCAAGATGCCTGTCAGTAGGTGAATAAATAAACAAACTGTGGTCCACCCAATGTTTCTTTTTATTCAGCGCTAGAAAGAAATGATCTATCAACCCACAAAGAGACATGGAAGAACCTTCAATGTATGTGACTGAGTGAAAGAAGCCAACCTGAAAAGGCTACAGACTGTTGATTCCAATTTTACGACATTCTGGGAAAGGTAAAACTCTGGAGACAGTGAAAAGATCAGTGGTTTCCAGAGGCTGGTGGGGGAAGGATGGTAGAGCACAGAGGATTTTTCAGCAACTAAACTATTCTGCATTAATCCACGATGGTGGATACATGTCATTTTACACTTGTCCAAACCCACAGAACATCCAACATCAAGAGTGAACCCCAATGTGAACTACGGACTTTGGGTGATAACGATGTGTCAGTGTAGGTTCATTAACAAATGTGCCATCTGGTGAGGATGTTGAAAATGGAGATGGTTGTGCATGTGGGAAGCCAAGGAGTAAAGCGAAAATCTCTGTAACTTCCTCTCAATTTGACTGTGATCTGAAACTTCTAAAAAAAAAAAGTCTAAAAAATAAATTAATTAAAAATCCAGAAAAATCTAGAGCCAAAGGTCAAGTTTCTTAAGTTTGAAGTTTAGATTATCTGCAACTGTTAATCAATGTGATGGTGGAATTCTAACTTTCTGACAAAAAAAAAGAAAAAAAGTATCATTAAAATGGAGAAAATAGAAGAATATAACATTTTGCAATCAAGGCCATTAATTTTTTTCCTTGTTGTTATTAAATGGTCTTGAGAATTGTACGATGATGTAGACGTTAAGCCTCTTTTTAACATATGGGATTTGAATACAATCTTTGAAAAAAATGCACTACTTCAGGTCAATGAAAATCTTACAATAGCTTTAATCATCACATCTGTAGGGAGACTTTTTAAAATTAGAGACAGGCATTTGTGAAAATCACAGTCTTACCTACACAGAATATAACATTTCAATGGCTAAAAAGCTCTGCATCTTATTTACACATTTAGAGAAAGAAAATCATTTTATTCTTACAAGACCAGTTTCACCGCAGCATAAAATCATATGAACTCCCTTCAGATGAATAAAACAATAAAATAAAGAAAGCTGGGAAGTCCTAGAGATCCGGGGTTCCTTTTGCAAGGAGAGGTTTTAAATGTACCACTTCCCTGTGGGGGTGCCATACAGAAAGCACACACACAGGTCTGAATGCTTAATGTTGAACCTTCCCTTCGAAATAAATTCAGAAGAAACCTTCTGAAGGCTTCATGTCATTGCATTGCCCAGAAGCGATGTCTGTGTGTCTGGCCTCGGTTGTCAAGCATGTTCCTGTGAGAAGCATCCTCAGACAACAGTCTCAGCTGGATGAGGTACCGTTTCATTTTTTTAATGGACTCATTTTTATTAAGTTAAAATCCACTAACTCTTATACGAAACTCTTGTCCCATTGGCATACCATTTTCCATGTTCAACTGTTGGAGACTAAATGTTTTAAGTTTTGAATGAACCAAAATATTTAGTTTAGGGAAGGTATGAGTATAATCAGGCACCCCAGCTACCAACTACCCAGAATTATTGTGCCAGTAAATTAAAATAATAATAACAATAATGATGATGATGATGATGAAAAGTAGGAAGGCCAAGCCGACTGTAGACCCTGTTCCAGGTTTAGAGACAAGATAAAGTCTGAAATGCTCCTGAAGGGGCAGTGAGACCACATGGTTCTTGGGGTGTCACCTGTGATTTTGTCACAGTTCAGTCTGTTAAGAGAGATAATCTGCAGGATGACTGTCTAACTCTATAGGGTCCAATAATTATTTTCTTTCCTATTGACTGTGTTTCTTCTATCATCAGGCTGTCAAGATATCCCTTCCTTCCTAACTCATCTAGAACAAGATACAGAGGGGCTCAGAGTGGGGAGACATGGCACTGAAAAGCAAAGGGGAAGATTAGAACACGGGGTCCCACCTGTTCGACTCCTGGCTACGTTAAGAATTAAGAGGACCAGGGCCCAATCCTTACACTCTGCTGGTGGTGCTTTGGAAAAGCAGGTGAAGGAGGGAGACAGTCAAGTAGGAATCATGATGGAAGGTGGCGGGCAGAGTTGGCTATCCTGGGGTTTCTGGGTGTATGTCAGCCAGTCTGTAGTTCTGACTCTTCCATTACTGAAGCTTATTTCACTTACTCTCATTTACTTCATTTAAGGGCCATTTTTCGCTCAACACTCAGCAGTTTATTGAATTGACTTGAACCTCAATGGACAAGCACTTGTTTTTTGTTGTTGTTGTTTTGTTTGTTAATCACGTAGATCAATTATATTGCTCTTACGCCTGACGACCAATGCTTCACACGTGTAAGGCAAACAAAGGTTTGTGACGCAACACGTGCTTATATTATGGGCTGCAGCTCCCTTGCCCACAATGTTACAGCTCAGGGATCTTCACTGAATCACTGCTCTGAAATTACTGGTGATGAACTCCTAGCAGAGGTCACTGACTCATCAAACTTTAAGTGAAAATCTGTTCAAAGATCTATCTGTATCTATTTCTATAGAGAGATAAATAGATAGGTCCATTCACAGAACAACAGCTTATAGCCTTCTCTAAAACTCTTTTTCCTACTTTCCCAACACTGTTTAACAAAGAGAATCTTCTTGTTCTATAATGAATGAAAATATCCCTTGAAAGACAGAATTCAAAGTATAATCACATCGCCAGGCTACTAAGTAATTTGCCACAGATAAAACAAGATAAATTATGTTCACCATTATTTCCCCTGCACTGTCCATTTTTGCTCATTGGAAATAAATTCAAACAATTCTACAGGTCTGAGTACTTATTTTTCGGAACAAGGAATTTGATGAACACAAATCCAATCACCGCCCTAATGCTCTCAATACCCATTTGAATGAAGCGATTTCAACTGTGAGCTCTTTGTTGATAAGCTTTTTGAATGGCTACTTTGAGCAAAGGCGGGAAAACAGAAGTCTGAGCATATTTTATTAAACATCATAGAGGAAGCATGAGTGAATTTCATGCCTCCTGTCCTTACATCAAGAGCTATTTCAAAACCCTGATGCTTTTTACTATTTCATGACGTCTACCAATCAGAGAGAGCTAAAATATTCTTAAAACTACTAAGACCTTTCGCTGTTCCTCCCTCAGGGTGTTCCCATCACTGAGGATGTACTACAGGCATTGGAATAAGCAGCCTCTGGGAGGTACACTGGTCAATGAAATGCACAGAGTGGGCATCTCCCTTGGGAAATATATCTCAATTGTTAGCACGGATATTGTTGAGTGAGACACTGAGAAAAGGTTAGATATTTTGCTTATGAGGAATTTAAATTGTCTGTCTACTGTTTTTGTAGGGCAGTATAAACATTAGGTGTCAGGCTGGTCACATTGACAAACGTACACAGGATCTAATCTCTCATAAATGTATTAACTGATTTAATTAATATAAAAAACTACTGACAGAAAGTGATTGAAATACATGGGGAAAGAACAAAATAATTTAAATGTTGATAAGGAAATATATATGTAAACATATTTATTTTGTATATGTTTATATGTGTGTGTGTATATATCTATATGCCATGTCTGCATAAAGATAAAGAGACATACGAATATATAATCAATAAAAAGACATACTATTAATAATAAGATGTTATTATTACTCATACAATTAAACGCAGGGACTTCCCTGGTGGTCCAGTGGTTAAGAATTCACCTTCCAATGCAGGGGACATGGGTTTGATCCCCGGTGGGGGAAGTAAGATCCAAGATCACACATGCCGCGGGACAACTAAGCCCGTGTGCCGCAACTAGAGAAGCCCGCGAGCCACAAGGAAGATCCCTGAGTGCCGCAACTAAGACCCAACGCAGCCAAATAAACAAATAAATAAATAAATTTAAATTTAAAAAAATTAAGTGCAATATGATTATCTCCTCCTGATTGTCTCCTTAGCCTTTAAACATATTTTAAAATTAATTTATATTATATTACTTTATTTTGGGGGGAAATGTCTTTGCTTTCTGTGGCATGCAATTCAATGGTTTATGATTTTAGCAACAAAAAATTTTAATAGTAATCAACAGATAGTTTATTTTCCCTAATGTAGTTTAGAGATATCACTCAGAGTAATTTCCCATCATATTATTTCTATTGAAGTTAATTATTCATCTTCAGAAATTAGGTTTATACTATAAATCTTTATCTATTGTAATTTTTTAATTTAATGCAGATCCTTCGTATTAAAAATACTTTTATATTAAATCTTAACCTCACTTACTAACCTGAATAACGAATCTTGAATCCTTTTTTACTGGTTGCATGATCAGTGGACCAGCGGAGATATAACTGATTACTCTTGCTTGTAAAATTCGACTGTTCAGTATGGTTTCCACTCAAGACCACTAACAGAGGACTTTGACCAGAAGAGCCTAAATAAAACAGAAAAAACAAAAAGGTTATGATATGAATTAGCACCTACAAAATGCAGACTACTTTTACTTTTGATTAAATTAGAGTCTAGCTATACAATATACAGCTATTTAGTTCCAAAGGAGACAAAGAATTCCAAATAAATAAAGCAGCAGATACATTCTCTGTTAAAAAATAATAATAAAATAAACAATAGCCAACCAAAATAAGTTCAGACATATATGCTACTAATACATAATACTTAAATCGAACAAAAAGTTACCTATAAAACAAGAGTAGTTTAAAAAATGAAAGTAGTTTTTACTATTATTAGTATTTACAACATTGAATGGATATAGGGAATGGAAATTTTCATGCGATACTAGTGAAAGTATAAGTTAGTATAATCACTTTGGAGACCAATTTGGTAATATCCAATACAATTGAAGGTTTTAATTATATTTTTTATAAATTCCAACATATGTGCACAAGTGTTATTTATACAGCAAATGTTTATTCCAGCATTTTTATGGCAAAATTTAGATCCTAAGTTGTGGTTTGGGGTTTTAAAAAGGCATTAAAAGTTTTTTCAAAGAAATTCTACACAGCATTTAAAATTAATGAACTAGATAAACATGTATCAGTGTAGGTAATTTTTAAAATAGCATATTAACAAGTGAAATCTGTTTGCAGATAAATATAATATGATAGCAATTGTGTAAACATTCAAAAGTGTGCAATATACAAATTGTGAGTGTGTATGTGTGTGTGAGTGTGTATGTGTAGTCTCTGTTACCAAGATGGAAACTAGCAAGTTCCTCACAAGTGAAGACCACCATCTTTCTTCTGACACCTTTCTCAATTGCGTTCTCTAATGATTAAAGTCCTATTTTGTTTTTAAATTGAGGAATAAGCACTACTGGAGCCGTAGAGAGTAATAAACTCTTGGGTTATTAAAGCTTAAAATCAATATATTCAACTTTTTTCTTTTTTGGTCAACTCAAGAGCTATAAAAGAGCCAGTGTCTTTCAAAAAACAAAACAAAACAGATGCCATGAACATGACACTTACTTCAACAAAAATGCCAACGCTTAAAAAATTATTCATATAAAATTCTGACCTTTCATTTTAGAGAGAACTCTTTGACAGTGAAACACACCTAGTCATAGATCTCTGGTAATTTTGACAGCAACTGCTTTGATATTATCTCTATTATCTATTTTGCTTATGGTTTATAATGGGCTTGATCTGTCTATATTTTAGGAAGATCACATTGTAAATGCTTCAGGCCTAAATTATTGATAATGATTTTGCTCCTGAAATAAGACGTAGAAGCACTGCCAGCTAAATTTCAATTCAACCAAGGTGAAACAAAGCAACAGGCATACATTTAGAGTGATTGTGTAAATACATATAACTATATACTGCATGTATAGGAATATGTAAGCATATACACACACAAACACACACACACAGCCCCTGAGGTTAACAGCTTGTCTGTACTTTTTTATGACACCTAATTGGCCTTAAGATAGTTTCCCCGATTCCTCATTGACAAAAGAAGCCCATTTTTGTACTTGGCTAATGCATTACTTCTTCCCACCCTAAAGGCTAAGAGGAGAGTCTTCAGTAGTATGTGTCCGTTTTAACGCACCCTTAAAAACCGTCTGAAAATGAAAATATTACCCTTCAGTTCTCTGTTCCTATGTATATAAGTATGAGTTTAATTTCCAATTTAGCAGCTCATCTTTGGAAATACATAAATTGATTCATCAAGTGTCTATCCATAGAAGCAACTTGACTATTATGATTCATCAAGTCACTAAGAGACATATAAACACACAGAGAATCAATTACAGTAATTTTTTTCACTGAATTGATTGTTATTTATCTGAACTCAATGACAAATCCATCAGAACATGTAAAAACCCTCTTATTATGTACAGCCGTAATTGTATCATGGTGTAATATTCTGGGCTATGATAATGCTTCTGTACAAAGAAAAATTATTAACATCAGTTCCATTTCAAATTGACAATTCAACCACATACTACGTTTAAGCATAGCATTGTTATATTAAAAGTTCATTAGAACTGTACAAAAATGCATGACTCATGTTGAAAACAGTATTAGCATTTGTTCAGTAAGCTATTTCACTAATCTAAAAAAACTGTACATTAAAGACTCCTATAGCACTTATGACCCAGAAATCTCTGTGAGCCATTACTTTTATATATTTCTAGTAAAATAATCATTTAGACTGATTAAAGTACTTTTAGCCCTCTTAAATTTCCTAAAATATCTTCTAAATCAATATAATCTTAGAAGAAGGGAAAGGAAGATCTTTTGAAATCATCTACTTCAAAGCCCCACATTAAAGAATTAAAGAATGATTAAAGTTAATTCAGTACATTTTCAGGGTGTGTCACCAGCATCCTAATGGTTTAAAAGTTGCAACATTAGGAACGGCATGGAAATGTTTTACCTACCGCTTGATCTCTGAGACCACACAAGCCCAAGAATAATTCATTTTCTGTTTGGGGGAGATGTAATTTACTTCAAGAAAATATTCAAGTTCTTGCATTACAGAAACATTATAGTGGCATCCTTATTACATTATGCATAGATCACTGGTATGTAAACAAAGTTTAAAGAGACTTACCATCAAATACTTCCAGTGCATCAAACTGCTTTTCACTTTGGAAAATGTCCACGAAGATGGTGATGTTGTAGTTTGGCTCCACTCTGATGCTCCACGAGCACGTCTGGGAGTTAAAATAGTTGCCTGGATACCCTGGACTAAGGATGACCCCAGAAGATTCTGTCCGGACTTCACTGGCTGGGCATTGTGCTAAGGAACAACGCACCAGTAAAAGTTCTCCTTAACAAAATGAATCCAACTTCAACAGGATAGTTTCTAACCCTGGATATACAAGCTCATGAAAGAAAACAACAACAACAACAAAGCAATCCTACTGAGATGTGACCAAATTTAATACAGGACACAAACAGAACAGGAAAGCAACATTTTAACATCACCCTATAATTTAAAACATAATTATGTATAATATATATATGTTGATATACAGATGAGATAGAAGAGATTGGTAGATGATATACAGATGATTGACAGATAGCCATAGATGGATAGATAAATCCTATTTAACCCTAAGGAGACCAAGAGTCAAAGAGATTAAGTCTGTCAACCCAATCCTAGGGCAGCCAAGCTGAGGTAGCTGTCAACTTGAGAAGAAGAAGCACTGAGCCTGAAAGTTTTCTTTACCTGGAGAAGGTGGAGAAGCCATGGTCTGGCTCCCGCTGATCTGCCACTGGTGAGGGGAGGAGGGACCCCTGACACAGGGACAGTTCATACATACATGCCTTTCACTCCTCATCCACTGTCTATGACTGAATTGCCCACACACCTCACTTAACTTAGGGCAGGTGCCTTGTGGACTCAACCGCAGGATCCCAAGTTTTCAACTAAAGTGTAAGACCTCACCTTTTCAATGTAATATTACAAAAACATTGTGAAATTATACACGATGATAATAAAATTATATTTATTTCTGCCTTTGATTATACTTTTAATTATATTTAGAACAGTAAATTTTAAACATTTGATGGGATTGCTTGGGACTGATAAGAGATGAGCCATATGGGACACCTGGGTTTCTAATGTCTAAAGTGGGAGTGATTTCTAATGGGTTAATTTATCATGAATGAATCATTAAGATAATATGGACACCTTGACACAATTTTCCCTCTCACTGTTTTTCATTATTCAACTACTCCAAGTTAATCACAATAAAACTAATCTGTGTAGGTATGAATGCAAAAGAAAATCACCAAAGTCTCTTAATCAGTCATTTCTCTCATTGCTAATTTAAGTATCCTCCAGAAACAGTTTGTCAATAGAATTATTAAGAGAAAATTATTTCTCTTATTGGTGATGGTTCAACAATAAACAAAGACGTACCAAAACTATTTACAAAATGTTTAAAAAGTTAAATGATCTGCTTTTCCTCAATGGAAAAGAGCTTCTATCAATGGAAGTGTGTCTTATTTGTTGAGTTATCTCCTTTTAATTAATGAAATGTGTATTATTTATGAATACATTTCAAAACCCAAACAGATGAGAAAGCTTATATGTTTTGATTCAAGTAATGGTTAAAAAAAGTATCTTCCCCCCTTTCTTTCATTTAACTTAGTATTCCAATTGAGACGTATCTTAAAATTTAGAAAATGCTTAGGGATAAAATCACCGAGGATGAAACATTTCATAGAACCTTTTTAATAAATGTGTATTTTAGGTAGATTTTAAAGTATACTTACAGTGTTAATTAATGGCAAGTAATATAAAAAATAATTTAAACCAAAACACATAGACCAAACAACTTAGTTTAAAAAGTATCTTCTTCTGTGTTGATGGTAAGATCACTCTGTAAAATATACTATGGCCTTTCAGAAATGAACGTGTTGATGTTAATAAAATAAAATAAGTTAGAGTTTTTTCTGTCTGCATGTGTGCAGGGCCTGGGGTTTTAGGATCTCCTGGGACTTGTTTTGAATTTACAATAAGAGCCAGAGGTTGGCTGTAACTAGACAGCAATAAAGCTCCTCCTCAGGGTTATAATCAGATCAAAAACATGCAAATGTTTTTCTTCAATCTAAAGCACTATGTGGGCAGACAGTGCTACAACGTCTGACCACATGCCTGCCTGTTCCTGACATGAAGATGCTACAGAGCACATGTCATTGTGTGTTAATACACGGGAGAAGTAGTTAACCTGCATCTCTGTCTTGCGATTTCATCACCACAACTATAGCTATTAGACAACACTGGGACAGCAGACCACCTGGAAACAGAAAACCATCCACCTGCTGAAATGCACCTGGAGAGCTGAGAGCACAACCCAGGGCGTGATTAGAGATGAGATGCAGATTCTTAAACACAGCTATTCTGATTCCCTGTTTCTGTTTTTTAGAGAAGATAAAATGAAAACATCAGTGAGATTATTTGCTTCATTTCTTTTTACGACCCTTCACAGTATTTCTTTCAGACACACATACTGTTTGGAAGATGCACTGAGTCTGTCTCCAGGTGAACGGAGGTGCCTACACTCCTGTGTTTCTCACGCTCCCTCCCACGTGCCCATCCCTTCCCTTCCTCTGGAAACTGTTGCTAGGAGCAACAGCCATTGACAGCGGGAAGGTTTCAGAGACCGTAGGCTCCCCTAAGCCGAGCCCTCCGTGCTAAAAACACCCTGTTTCCCACGGGGGCTATCGGAGGCTTCCCACCCCTGGGAAGCATCTGCGTCAGGGTCCTGGCAAAGACGCCTCTGAAGGAACATGCTGCTGAGACATCGGCCTGAGCTTTGCGTCCCCTCCCTCTGCGCAGTTGCTCCTTGAGCTTACTTTTGGAGAAAAATCCAGTGTGAGCCTTAAAACCCAAAGCACCTTGCAGGGCTTCAGCAAAAGTAATGGACTCAAACATTAGGATTTATAAATAAGATTAACTCTTAAGAGCACATCTAGGTATGAAAGAATTGTGATACGGAGAACTCTGTCACCCGGAGGCCTGGAGACGTGTTACTGTCACACTTATGCTTCCCAAGGAATGGCCACTCTTTGAAGGTCACTGATGGTCTTCAGTGTTCATTGATAATGCATGTTTCTAATTTTTAAAAACAATAACCATTGATGGATTTCCATTGTTTATGGGATGAAGCCACCTGACACTGAAGCCCTTTTACAATCTGGCGTCCTTTAGTTTTCCAGCCCACTTAATGCCATTTCCTCAAACACACCCTAACAACAAGCTGCTGGGGGTCACCTCCTCTTTCTTGGATGCCCTATGTCCTTTCACACTTCCAAACCTTTCTTACTGCTTCTCTTCACTTTTTGAAATGCTTCTCTCTTTTTTTAACTTGAGAAGAGTCACTTTCGTGATAGCTTTCTGTGCTATACTTGGCCTCTGTCCCAGGTTCCTGGCACAGAGCTCCCCAAACCCTTGGAATTTCCTGAGGGTTGGGAGTGTCTTTGAATTGAGTTAAACTGTGGGACACTCAGCTGGTGTCTAAAGAAAATGCGAGAATTGCTTGGTGGTGTTGAAAAACATTCCAGACCCTCATTCATTTTTTTTTTTTTAAATGAGGGTAAGTATCCAACAAGGTAATATTTATCTGTAAAAAGTGTGAACTTTCAGAACAATTTACTCCCATTGTTCCCAAGGAACAATCAACCACCCTAAAGTGGTGATAATTTTCAAAGCAGAACTTCTAAAAGTGTGGTTATGACATTTGAAGAAGTAGGACTCATAACTAGTACAATTTTTCATCAAGAATTTATTGGGGAATTGGCCCCCACTTGAGCCCAATCAAATAATAGAAAAGTACTGGAAGAAAAATAATAATTAAGTGCTTAAGTGTTTAAGTATTTGATAGAAGACATCCGAGTCCCTATTTCCTTTCTTAAATAATGAGGCGTTTAGGGAATGACAGCTAAGATAACTCAGTTCATTCTAAACAAATTTACTCTTGAACTGAAACAGGAGAGAACTAGGTCATCCTACATAGTAATTCCTATGAGTTCAGTAGGGCCTGGGGACCTCTGGGCTGAGTACAGGGCGCCTGTCTTGTTAGCTGGACACTGCCTGCAAACGTGTGAGAGCGGAAGTAATGTAGAGAATGATGCCCCTGTTGTGTTGATTTACTCTGCTCCTGGATTGTCATGAATCAATTTCATTTAAGTGAAAACCAGGTTAATCTTGGGGAGAGACAACAGAATGGAGGCATGTTCCCTATTTTTAAAGTAGCATGTTAAATAAACATTTCTGCCTTTCTTCATTAATCAGCTAAGACCACCCTTGCTGAAAGTCACCTATTCTGAGAAATTTAAGGCTGTGTTTGGTGGGATTAAAATCTGCCTTCAACATGTAAAGATTTACCTCAGTTAATTTTTATATAAAATGGCAAAAGATGAAACTTTTATACCCACCCCCTCTACCACCTTGAGAAAAGAATCCTCTGGAGATCACTGTCGCTGAGGTAACGTGGTCCTGACACACTGGTTTTTCCAGGAAAAAAATGACATCAGTGTCCTGACTTAGCGCCCCATGCGACCCCCTGCTTCTAACAGAGGCAGCTAGAGGCAGGGTTTCAGCGGCACCGCAACCACGAGGGTCCCGCAAGTGTTTAAAGCAAGAGGCAAAGGGCGGGGGGCCCCCTCCTGCAGGCCCACTGGCTCGCACTGGCTCGCACGTGGGTGCAATTCCAAAGTACTTTTTTCTCAGAAACAACCTAAGTTACTTTGGTTATTTAATAATAATTCATTCCAGATTTTCTTCAGGTGTTGAAAATTGTTTCCCTCTATAAGAGTGACTGAAATTCTGCCTCATTAGTAATGAAAATGCACAAAGTTACCAGATATTCTGGAAGAATCAATTCATGGGCCTGAGCACTTGCAAAATCAATACTATTGCAATGCAAAGAAAATTGCCTTTTATAGGGTAGATAATTAACATTATAAATCGCTTAGAATTAATTTAATATTCACTTCATCTTTACACCAATCCCATAAATGATGCAGATAAATGATCCTCATTACACATGATGCTCAGAAGATTAGTAACCAAGGTCACTTGATAATCAAATCTAGACTCTGGGTCTTCTCTTCCTAAATGTTGGCCCTTTTAAATGTTTCACTATCCCTAATGAATGATAATATTCAAATTCCCTGAAAGGGGAGAGTTCCATTCTTTAAAGGAAATAAACGTGACTGTGATTTTGAAGTTACAAAATAAAATCTATCTTGGAAAGCTCTTTGACAGGCAACCAGTCATACTTCTGACTTATACTGAGACATTTTAGCTTATTTACGCCTCTTCCAAATCTTTTTTTCTTCCAATAGTGCTTAAAAGTGGTGCCTTTAAGTAATGTATTTTAAATGATCTAATGATATTCAAATCAATTGAATCAATAGATTCAACCTCATATTTTGTTCTGCTATTATATATTATCTGTTATTGCATATGGTCTATGCAATTTAAAGCCGTAAAAATATGAAATGTGTGCATTTATTGTATGTAACATATGTGCATTTCAATATCTATACATTTTACAGAAAAAAAATAGTAAACACTATATAATTTTCTGCATGCTAAAGAATTCAGAGGGAAATGTAGTGATGCTTGCAATTTGCCTTGAATGTATCAAAAATATAGATAGATTAATGGATGGATAGACAGATAAGAGAAACGTGACAAAGGATATGTAGTAAATATTAATGGTGGAACTTAGGCAATGGGTATTATTTTTAAATTATTTCAACTTTGCCATATGTATGAAAATTTTCCTGACAAACTGTTGGGAAACAGCAAGACTTCTTATTTGATGTAGGTTTGATTTATTTTGTGGAGCTAACTAAAAGCAAGGGTAAGATATTTCTGTTAGCGGGTGATTTTAATTGCAATAGAATCATAACACAGATAGAGACAAATCCAGATGCATACAAAGAAATTCAGACACATACAAGGAAGTTCAGACCAATACAAGTCACACCGTGTTCCGTGTTGAACAAGCATATTTGTAGTATAAACTTCATACCTTCACACGTCGGGGGAGAGCCTTCAAACTGCAGTTGGGCGCCGAGCACACAGGTCAGCGTGTCCGTCCCGGACAGCGTGTACCCAGGGTGGCACTGGTACTTCACGGAGTCTCCTGAAGGAGCCAGCACAGCATATACTTGAAGATTCTGTCTCCAGGACACGCAGCGTGGGAATGTATTAAACACGCATGCGGCTTAAGTGAGTGCGCAAACTGTTTCTGAATCAAGATCGGTATTCATGTGTGGTCTGTTTAATGAAATGGTGTCATTTTCAGTTCTTAATTTATAAAAATGCTGTGTTAAATGTAACCAATATTTCTACAGAAATTATGTAGCAGATTTTTCTTCTTTGACTGATGTGTCTATGTTCATTCCCCTTTGCCCATGGCTACTAAAAAAAAAAGAAAAGGAAAGAAGGAAGGAAGGAAGGAAAGGAAGAAAGAAAGAAAGAGAGAGAGGGAGGGAGGGAGAGAGGGAGGAAGGAAGGAAGGAAGGAAGGAGGAAAGAAAAAGAAAAAGAAAGAAAGAAAGAGAGAGAGAGGGAGGGAGGGAGGGAAGAAGGAAGGAAGGAAGAAAGAGAGAAAGAAAAGAGAAATAGATGCTTGGGATTTAAGGTTGTACAACAGAATGGCTTTAATGCATCCAGAGAGGGCTATACAATGAACTTGGCCTAATTAGCACAATGCTCTCATTAACTAAGCCCTTAGGAGTAGAGCATAAATTAGGTCACATGGTTTGACCACTGGTCTGAAACAGGGTGTGACAACAGGACAGAGTATTTGTAATTGAGACAGAGAAATCCTGCATCGCAACAACTATACGGCAAACATACGCCACGGCTGGTTTCCTGTTGTGACCTGATGATTGTTTAATGAAACAGATCATTAATATAAAATGAAAAAACAGAACCTCTAAATATTATCATTAAATGTATTCACCAATTGTATTCCAGTTTCAATGAAAGGTCAATGTTAGACTAATCATTATTTGAGCCACAAATGATTTTCTTCTTCTAGTTCATGAACATGGTTCCCTAACTAAACACCAACATCTGTTTAAGTCTGTCTCTGAAAACTGCTTTTCAGGAGAAAAATACAAACTACTGAGTGATGTAGGGGGAAAATGTGCTCAAAATGACAAAAGCAAAATTCAAACGGAAAAAAAACACTGAAAATCGTGGAGATGAAGAAAGAAAAAGATATTTACTCAATGCATGACCTCTGTGTATATCTCTCTAGCAAAGCTTTAGGAATATTTCTGACAAATACTCATTTACTTGACTGACTACTGCAGTCGGGTGGGTGTAAAAAAGGTGGGTTGAGCTAACGACGCTGTAATGAAGAAAACATTACCTATTTCAAAATCCTCATCCTCAGTAAGCATTTCTGCCTGCGGAACTGCTGGGGGAGGCTGACATTTCTTGAGCTGGAATGCTACATGGTTCATAAAAGACAATAAGAGCAATTACATTTGCTGAATAAACAGAAATCTTACAACAAGCATTCCTTTTATGTTGTGTTGTTATAATGCTTAGGTACAGGAAAATGTCTGTATTTGTAAATCATAGTTTTACGAAAGTCTTGATTTCAAATGCTTACAGAATTACTTAATATCAAGGAATATCTAAAATTGAAAGGAAAAAGTATAAAATTTTAAAAATTATAATGTTTAAATAAAAACACTTTACATATATTTGGAATTCTGCAAGAGAAATGGTTCACCCATGGCCTGGTTCCACATCCATGTCTGGTTCTGACATGATCTTCCTCAGTCTCTTGTCCTGAGGAAGTCCATGTGGCAGTCCTCATGAGAGATAAGGGACTGGTATCTTTTTCCCTAAATTATTTAGCATTCATTCTCAAAATCAGTAAAGACTGGCTTGGTTCCCTCTGTAATCACATGACATTTGCTAGCGAGGTTCATCTGGAGACGGAGATGAGGAAATCTATGAAAGGTACTAAATGTATTTCAGTGGTCTCCATATCAGAGTTTCACATACAATACACTTAACTTGGAGTAAATCCAAGCTTACTACAAAAGAGATGTGAAATAATAAATACATCAGGAAGAAAAAAGGGTCATGGGAACCTCTGGCATGAAATGAGAGAAAATCCTATTGGTTCTCAGTTGGCAGAATCAAGGAACTTTAGATGGAAACAAGGTTTATGTCAACGCTATGAGAAAAATCAACTGGAATTCTTCACCTTCATCAACAGAGTGAAAGTACACTGACCATGAAAATTGAGGACAAAGAAACCTCCATTTGAAAAGTCGCTGTGAAACTTCAGCAGGACTTGATTGGTGGAACTGTACGCTGTTTCCAGGGCTGTGTTTCCACTGAAAACTCCCAGCTGAGGTGAATTCTGATCAGGACCGTCCCTAGGAAAGAGAAGGGGAGTCATCTGAAGAGAAAGCTCCTAGTTACAGCTTCAATTAACAACCATTTTCTTCTGACAGTCGGGCTCCATCTCGGTGAAAGACGATGGTCTGACCCCAGGATCCATCTGAGAAGTCTGGTCTTCAAACCAGAAGCTCGGGCTCACTTGTTCCTCTCACAGCTGACCTTTTCTGAGGCATTTCTGAGACCAGGTCACATTTATTCTAGTGAGGGCAATACCATTTATCAGCTTCTTCCCAAATGTCCACATTTTAAAGTCTGAATTCAGAGTGTCTCTTTAATCACGGGTGAGATTTATGGAGCTCCTGCTACTGAATTGAAATATTTTAAAAACCTGAATAAAATATTACCATCTTCTAGATACCGTGTTTAGAAATATCAAGATGTTTAATATTCACAGTTGATGGGACTCCAGTCTCTCTGTGTCACGTGCATTTGGACAACAAGGGCTCACTCCGCTGTTGTTACCTGATGAAGATTTTCCTCCTACCTCCTAAATCTATCAGTTAATCCGAGTAAACCTGCTGATATTATTGTGTGGATCTTCCTTGTGGTGTTGTCTGTTTTGCTTTGCTTCTGAAATGGCAGCTTCATGTGGTCAACTTAACCTTTCAGGTTGCCCGTTCCCGCTCATTCCCATGACCGGGACGCCCCTGCCTGTCAGAGTTATTTCTACAGCCTCGAGGGCTTCTTGGACTCTTCTCCCTTCTCGGCCAGCTGACGTGCTTCCCACACAACGAGACTGCGTATTCTGAAACCAGGATCTGGTCTTGTAATTCTCCTTCTTATAACCCTAAGGTGAATCCTTGCTGCTCTAGGATGAAGCCTGAAATCCTTAACATGATTTACGAGGTTCTGTTTGGTCTGCCCTGCTTACCTGGCCAGGTCACCTCTTCTCTCTGGGCTCTCACGAGACTTCAGCCACACCACGCCTGGTGTCTCCCAACGCCTGCAACTCTCCCTGTTCTCTTACCTTACAGATTTTCCAATAACTTGAACAACCACTACCTTTACGACAACTTTGCCAACATACACACACACACACACACACACACACACACACACACAACCTTGTTAAGTGTGACTACTCCTTGAGTTTTCAGGGCAGTTTCTTCCAAAAGCACATCCTGGCTCTTCAACTCTGGGTCATGCCCCGACGGTACGCGCTACTTTTTCTACCATAGTTTGACAGAGGAATTGTCATTCCCACTTCCCCCATAAACTCTAACCTCCCAATGCAAAGGTAGGAATAGTCATTCCCATAGATAGGAACATGTAGTCAAGGAGAGTTTAAGTCACTTATCCAGACCACGTGGCTCATTCGATAGGGAGCCAGGGCTACATCCCCACTTAGTATCCCCTACACAGCACATGGGAGGGCAGTTTTGCAAGGTTTATAAAGCACGGAGAGAAAGCTGTGTGTAATCATTTCTGCAATCATTTCTAGAAGCATCAAATTCTTATAATGGCAAAGGATCCTATCAGCTTTTCTTTCAGGAAAAAAAGCCATCACACTTAAAAATGAAAAATAAAACAGGGAATTCCCTGGTGGTCCAGTGGTTAGGACTCCGTGCTTTCACTGCTGAGGGTCCCAGGCTCAATCCCTGGTTGGGGAACTCAGATCCCACAAGCTGCGTGGTGCGGTCAAAAAAATAAATAAATAAAAATTGAAAGAGAAGACAAAAATGAAAAATAAAATGATCATGGGATAGCCTCCTATATCTAGAGTAATCCTGAATATATCTACCATGTAATAAAACTCAAACACAGTACATAAGGTTTATTCTCTGTATCTCTAGATTTACTTGGTAACTTTCCTTTCTGATATCTACCTAACTACTCCATTTCTAAATAGATGTAAGTGACACGTCAGTGGTTACAAGAATGGTTTATCACAACGACAGATGGGTGTTTCCCAGGGAAGGTTCTCATACCAAACAGCGATGTAGTCGTTGACGGCTTCAGTCTGCAGCAAGGTGAAGTTGATGTAGACGCCGTGACCGGGCGGCACCACGATGAGCCAGACACAGTCTTTCAGAACGGGGTACTCGTCCGGGAACCCAGGGGAGTAGATGGTCCCGTTCTGAGATGTCACGTTGTACCCGCAGGGAGCTGAGAAGGAAGTGAGAGAAATCAAGCCCCCACGGTCCACTTACAGAGGATACAGTGAAATGTTTCTCAGTCTCTAAGGTCCCGCAGCCAAAATTTTCCTTCTAAGAAATAATTGTGAAATATCTATCTCTCAGTAACTACTTTGTCAAAATAATCCCCCTAAAGTCTTAAAACCTTGGAAGAATTACACTTCTTAGCTATGTTATCTAGGTTTCATTTAATATATTCTCCAAACATTCAAAATAGCCTTAGGATAAAATCATTTCCACATAATTAAAAAGAAAAAAAAAAAACCCTTAGTCAGTTGTCTCCTGTGACTGAGATGATAATCCGTTGGACCATCCGATGCAAGGGATGTTGAAATTATGCATAAATATTTAACTGAAAGACAATTTTTTTTTTGTTTTAAGTGAGATTTCTAAAGCCTATTTAAACTGTCTAAAAGAGAAGCATCTAAGTCTATTTGCCTTGAAACAAAGACATAATCAATTCTCCCCAGATCTACACCTGGAGAAACGAGATAAAATTACGTCAGTGGTATTTTACAGAAGCGCTCCCATATCTCACCAGCTATCAATGATGTGAAGAATCCCAATACTCAGAGTCCATTTTTATTTCACTTAATAAAGGGATCATCACTGTTGCCATGGAAATTATTTTATTTTATGGAAAAATGAAATGACCATACATGAGCAGAAAATCTGAGACGTATTCTTTAATTTAGATTGTAGAATAATATATCAAAGTCATAGACAAGTAGACTTTTTAATCAAACTAAAAGCCAATAGATGCTATAAGAGTGTCTGTTACTAACATGAATCTTGTGAGGCTTTCAAATATTTGCCACAAAAGTCATAAAATTTAGGTGGAGTGAATAAGCTGAAATACATTTTTATTAGAAGTTCAAAAACAATTCAGAATGATGACTGATGAAATACCATGAAACACTATATGACACATTAACTATACAGATGCACACTGATCTCAAAGGGGTTAGAAAATACACCAGTGTCAAGTAGACTGAATCAGCCCGAGTTTTGGGTAAATTCATTAGAAGGGGCTGTGGAGAACATTTTACAAGTTTTATAGCATAATTGTAAGTGGGGTTTGGAGTCAGACGGACCTTGACGTGTAACCTAGCAAAACAAAGTATACAGATACTTATAATCTTTAAAATAGGGCCAGAAACCACGTTGCAGTCACAACAAGCTACGGTGTACCCTGAAGATGCCATACTTTTTCTCAGCTGCAAGCGTCATGCCCTTGTCCACCTGCACGAAAAGCCCATGTGCTTTTCTCCTACCTTGCTGCCCGGTGAACTGGTCTCTTCCTTCAAAACGCAAATGTCACCACCCCCTGAAAGTCTCTCCTGGTGGCTTGGGCTCCAGGTGGCCGTGGTCTGGTCACTTGTCCCTGGGCTACAGTGCATGGCCAGCTGTTCTTCACCATTAGACTAATGTCAGCAGGCGGAAGTCAGGGACTGTGTCCCCACCCCCACCCAACCTCCTTGCATTAATCCCATTGCTGGGCTCAGATCTCAATAAACATGGACAACAAAGAACTGAGAGACTGAAAATGAGTGAGACAATGAATAGAAAACACTTTAAAAATAAGTGTGTTGACAGCAACATCCTTTTTGACCCACCTCCTAGAGAAATGGAAATAAAAGCAAAAATAAACAAATGGGATCTAATGAAACTTAAAAGCTTTTGCACAGCAAAGGAAACCATAAAGAAGATGAAAAGACAACCCTCAGAATGGGAGAAGATATTTGCAAACGAAGCAACTGACAAAGGATTAATCTCCAAAATATACAAGGAGCTCATGCAGCTCAATATCAAAAAAACAAACAACCCAATCCAAAAATAGGCAGAAGACCTAAATAGACATTTCTCCAAAGAAGATATACAGATTGCCAACAAACACATGAAAGGATGCTCAACATCACTAATCATTAGAGAAATGCAAATCAAAATTACAATGAGGTATCACCTCACACCGGTCAGAATGGCCATCATTAAAAAATCTACAAAAAACAAATGCTGGAGAGGGTGTGGAGAAAAGGGAACCCTCTTGCACTGTTGGTGGGAATGTAAACTGATACAGCCACTATGGAGAACAGTATGGAGGTTCCTTAAAAAACTAAAAATAGAACTACCATACGACCCAGCGATCTCACTACTGGGCATATACCCTGAGAAAACCATAATTCAGAAGGAGTCATCTACCACAATGTTCATTGCAGCTCTATTTACAATAGCCAGGACATGGAAGCAACCTAAGTGTCCATCAACAGGTGAATGGATAAAGAAGATGTGGCACATACATACAATGCAATATTACTCAGCCATAAAAAGAAACGAAATTTGAGTTATTTGTAGTGAGGTGGATGGACCTAGAGTCTGTCATACAGAGTGAAGTAAGTCAGAAAGAAAAAAACAAATACCATATGCTAACATGTATATATGGAATCTAAAAAAAAAATGGTTCTGAAGAACCTAGGGGCAGGACAGGAATAAAGACGCAGACGTAGAGAATGGACTTGAGGACATGGGGAGGGGGAAGGGTAAGCTGGGACAAGTGAGAGAGTGGCATGGACATATATACACTACCAAGTATAAAACAGATAGCTAGTGGGAAGCAGCCGCATAGCACAGGGAGATCAGCTCGGTGCTTTGTGATCACCTAGAGGGGTGGGATAGGGAGGGTGGGAGGGAGATGCATGAGGGCGGAGATATGGGGATATATGCATACGTATAGCTGATTCACTTTGCTATATAGCAGAAACTAACACACCATTGTAAAGCAATTATACTCCAATAAAGAAGTTAAAAAAAAAAAAATGTGTGTTGAAGCCATTGGGCTGACATACCTGATGTGTGACTTGAGGTTATTCATTTGGTATTGATTTATACCTCTAAGATTTCCCTTTAGCATTCTGACTCTTTAATTTGCATCTAAAACCACATTATATGGAGTAGTACCCTTCCCATTGGGGGGAAGAAAACAAAACAGAACAAATAAACAAAAAGCATGGTGCCCACCTCTTAAAGGTCAAAATAAATGATATGGTTATTTTCTTGGTAAAACACATTCTGACATTATGTCACTTAATATATTTGCCATGATCTACCTATGATATTCAAATAACAAATCCTTGCACTCATGTATTCAATGAGTGTTTATTGAGAGTCTATTATGTACCAGGCAGCGGGGCTGGAGCTGGGGATACAGCAAAGACCCACAGACACCCCATCCCTGCCCTTGCAGACCTCATTGCGCACCGTGTAGTGATGAGGAAAGATGTTAAAAGCTAAATAAGTATAAAATTCAACTTGGGTAATAATACTGTCAATGCACATGCAACGTTTTCTCAAGGCAAAATCCTGCTGTGTGGCCTATAGGGAGAAAACGTACGACCCTACAACAGTGAGTCAAAGCTGCATCTCCATGTTCTCTGGCCTGTCCAGGATCTCTTCCCAGAGGCTTTCCCCTCACCTTAGTGGCACCAAAGGTGTATTTTGAGTTCCACGTCTGAGCAGCACCTCAGGTGAACTCTGAAGCAACAGTGAACCTGGGATCTAGCTCACATGAAATGCATCCACCCCCATGCTCTCCCTGAGGGTGAGACTCTAAGAAGACCCTCCAGCGGAGATCAGTCACGAGCCCAGGGGGAAGCATCCAGTCACAGGAGGGGCCCCTGTACCACAGCCAACCACCTGTCTGCCAAGGAGCCTGGTCCCAGCAGGAGGGGCAGGCAACCCACCAGCCGGGAGAGAGACCATCAGGGTATTGTGCACTGCACTTCGCAACCGGGAGTGATACAGATGCCACACTTCCCTCCACCCCAGGGGCCAGAGTCAACACACGCATATCCGTCTATGTATCCACGAGCATACACTGAGGCAGCACGACTTACAAGAAGAAATACACGCAGTTGTGGCCTTCTTCCCTGTTCTTGGCACAGAACTCCTAAAACCCTCAGAATTTCCAAAGTGATGAAGAAGATCAAACTGTCTTTTATTATTCATAACAGGCCCCTTCCAGCCACACCTGAGTTTATGTTAATGCAGTGATTTGGAAATTTTTCCTGTTATAAACGACAGTCTGGAGTATAATAGCTTATTGAGTTCTGTGAGTCCTACTAGTAAATTATCCAACCTCAGGGTGGCTTGGGGGCAGTCCTGGAACTTGCACGAGGTACCAGGAGTCTTGGGCTGTCTTGGATGTCTGGAGGATTTTTAGCTTCACGGTTTGGCCAACTCTGGGTAGTATTACACATCATATATCATCCAAAAAGATATATCTTGTTATCTTCACACTGACAAAATAATTCTAAGCCAGCAGTTATTTCCATGTTGGAAAGTTGGATTTGAAAAAGCAATGAAATCTAATTAAATACATAATTCTATTTTTTATATCAAGCCAAGGAGTCTCCTGTTTACATATGAATTCAAAGGATTCTGGCAAAAATTGCAAGTAAAAAGGGCTTTCAATCCTGACAATTCAAAGTAATTTATATATATAAATATATGAATTTTTAAATGGTGAGTAGTACAAAAGGTTTCTAAAGTGCGTGAATAAAAAATACCAGATATGCTACTGCTATTCTTAGTTTTAGAAAATAATTTTAAATGCTATTTTATGTTATTAAATTTATAGTCAACTAAAATAACTATTTTTTAAAAAAATACAGTGAATGTTTTTCTTTTATAGCTGTTTATATAATGATAAAGAATGGAAAAGTACAGGTGAAAAATATGATTTAAAAAGTCTACCAATTTGCTTTTTATTTTTTTTACTTCTTCACTAGAAATTCAAACACAGCCAGATGCCTTTCCCTTTTTGCCCCTGGGATATAAGTATTTAGCATTTCAAAAGTCCACAGAGTTGGTAATTTCATTATTTTTTCATTCAGAGGTACTGTATTTATAATGTTAGAACATTAGGTTTATGGTAACTTTTCTGTTTCATATGCTTTCTTCATAAACAAAGTACTTGATCTATTTAACTTAATATTGTAAAAATTTCAGAGTCATTATAAAAATTAGACAGCCAAACAGAAGCTTTAAAGAAGTGATTTCTGCTCAGACTAGGGATATTCACTGAAACCAGATCTGATCTTCATGCACCAGTAAAGGACCCTACTTAATTTTTTCCTAAGACTGCTCCTGCACTATGTCTTTGCTTACACTACTGCTTCTATCTGGGATGGTCTCTATCTCTGAGTAGCAAAATAGTACGTGTCCTTCAAGGCCAACTACAAAAATAAAGTCAGTTTTCTGAAATACAAAATCAATATATGATTATTATAAAAGTTAAACAATAGAAAATATCTAGGGTGAAATAAAGTACTCTTTTCCCCTCTAATCCAGCAATTTGATGGAACCACTGTAAAACTAAGCACTGCTCTAGCCATAAAGATTTCCCAAGCAAACACCATCTTCTGTATTTGTAATTCATCAAAACGCTCTTTGTGCCTGATTTTGCATAATAAATATTCATGTTTATTATTCTGTTACCCTTGTAGTTTCCTTGAGGGCAAGACCTATTCATTTTTTTTTTACCTTGCTGGCATATGATATATTCCTGAAATACTAAGTAGAATGAGTTTAACATAATAGATTCCCAATAAAAATTTGTTGAACAAATTAATGAATTCTCAAATACATTCATTTAATATTTCATGCACCATTATACACATGAAAAATTAGATCGCTTCCAAGAAAAGTGATTAACCTACCATCACACCTTGGAAAAGGGTAGTTCCAGTTTCTGTTGATCCCATGCTGACAGGTGAGGACTGGGTGGCCGATTAAAATGTACCCAGGATAACACTCAAAAGATACCGACTGCCCCACACTGTAGTCCGAGTTGATCATATACCCATTCTGAAAAGGCGGCGGGTCTGGGCAGTTCTGTAATCCATAGGCTGGAACAGACAGACAGAGCCCAGCTCAGGAATAGCAAGTGCAATTAGTCTGGAATCAGAGGAGGGATATGATGGCGTGCAGCTTCTTAGGGTGAACTTTTTAGATATGAGTTTTAAACAAGGTCTTGACTAAGCTGCCCATTACCATCCTAAGTTAAAACAGTAATTATTATTAGTAGTAGAATTATAACAATTTGCATTTAATGAACACTTACTGTATGCTTTAGAAGTTACATAGCACATACCAAAAATAAATTTGACAGTGCTTACCTTGGAAAAAAAATGTATGTGGGGAATTTAATAAAAACAAGAAATACAGATGATAATAAAAAATGCCTATAGAGAACGTCAGGTGAACACGGACCTAAACGGTTTTCTTCTAATTTAAAAGAAAATTATCCTAGCACTCCTTTATAAGTGTTTCTAATTAGGAAACAGGTTGTTGTTTTGTTGAGTTCAGTTAATGTTCAGTGCAAATAAAGAAATCCATTTCGTTTTCTTAATTTTCTCCTTAAAAAGAAGTGTAGAATCATTACGCTAGCCATTACTATCTGTCAGTACAATCTCTTTATAATACATTGTTTATTGTGGTTTATCACTAAGTCTTTTGTGTTCCCTAAAATAAACTGTAGGTAGGTTGATGGATAATAAATGTTTGCAGACTGTGTAATTCAAAAATGTACACATAAATCAGTGAGAGTTAACAAATCCATAATTAGGTGTAATCTCCTGATACTGAAAGCAGCTCTTCTGCCCCTTTCCTGTTTGCTCATTTCTGTTCCCCTCTAACTTGATTATAGGAATGAGATCACTAGGCAACTGAACATAACTCCTAACTTATGCTCTCATGAATGCACACCATGCCTTGCCTAACCTGTTGATTCTTCTCCTAGATTAAAACAGGTAAGAATGAGGAATTAAGCAGTTAAAGAATGACTAGCTCTCCACCCCCCAAGAGCCCCCTTGGCAATCCTGCAGGCAGGTCATGCAGACGAGATAACATCTGAAGGGAGAGTCAGCCGGTCTGCACATAATGGAGAGTGATGCAGAACCCAACCTCCTGCCCGATGACTCACTGAGATTCTCCCCCCACCCCCCACCGCCCTTTTCCCTTTAAAAACTGTTATGACTGAGCAGAATCTTGGGAGTTGGTCTTGGGACACGAGGCCACCTTCTCCCCAGATTGCCGGCTTTTCTGATTAAAGCACCTTTCCTTTCTACTGACACTTGCCTCTCGATTATTGGCCTTTGAGTGGCGAGCAGCCAAACCTGAGTTAGGTAATAATATCGAATCTTAAAGCTAAATCAGCCGCCTTCTCAACATCTTCTTACCTGCTCTGGTGGGAGGGTCATGCATACTCCAGAGCAGTGGAATCTCACCAGGTCATCATCTAGTGTTTATTTATTTTTTAATTTATTTTATTTTTGTTTTGAATTTTATTTTTTTATACAGCAGGTTCTCATTAGTCATCAATCTCATACACATCAGTGTATACATGTCAATCCCAATTGCCCAATTCATCACACCACCACCACCCCCGCCCCCGCTTTCCCCCCTTGGTGTCCACATGTCTGCCCTCCACATCTGTGTCTCAATCTCTGCCCTGCAAACCGGTTCATCTGTACCATTTTTCTAGGCTCCACATATATGCATTAATATACGGTATTTGTTTTTCTCTTTCTGACTTACTTCACTCTGTATGACAGTCTCTAGATCCATCCACGTCTCAACAAATGACCCAATTTCGTTCCTTTTTATGGCTGAGTAATATTCCATTGTATATACGTACCACATCTTCTTTATCCATTCGTCTGTCGATGGGCATTTAGGTTGCTCCCATGACCTGGCTATTGTAAATAGTGCTGCAATGAACATTGGGGTGCATGTGTCTTTTTGAATTATGGTTTTCTCTGGGTATATGCCCAGTAGTGGGATTGCTGGATCATATGGTAATTCTATTTTTAGTTTTTTAAGGATCACCTAGTGTTTAGACTATGCTCTTATACATAAAGGGGCTGGCAGCTCACTACTGACACAGTAACAAAGCCACTCTATGAAGAACCAACACAGGAGGAACTGCAGTTCAGCTTCTCCCTGTGATGCATTCCTGCTGCAAACAGACCCGTGCACAATCCCGGCACCATTGTTCTCACAGTCAACTGAAAATGGAATAATAATGTAAAGGATGCAAGTGACTGCCATGGAGGTCCTTCACGTGGGGAATAAAATAAAATAAACATTTTCATTGTATATATAATTAGTTTAACCAGGTGATCACCATTGGTGATTTTAAATAAATCCTGAAAAATTATATGGTCCATGATTTGTGCCAGGCATTTCCCAGAGTTTTAGACTTACTGTTTCTGTACTTAGAACCTGGAATAAAGAGGGGGTGAAAGAGGATGCTGGTAATAGATGAAAGGGACAACATCATAGCCGGTGTGATAGCTGATGGACATGTGAACATGTGTGAAATGGAGCAATATTTAAGCAGATTGTTAAGACCGGAATACACGGAGTACATGGCTTGGAAACTCTCAGGTTAGACTTCACAGGCAGGTAAGGGTTAGACTATGAACTGCCCTCTTTTCATGGTACAAGGATTGGAGAGTTCCATAAAGATACTCCGGGGGCCACGTGGAAAGATACCAATCAGGTCGTATTACAAGTGCACTTGCAATGTGAGAGATCAGCGTAGTTGCTGTCTGGCGTTTGGGGTTTGTCTTAATTAACATTTGCCAAATGTTAAACATTTGCTATAGAGTATTACTATTAATAGCTTTTTCTTAATGAATAAACTACTGAAATGGCACTTTTCTCTTTAAAATAACAATATGCAATGCCAATGAGTCAACTGGGTAAATTATTTATGGCAATGTGATTTGCCATAAAACGTTGGGAAAGCAATTTGAACAGAGCCATAAAGAATCAGTTTTTTAAACATTTAACCTAGTAATACCATTTACAGAAATCTCTACTATGAAAATAATTTCAAAGAAAAAGCCAAATCTTTAAATATGTTCATTGCATCATTACTTACATTATAGTAATCTAAATGTCTAAACAAATAAATTATGATATTTTGACTCATAAATACTGAAGAGGTAAAATGTTGTAATGTCATATCTTCCAATAGCCACAGAAATACACATACATACATACATATAGATATATGCAGTCGTATATGTATATATATATTTATTCATTTACATTTTCAATAAAGATACTGCACAGCTCACAACAAGATACTACGGTTAAACCCTGACTATAGTTAGCAGGTTAAAAAATCCTTAATTTCAGTATCTTATATTTGCAATTGTCTAAGTCTCTGGACAAGAGTCAGATAAGCAGTTGAAGAGTGACTGGGAGCAAGAAAGCAGAAAGCAGAAAGCAGAAGATGCAGCGGTGGCCAAGGTCTGGGAGCATCTTGACATAGTTCCTTGCATTGGCTCCTCCAGGGTCCAGAATCAAGTAGAACCTGGAGGTAGAAGAGCCCTCTGGGTGGGAGTGGGGAGCCTCTAAGGGAGGCCCTGGACCCTCCATGCTGACTCATACCCATACACGCGCACGCACCCACGCACACGTGCACACACACACACGCACACACACACGTGCACACGCACACACACCCCCCACACACCCACACCTCTCTCCTCCTTCCCCATAATGTGCCTCTCTCCCTGGCCCACTTGTCAATCACACAGCAAGGTTGCCTGCCTCTCCCAAGGACCACCCCACTCGGAAGGCCATGAAGCAGCCTGTTCCGGAAAGCCAGGCCTGGCAAATACCCACAGTGTATCGTTTCCCTCCTCACAATATTGCTGTTTGAGTTAAAGTTACCTTATAGACCTATGCTCAGAAAAAGTACAGAGACTCCCATGCTGCATTTCAACTATTAGCCAGTTTCCTCCTTTATTATAGTCTTTTTGACTGAAATCAGCCGCTTGTTCTCATTCTTGTTTTGCTTGAAATACAATAAGTTCTGTTGGAGAAATGAGTCCTCTAATACATCAAATACAGCTGCTAATGATAAAACTTAAAAAGTAAAAACTATCAAAAACGGATTGCCAGTTTCCATGGGACAAAAATCAAATAAAGCCATGTTCAACATCACCCTACCCTCCCTGAAAGATTCTGTTCATGCTCTAGCGGTGCCCTTAGGGTATCAATACAAGAACCAATTATCACAGTGCATCATGAAGGAGGTAACGGTGACAGAGATTCCTGATGAACGGTCCCATGAAACAGCATTTAGCACAGACTCACACACACATGCTCCACACGTTCATCACACACACTAATATGTCACACAACGCATTTCCCTACATGTGTTATGTGGTTTGTGGCATAATTTAAGACCGGCATTCAAGGTCTCTTTAGGGATTTATAAAGCCAGCCTATTTCTACCCGTCGTCTAAACTCTGTGAAAGGGATTGAGATAGATAGAAATTTCAGGGTTGCCTTTCTAAGTCCAACTGCTCTATGTTACCCTTGATTAAAAGAAAAAGTGTTTTTTCTTTCTTTTCTTAATGGCACTAACACAGTTGTCCTGTATAGGAATTAAAGAACAAAAAAGAGAGAGAGAATGCCAGCCCAGGTAGGCAGGACTATAGTTTTTATTACCTATTCATTTATTGAGTAAGATAAAAATCATGTATTGAGTGTCTACTATGTTATAAATACTAGTTACAAATGGAAACTAGACAGAAATGGGTCCTGCTCTCATGAAACTTACATTCTATTTAGGGAAACAGACACAAAATCAATAAATCAATATGTTGGTAATTACGTAAAACAATTGTAAGTTGTGTAAACTATTATTAAAGAAATAAGGACTAAAATAAAGGGAAAAAAAACCCCAGGATGAAGGTAAGTGAGGGTGATCAAAAACTGCTTCCTTGAACAATTAACACTGAAATTGAGATCTGAGTGGGGAGAAGATGCAAGTCAGGCAATGCCCAAGAAAGGGAGACTCTTCGGCAGAGGGAACAGGAGGGGCCCAAGGACAGAAGGAAGTCAGTTCTCTGAGATAAGGTGGGGAGTTCCAGGAGAGGAGCTCCGGAGGCCGTCCTCCCAGAGCCCCTGCCCCTGTTCATGGTCTACAGCTCTTACAAGGGGAGAACCTAGTAATGAAATGTGCCAAGCCACAGGAGAGGCATTAGAACATGTTTACAAATGGACAGCGACATGTTTTTAAAAGCCAGGACCCATTCGTTATGACATAAATCATATCTGCCAGGCAAAAGACATAATACAAACCCCACATTGCAGAGTTTTCTTAAGAATTTACAATCCAAATTAAACTTGTTTTCAATTGTGAATTATACACTAAGTATAAATAAATATCAGTCACACTATATTTAGGTCTTTGTTCTAAATCTCTTATTTAATGGAGTCCTTCACTATTTAAATATCAATATCAATATTCCCAAATTTTCAACTAAGTCATAAGTCACATTCTCTTTTTATAAAAAATGTCTTTCCCAAAGTTTGACTCATGGTCATACTTACACAGTGATACATGCATTGATCTACAGGACTATTAGGTGTCTGAATTAAAGTAACTAAAAAGAAGTAATAAAAATAATTCTTTAGTATGCGAAAAATAGATGAATTTTGGAAGGATTCCCATTGTGTGCTGTTTAGCACAGGTGCAGTAGACTTTGTATTACCTGCATTATCTATGTCCATGTACCTCTGAATATCTGTGATGTGTCCATATACCTGGTTTCAGAGGTGGGAGTTTAATTAATGTGGCCTCTGGGCTTGAGAGTGAAGAAGCACTCAACCAAGTGTCAGAACCCTCATCTAAGCACAGTTTTGTTGTTCTGTACTCATCACTCATGGTCATTAATTCCCATAAACTCACTTTAATAATATAACACATTTTAATTTGAGAAAAAAAAAACAAGAGAGAAAAAGAAAAGACCACTTCACTGGAATTTGATAAGGAAGTCACTTCTAGCATAAAGAGAAGTAAAAATCACCATTTTCAAACAAATTCTGTTTCTACTGAAGGACATCAAGTCCTTCATATATTTCATATATTTTCATATATTTCCATATTTGACAACTCCTAAAGACTTTTTGAGGTGTTATCCAGTTGTTCTACAAGATCTGTTGTCAGATCTATCATTGAAAAGTTGAATTAGAAAGAGAATCATCAACCAACAGAGAAATAGGTTTCTGAAGCACGTACAAGAGCCTGGAGGTCGTTTATGTAAAATAGTAGAGGCCCTGGGATGTGCTGGAAGGGAGCCCAGGAACTTGAGCTGGACCTGGGTCTCCCATCTAATGGATCTGGGATGCTGACCAAACCACTTCCTCTCCAGAGGCTCATTTCTTCATTTATGAAAGGAGAACAAAGATACCTATCTTATTCACAAGAATTAAGAGATAATAAACGCAATGAACATGGTTTGTATATATCAGTTCAGCAAGGCTAAGTCTTGACTGTAAGAAATGGCTGGTTTCTATGATGAAATTCCCTCACTCCAGGCAGAGCTCTTGAGCCAGTTATCAGATGGGGGCAGACCAGGGGGAAGAAGCAACTTCTAATATGGGGATTGTGTGAAATACTTTAAGAAAACAGCCTCCTTACAGGAAGGAGAGACTGCAGTCTGCATCAAGGTCTACGCTGAATATGACCTCCAAGCCCTTTTCAAGTCCTCGGCTTCCTCTCAATGAAAAGATTAATCTGGTCACAGAAGTGACTAAGGCTCATGTTGTAGTCAACGGAATTTCTCAAAGGCACACATACATAAGCTCACCAGTTTCCCGAAGTGGCTGTTATCATGACTAGGATAACACATCACCTCCCTTTATAACGAGGAGATAATCCTAGTTCTCAGTTTTAAGATAGATTGTCCACCTAAATGTTCTGTGTTCCTTACGTGAACACCTTGATCCCAGAACCTACTGATGACATCCACCTACATTACTGTTAAGGCTGCAGCCAATCCCATGCCTTTCCCACTGCCCAAAAGCTCCCACGCAGGACGGTTCACCAAATTGCTTATTCACAGTTGCAACTACAATTGTGTCTTGTGCTTCGACCAACCAAGGATTAAGTGCTCAGGAATCCTTTTACACAATAGCCTTTACCTGGTGGAAAAACTTTTATTTCGACGCAAAGGAATTGTTCGACTCACTAAGACTACAGACTCACACATCAGACTCAGAATCCCTTCACTGCATCAGGAGCTTGGGGAGGACTGATGAAGAAGCACACGGCACATCTCAACTGGGATGTGGACACCTGAAGGCGCCGTCACCTAGGAGACACATCTACTGACATACCCATCCAGGTGTGCCTTTGGTTCAGAGGAATAGCTCTCTTAAGGCAGAAAGTGGTTGAGATTGTTACTTTTACTTTCAGCAAACTCATAAAAGGAAAAGCAAATCCACACGACCTGCAGGGAGGAAATCGGACAACTTTTAAGATTTGGACCCTGGTCTCTAAGAGTCTAGTCCATGAACCACCATTGTAGGCACTTTTCCATCTTGAAAAAGGACACCCTGGAGGGGATGAGAATTGATACAACTATGTATTACCCACTGTTTTAAGCATTTTTATGTGAAATAGGCTTCTTTATAAAGAGCCTCATGTTGAGAGCCTGATTCACTCATGCAGATGGTGGAAAAGGACAGAGGAAGCTCCCTGCCTTTATTCCTCAATGACTCAGAATATCACGTTAGAAGGAAAAAGAGCGACAGTCTTAGAGGCGTGTCAATTTCATGTATAAATTATGGTCGTATCTGTAAGGAACAGTGAGTGTGCTTACACAGTCAGTGAGAATGAATTCTTCAGTTGCTCATTGCACATAAAGGCAGTTTAATTGCTTTTCCTCCTAAAGGGGAAAAAACTGGTATCCACAAACTATAGCCTATTTTCTCATAGATTCAATTCACTAAAAATGCAATGGTTTTGTGATTGTATGCATGAATAAGCAGATTTAACATATCCTATTATGTTGGCTTTTTTTTTTTTCCAAGGTGCATAGCACATATAGCAAAAGGAAAAAGGTGTTTTTACCACCTATGGTTGAAGCACTTAAAATTATCTTTAAGTTTTTGGCATTCAACAATCATGCTTTATAGTGTAAGAAAGATAAAGAAAGTAAGAGAGAGAAAGACAGATAAGGGAGGGAGGAGGAGAGGAGGAAGGAAGGAAAGAAGGAAGGAAGGAAGGATGGAAGGAAGAGAGGAAACAGGGAAAGAAGGAACGACGGAAGATAAATATTCAGCTTCGCCGAATGTCAAGTCACAAAAAACAAAAGGAAAAGAAAGTCACTAAAAATCTTAATATGGCAACATTTCACGAATATTATGAAAAGAAAATCTCAGTACCAGTAAGCCCGTACTTATACTACAAGAATAAGATAACACAAAGAATTTTCTCTTTCTTAGGAGAATCCTTTGTTTGGATCTGGGAAAATAACGATTATTCATATATATCAATCTCAAACGATATTTGTATCAAGTGTTTAAATTATAGGCGCTTGATGTGACAGCCAATGGAATCATGTAGTCATCTTTCTGATATCTATTGCATTTTCTGACTGATATCTAATTACGTGATAAATATCTTCGTCCTATCTCCCATCTCCCAGTTTTTGACTTAGAAGTAGGGTACACGGACTCAATTTTATTTCACACAGTTCACCTTTCATTTCTCAAGTTCCGTGTAAGTCATTTAACTTCAAGACAGCTACATCTACTAGTAGCATTTTTGACCTTTATATGGTCATAAATAAATGAGAAGGCTTAGGAATACGGGGTACAACACAGACATCATTGAGAAGGACAAGAATTATCTGCATGATTTATGCATCTTCTTATGAGTTATTAATCATAAGCTTAACTTATAAATCTCAGGTGGAACCTAGGAATTTTGATGTGACACACACACATCAGTTGTGTCACTTTGCCAACTTATAAATTTTATAAAATGACAAACTATCTAATTAAGTTTCATCCCTGTCAGGTAAGATACTCTGCAAGAAATCAGAATGCCTCATATTCGTGTTCTCCTTCTTTTTTACTTAATTTATTTTTATATCTCTCAATTATAGCAAATTAACTGCCTACATAAAAAATATATTACTTAGGGATTTTTCTTCTTAAAAATGTGGATACTTAAATGTAGAGTCAGGTATCAAGTAAATAAAACATTTGCTCAACCAACCAGATGTCTGGCCTAGATGCGGACTCACAAATTCGAATGCCTACAGGCCAGGCAGACAGCGTGGGATCACAGCTTGTAGGCAACTACAGGAGATTTCTGAAGTCAGTGCCTCTACACCCTGGAAGGGCCGTCACTCTGACACTTCAGGGGGAGGCTCCCACCTGTCAATGTGGCCAAAAGTCATTCCTGACATTGCAACAGGAAAAGGGAAAGTGGATCTATAGGTCATTCACCAATTATGTGAAACCTAATTCTAAATATTGACAATTTAAAAAATATTAATATTTTGCTAACCAATCACAGCAGCTTTATGATCTCTAGTCTAAATGATTCCTACACAGACTTTTTGTGGTGCTGTTCTTCTCTTCCTTCCTTCCTCTTTTTTTTTTTTAACATTCTTTTTGGAGTGAACTAATTGGTAGCTTTTGGAGCTATGTAGACATGGCCTTAGTAACCCTATCTGGAAAATATCGAGAAAGAAAACAAAAAACACTTTTCTGAACTGTGGCGGTTTAAAGCTACATAAGATAAAATCTAGTTTCAAAACTACATGGCAAACAGTACTAGCATGGGAATCTGTATTTGACTTTTGTCAATAAAGAAAGAAAAGTTAAAATTTTCAATATACTATTAAGAATATTCAAAATGGGGGAGACTTCTCAAAAGTTCTTAGGGTCAACTGAGATATACCACTTAATTGGCAGCTTGTGATGTAGGAGAAATAATTATGCTATACTTTTCTGATTGACTCAAATACTAAGATAGTGTCAAACAGTGAAGACTACCATGTAATAACCAAGTTTAAAATGATGATCACGAACGAAATGCTCATATTTTAACAGAATACACTTCAATAGGAATAGGGAGGGGGGAGACACAAGATGTACAGAAACATGAAAGAGGAGCATGGGGTTCACAATAATACCATTCAAATTCTAAGTTGAGCTAAGAGCCAGATGAAGGTGATACAATGAAAGAAAGCTGTGTTGAAGTTGAGACCTGCATCTCTCCTGGGCCCTTCTCGTTGGGTTTGTTGCTTTCTCTCCTCTCCTCCCTCCCCCTCCAACAATCCATTCTCTGCATTGCAGGGACTTATCTTTTGCTAACATCCTTCAATGACTTTACATTGCACCTGGAAAAAACTATGAATGTGTTACCACCCAACTCCCAAACAGTCTCCATCCTGTAAACCTCTCAGACCCTGTTCTTCTCAGCACTCCAGCTCTGTCCTCTCTGTTCTTTGAGAGGTGGGAGCTCCTCTCTCCACCCGGACACACTTCCCTGCTCTTTACACCCCTGGCTCCTTCCCGTTCTTCAAGTTTCAGCCTCAGGGAGAGGCTCCGCCACCCACCACCTCATCCTCATTATTTCCTCTGCAGTAGGTACTAAGCACACTGCCTCAGCCTGGGCACATGGTCCCCATCCATGCCTGGAACTTTAAAATTGCCTCTTAAACGTGTCTTTTTACCTCCAGTCTCCCTCTTTTTGCCAAACCCACTTCTTGCCTGCTTAACAGTCCACACTGTACGTGGAGACTAAGCTTTTAAAAAATGAGAATATGATTAATGCAATTTTCACTGCTATATACTGAGTGTTTGTGTCCCCAGATTTGTATGTTGAATCCTAACTCCCAATGTGATGGTTTTGGAAGTGGTGCCTTTGGGAGGTGATAGGTCATGAGGGTGCAGCCCCATAAATGGGGTTAGTGCCCTTATAACGCAGGCCCCACAGAGCTCCCTCACCCTTTCTGCCAAGTGATGACAGAGTGAGAAGACACTGTCTAGGAACCAGGAAGCGTGTCTTTGCCAGCACCTTGATCTTGGATTCACAGCCTCCAGAACTGTGAGCAACACGTATCTGCTGTTTAAAAGCCACTCAGGCTATGGTACTCTGTTAAAGCAGCCTGAATGGACTAAGACAGCCACTTTTAAACCTTCAACAGCTTATTACCCACCAGCTTTCCTAAGAGTTTTAATATTAACTCCTTTAGCATTCTGGTGAAGTCCACTAACCTCAAACTAATATTTTAAATGCATAAACAAATACATCAGATTACAAAGGAAAAATCGGAAAGAAAAATTTGATGAAAGCCAGACTTATGGTATAGTACTAGATGTGTTGTTATTTCACTAAATGGCAGGTGGCAAGTCTAATAACTAATGTCACTTCACAATATTGTATAGTAGTATTTTGAGATATCTGCAATGATTGTAATAAAACATGGAATTATCTGTGATTTGGTGACAAAGCACAGGTAACGCTAATACTACATTCGCATCATTAGAGGTTAAGAGGAAAATATTAAAACTGTATTTTTACATTTATATAGAGATATTATGTATATTAATATTATATATAAATTATAATATCTGTATCTCATGGGGTAGATATTTACCATTCAAGTCATGGATCCCTTGAATTCTAGAACCATGGGCCTAGAGAATAAAATTCAACTTCTCAACGTGGGATGCAAATTATTTCACAATTGAATGTTACACCACATGGGCTCATCTACAAACGCGCCCTTCGCCTCTGACCTGGCCAGGCTTCATCCAGACTCTGCTGCTGGTCTCTCTTTTCTTAGAGTGTTTATTTTAGAAAACTTGTCACTGTGTATTTTCCCTCTGTCCCTTCGAGATGTATGTAAATCTTCGTAAAAGCCTCTTGTCAGTTTTAGAGCCCAGGTGTGTCTTTCTCAAGGACCTGGGGACAGTCCCTCTGAAGTGTGACATCAGGGGTGATAAGTGCCCCCACTCTGCAGTTGCCCTGGAGGACAGGAGCCGAGCTTCAGTGGCTCCAAGCCGTGTAACTACATCTTGCCTGGCAGCTGACTGAAGGGTTATGGGATTCAGGCAAACCTAGAGGGCCAAGGCCCCACACCCCAGCTCTTAAAAAGTCTCCAGCCCTTAGCTTGTATTCATTTTAAAACCTACATTTGGAATAAACACCTTAAGGAACATTTATATATATAAACAACACCCTTCGGAAGGACAGACTGTAACCCTGCATAAAGTCAGACTCAGGTGCAAAGAAATCCAGTCTTCAATCTCACCATCTCTGCAAACTCCTTGTGCTTCTTCTCAGGAATTCAGGCCCAAACCACCTTTTGCCCTTAATGTTCTGATGGTGCAGCCGTGTGCCAGGATCTACTCTGGCCAGGCCTGAGTGGTCAAGAGACAGGCACTACAAATTGTTGATATTTGTGATTTCACACATATGACAGGGATACTAGCATAATTTAATTTGAGATTTATTTGAGTGTTGTTTCTTCTTCTTATTTTTTTTTTTTGATGGTCGCCTAATCATGTGAAAGGTGCATCTGTAAACTTACAAATTGGATTTTAAATCACCACTGGCAACTCTGATGGATGGAAACTAAGAGGGAGAGGCCCAGAGAAGAACACTGCTATGATCCTCACAAAAGCTTCTTTTTTAATTTAAAGAAAGATGAATCTATATCTAGACAGATGAAGGGGACCAGAATTTGCCACTCCAAAATATGTCTTTGGCATGAGGATTATTTCGAGCTGGTTATTATTATTTTTTTAAGTTATTTTTTGGCTGCGTTGGCTCTTGGTTGCTGCACGGGCTTTCTCTAGCTGCACTGAGCAGAGGCTACTCTTCGTTGCGGTGCGTGTGCTTCTCATTGCGGTGGCTTCTCTTGTTGCAGAGCACGGGCTCTAGGCACACTGGCTTCAGTAGTTGTGGCTCGTGGGCTCTAGAGTGCAGGGTCAGTAGTTGTGGCACACGGGCTTAGTTGCTCCGCGGCATGTGGGATCTTCCCGAACCAGGGATGGAACCCGTGTCCCCTGCATTGGCAGGCGGATTCTTAACCACTGTGCCACCAGGGAAGTCTCTGGTTATTTTTAAGAAACTGCAGAAATGGGGGAATCTCTGAAAACAGAGTAGAGGTAACCTGTGTATAAGAGACATTTATGAATACATTTATGAGGGAACACTCCCTTTGTAAGGGTGTCCTTTCTCTGTTCCAGGAAGAGAAAGATGGCTAAACCTCTAGAAACTTATCAATGGAGAAGAAAAAAAGGCCTCAATCTGCACAGCAACTGTAAGCCTGTCTCCTCTGCTTTCCTGCCCACCTCCCCTGACTCCCCCCAGCTTCTGCCTCTTCAGCTGGGGTGGTGTTTAAGGTGGTGGCTTGGGCCATGCTGGGGAGTTAATCAGGTTCCCTGGGAATCTCCCCTGTATGCAGCAGGCATGCATGTTATTAACTTCTGATTTTCCACTGTTAATCTGCCTTTTTGTACAGGGGGTCTCAGCCAAGAACCTAGAAAAGCAGGGTCCCCTACACAAACATTTGTAGGAAAGGTAAAAATCTCAGTTCAGCATATGAATTTTCCTCAGTCCTTAAGAATGCATGACTTTGCATCTTCTCTACCACCACCACTCCGAGTTCACTTTTCTTTCTGGGTTCTCAGTGCTCTGTTTGGGTTCTTTCGCACATTTCATATGTTCCTTTTTGACTCTGGATAGAGAGTCAAGTGGAGTCACGTGCACAGGAGCAGTTTATTTATCAGTAAACCTGTGTTAGCGTCAAGGCCCGGGTCGGAGCTCACGGATGGGATTCCTTTAACTAGTAAGGCTTCAGAATCCGAGCCCTCAGACCCTGCTCTGTCCTCTTCCCAATGACAATGTGAAAGTTCACCTGAGCTCAGGAATCCTAGAGAAAAGTTGAGGTGAGGAAACCCACCCCCTTCCCTAACGCCTCTGTGTTACAGGAAATGACTTAGTGCAAAGAACCACCTCCCCCAGGACTGAGATAAGAGTCAAGGTGCCCTGTGGTTACCTGTGACCGGACCTGATAAAATCCTCCGAATTCCCATGCTTTCCCTTTAAAAGGTTAGCTGAACTGTTTGGTCCTCAGTGGCCAACTGGAACAAAACTCTTGTAAGCCAAACTTCAGTTACGCTTTTCTTCCCCCTCAGGCCCCTAAACGTTGGCCCACCCTCAGCCTGGGCCACAGACAGGTGGCCTCAGGGAAAGACCTGCTTTCACCCACATCCCCTCATGCCCCTCCTGGTCACCGCAGTCCCTACCCCCAGCCTCTTCGAGCTTTGTTTACTGCTCTCCAGGAGGGAAAAGCCTCTTCCTAACCCTTGAGATGCTTCCTGATCTTATGGCTGGAGCCTTGTTCTCTCTATGGCAATAGACCTCTTCCCCTCTTGCAATAAATAATCCTTCCCAATGAAAGTCTCTTCTTACTAAATCTGAATTTGTTTTGCATTTGACACCAGTTATAGGAGCCTTTGGTGCTTCAGCCTCAGGGGGGAGAGAAGCCTCTCTGAGCAGCAGTGGAGAATCAGTCGTTTTAAGTTGGGACAGGGAGGGGAGAGCTGGCGGGAGGGGGCAGTTCACACACAAAGGTACCAGGAAGGACAGGGTCCCAGAGGAGAATGCACCCACCGGCCGGGGCTTTCTGGCTGAAACGGGGTGGAGCTGGAGGCTGTAGGAGGGATGCAGTGGGAGCACAGGCAGAAGGAAGGGTCCGTGACGGTCTGCAGAATGAGAGGCAACGGCAGCTGCCACAGGCTCAGTGCCCAGATGCTGAGACAGAGACCGATGGATGGACCCGTGGTCCCTCACTTGTGTGGGAGACGGCTGTTGACTCCACCAGGCCTGCTGAGTCCTTGTGTAGGTACTGGAAAGAGCTACATCCGTGTTTGCTCAATAAAACTTGGGGTATTTTGAGAACAAGCAGATGCAGGAGAAAACTCTAAAAACAGGGCACAGGGTCCCCTTTTGTAGAGGAAATTTACATTTACGAAGAAAATGTACATTTGCAGAGCTTTCTCTTCTCGTTAAATCAGCACAACAAGCCTGACTCAACAACCCTTGTGAACCACACATTTCCTGCTTTTCTCCCCATTGCCACCTCCCCTTCCTAGAAGCCCCAAACCCTTCTCCTTTGTTTTAGCCTCAGATGGTACCTAAACCCGAGTTCTAACCACTCCTTTGAGTGACTCACGTCTGGGTTCTCCCAGGTGTCTGTGTGTCCGAGTGACGGGCATGTTAATGAACTTGTGCTTGTTCTCCTCTTGCTAATCTGTCTCTGGCCGGTCCCATCACCCCCACTGGAGAATCTCAGATGACACGAAGAACTGCCGACACGGCCGATTGTGTCACTAGCGGGGTGTTAAAGGCAGATGCCTGCAGGTGGGCAGGAGAAGTGAGGAAGAGGAGGAGACGCTGGGAGAGCTGGGGTAGACCATTCCTCCCAGAGGTTTCTTACAAAGTGGGAGCTGAAGGAAGATGCGGGTCATTAAAATTAAGTATAAACAGGGGTGTGTGTGAGGGAGAGAGGAATTTGAGTATATTTGAAACACTAATGAGAAAGATCTGGTAGAGAAGTAGCAGCTGGAAATGCAATAAGGGAAGATGATTCCTGCCTTGACAGCCCTGACAGAGTAGAAAGAAACATTCTCGAGCCTAGAGCCCGGGAGGGGTTGCCTGGAAGCAGGCGGAACATTCTCTTGTCTCCAAACGGAGGACGGGCAGGGTTGCAGGCAGACCTCCGTGCTGGCCTGGGGGAAGCTGTCTCCCTTCCGCTGTTCTCTCTGTGTGTAAGCCTTTCCAGGAGGAAGTGATACCCTTGGCTGAGATGGAGGGGGATCGAGGTGAGACGGAATGAGAGACACAGACGGACCTAGAGAAATCCTGGCAAGGTCTCCTGCTGCATTCCTCAACCTGTACCACCCTCTTTTTTCTCCTACCTGGATTCCTATTTTAAGAGACCCAAATTCTAGAAACATAAATTTATATTTTAAGTAACAACTGAAGTAACAAGGTCTAAGAGTTCAACACAAAATGCCATCCTCTTTCAGTAATAAAATATTAAATCTCTATTTTTCCAGGGTAGCCTATGAAATTAAAGAAATCAAGTGATTTTGCTGTGTTAAAAAAAGACTCCCCTTTTGACATTTTCAACTTCATTTGAATTAACAACATTCAAGAAAAGGCCAGCTAAATTACTGTGTTTGAAATGAAAACTTTGAACTTTTTCACATGTCAAAAATGCTTTGATAATGGTAGATTCAAACTTTTGTTAGAGATCTCATATTTTGATGGTTTAAAAACACGTAAGGTTCATTCTCGTTTTTTTTTCTGGCATAATTTGAACATGACTTGAATAGTACATAGAACCATTACTCTGAGCTGAGACAAGGCTTAAGGGCACGAGAGACACGGTCAGACCCACTTCCACTGTGAACAGACTCCCTGCACCACAGTCCTGATGGGAAATACCTACACGTGGCCAAGAGGACATGGTGACAGGTGAGAAGGCTACCTGATGATGGGGCCAAGGGGCTTGAAGGTGGTGATGGTGGCCGTTGGGGGGAGAGACAAGGGACTTCAGGTGAAGCAGTGACAGTGCATGGCTGACCCTGTTCCTTGTGTCTGTGTCCTGACTTGTGTGTACAACAGCCAAGACTCCACTCCACTCCCAATCAGAAAACTGTGCCCAACTAGAAATGACTCCAGCTGTACAAGCCTTTAACCGGCTAGGGAGGTTTACCCTTACAATTTACCTGTAAGAAGCATCCCTAGATGCGTTTTGACTCCTTACCTTGGTAAGTGAGTTTAAACCCTGGCCGGTTCTGCGAGTGGTCGCTGTAAAAGTGGATGAGCGTTTCATGAGTTGTGCTCAGCAAGGGCGCAGGCAGGTCGGGGCCACTGAACTGCCCCATCATCGGGCTGGTGTGGAAAGGTCCGTTTTGAATTTCAAGGTAGTCATGATTAGCTTCGGTAGAAAAATTCAGAAATTGAATATGTGCACCTATGAAAAAATATGCAAAATCGGTGGAAGTTAATATCAAATTTTATGATAATGTTTACCAATAGGGATTAAAATTGTATCAGTTTCCCCAAACAGCATCTCTCTAGGAGGCCGAGTGGAGCGCACACTTCGTGAATTACAATGATCCTTGGTTCAATTTCACCTCAGCCACCTGCTAGCTGTGTGACCTTTGTCCATGTAGTAAATGCCCCTAAGTCAACTTATTTGTGAAATATGGGTGTTACCAGCATTGCATCACAGAGACATGCAGGTATAATTCTTAGAATGGTGACTTATATCCATACATATGGCAGTGATTTTGTCCAGCTGCTATCATAATCATTACAACCAGAAACACAAGGTTGTAATCGTACGTCAAATCATCCTTAATTTGTGGCTTTATCAAGGAAGAAGCCAATACAGATCTAACAAAATGCAACAAGCTTTAAAAGTGGCTTTTAAATGGAAGGGCATACCACTGCACAAGAAATTTCTTAGTTTGGTAAGTGATTGTTTCAATTGTGTAGTGCCTGCAAAACAAATTACTGATGTTTGCAAGAAACTCACTCGGATCAACCCCACTCTAGCTCTCACAATTCAATCTAACAGCCTGGCACAGGGCAAGATACCAAGACTGTCTGAAGGACCCATATTGCTAGCACCATACTGATATGTGTCTCAGATAAGCTACAGTGATAACTTAGAAGAAAATCAAAATCAAAATAATTTAGTTATTTGCTATGGCATTGTGGTAGTTTTGAAACTTTAATTGACTACTGTGTCTGAAATATTTTAATTCACTTTCAAGTTTATTGAGAATGCCAGACATTAGCTTTTGCATAAATCCAGGCAATTAAGTTAGATCTGTAAAGCCTAAACTGAGAATACCAACAGCTATTGTAGATCATTCTCTCAACATATGAGGAAAGCTTTACTTTGTGTTATGCTCCTCCTGTTGATAGATAAAAAGAGCTTTATTTTTTTCCTTTTCATCTAATATATTTGACATGTTTCCTAGGTTTTAGGATATTAAAATTATCATATTAAAGATCATGTTAACATAGATTACCCTACTTAAGTGTAAATACCTAGAGAATTTAAAGCAACATATCTACTTAGTATTGATGGAAAACGCAGGTATCAAAAGCCTGAATTCAGTAAAATAGAAAAAGAAGAAAAGCTCATGCAAAGAGTAATAGGGGAAGAACAACCTAAAGGTACTCAATAAAATTTAAAATCATCCAAGAAACACAATTTTACCAATTATGAAGAAAACCTTGTGAGGAGGAACAAAAGAGTAAATAATGGCCTTTCTGACTGGGCAGAGTGTAAGGCCACCTATCACGCTTGGGGTTCAGTTTATCAGGTAATCACTGTTATGACCATCATTTCACAGGTGAGCAAACTAAGGCTCAGAAAGGCTGGGTGTTATGTCCCATGTACCACAGGGAGAGGCAGAGTTGGATGGACACCAGCTCCAGTTGACAGAGCCCTCACGTTCTCTGGTTTAGCATGAAAACGTGCTAGTCAAAAGCTAATGATATCACCATGTTAAAAATATTACAGTTTTTTTGGAGAAAATAATTTTGTGTTAAAATTGTTCAACCTAGTTTGATAGAGAAGATTGGAAGAAGTAGAATGTGGAATACTTCACGAAGAGACCGAGAGAGTGAAAAGCAGAAGAAAGACTTACAATGAAACATCTTTAATAAGAAAACCAAACTTCGGAATCTTTTTTGGAAGGAGTAATTCAATTTGTAACATATGGTCCAAACATATGTACTGGCGGCACATGAGCGGCCAGAGAAGGAACAGCCCAGCCTGTGGCCGTCCTGCCCATTCTAATACTAGGCACAACAGGCGACCAACATGGAAAAAACCTATAAATTTAAAACATTTCTGCAAATATTAAAAAGTGTTGAAGAGACATCAGTGAGCTAATTCATTTTCTCCTAAATCCCAGTAAATACGTTTGGTCAAAAGAAATTTGGAAGCAAGAAAAGAAGAAAGAGAGAGAGAAGGATTGAGAGAGATAAAGATAGAGAAAAAGAAAGAGAGAGAGACAGGGAGAAAGCAAAGAAGGAAGGAAAGCAGGCAGGAAGGAGAGCAGGCAGGGCTAGTGGTCCCCAGCCCTTCAATTCTGACCTGTCTCCTGTGACAGTTGAACCTCTTCCTAAGTCACGCATCAGTATCTGATCTATTCCCTCACCCACTGCTGAATTAAATACAGTTCTCTTTTGTGGCCTGGTCCACAAATCTGATAACAAAAAGAGATTTCTTTTGCTAATTAATAAACTATACTAATGGATTTCTTTTTTTTGGTGACTACATCAAGGCCACGGAACCCCTGTGGTCTACAGAGTTTCATAAATACCCGTCACATTCTTCACCAGGAGGAAGAACACAGAAGCTGACACAATGACAATCAAAAACGAATGTTGAATTACTGACATTTCTATTTATGTTCTAAAAGTACCAGATAGGATGTGAAACTAGGGCAAGATTAGAACACTTAAAAAACGTATTCTCTTTCTAGGTATAAAATCAAATAGCAGGGAAATGGCTTAAAATAGGCTCATTTCAGATAAGCATATGCAGAGTCAGATGTATTCATCCAGAGACGCATTTTGAAATTCACAGAATGACCCAGTCAAGAAAGAAATGAGAGACAGCAAGCAGATCAAGGGGCAAAAAAAAGGAAAGCTGGCCAATATCTCCAAAGCAAAGGAAATAGTGACCGTGGCCTTTTACTGACTTGGAATTAAACTTGAGATGGAAATGGAATTATGACAATTATAATTTTATGAAAAAAATTAGCATATTTAGCAGGATAAAGTATCCAGCCACATATCAAACTACCTAATACATATCAGGAAATAGAACCAAGCCCAGCTCTAATCTGGTTTAGAATGGAATTTTTAGCTATCTAATTTTCAGCAAATTGTGTCCAGTTTGACATCATGAAGCCAAAATGAAGGGATTAAAATAAGTATAACCTAGTTATTCTTTTCTTATCTCACAGAATACCAAAAATGTGTCATTGCAACAAGAAAACCAGTCTGAATGCCCATCTCAGGTGGAATTTACACCGATTGTCATTACACACTGAAAATTAAGTGACAGTAAAAGGCACCTGCAGAAAAAATTTTGACTTTGGATTTTGACAAAACTTTGAATAGTAACCTGACCATGGCTTCAGAGTTAAACTCTCGTCTCTTAGTTGATAGAACCTGTGAATAGTAAAGTGCTCTATTTTATATCTTCTGTGCATAATACACATATAGCAAAAGAGTTAATAGTTTTAGAATTCAGTGGATAGTCTAAGGAGTCTTTTACATCCTCCTTACACTTCTAGATGGTTTAAAGGCATGGCCAATTTGGACCTCATGGTGTGCGGTATAAGTGCAGTGGGTTTTAAATATAAAAAGCAATTATACTCCAATAAAGATGTTAAAAAAAAAAAGGGAATGGTAAAGTAGAAAAACTTGATTTCATTTCTGTTAACTATGCCTTTAGAAATTTCAAGAAAATAGAGACACAAGTTCTGTGGTGATTGAGCTCATGCCAAAGCCACAAAAAACAGCAACCCAAATTTGTGGAAAGGAAAGAAAACAACATAGAAATCATTAGAGCATTTGGCTTAGAAACTAAAAGCAGTTAACAGTTAAGTAATGCCTTCTCCATATCAGGCGTTTGCATTACTTCCGAACGGCTGTCGGAGAATGATATTTTATTGTATTCGTTTTAAAGATAAGGGACAAAGGTTCAAAAACATGTTGATAACTTGGGCAAATTCATACCATCAGTCACTGACAGAACTAGGATTTCTACTCAGCTAACCTCAGAGCTCAGACATGAGGAACCACCATCTACACTGCCCACTCCTTAGACAAAGTCCCTTGATTGCAGGCCCTCACAGAGGCTGGATGCAGGAAATAGCTGCCGGGGGGATGAGTAATTAGCACGGGGAGACCAAGGTGGCTTTCACGTGATGCCAGAGCAACCAATCATTTTGTCTATTTAATTAAGCTATTGACTGGTCCATGCGTGTGGGACGGAAGAAGGATTAATCAGAAGAATTATTTGACGGAGCTGGTAGCTGCTTAACGAATGGGTCGGATATCTATCAGGTGGTCCCACGCATATTCAGTCATATGGAAAGATCCAAAACACAGCAATAAAATCCTCCATGAATGAAAGGCATCTAACCTATTTTTTTTCAAGAAAAGGCACTGATGTCTCATATTCTGGATAGGTGTGTTTTTCAGGGTGGCAGGGGGAATTGCAGTCACCTCTACAGTAATTATTAGTACAATAATCCTTAACACCCTGAGCAACCCAAACCCAAACTGACAATCCAGGAAACAGGAATGTACATGCCTCTTCCCTAAATTTAAATGTATAATTTCATGTTTAGAAGTATATTTATAGATTATAAAATTTATCACAGACAAACCTGGTGTGGTACTTAAATTTAATCTGTAGCAAATTATTCCAAAGCATAACTACATCTATTCTAAAAAGCTAGGGACAGTCACACTATTTTGCAGGTAGTTAGGATTTAAGACATAAGGTTTCTTATTGCTTATTCTTCAAGATGCTTTTTAAAGCCCAATACTAGGCAATATCACAGATTTTAAAGACAAATAATTTTAATTGTAATATTTCATAAATATTTTAAAAATTTTGACCTTTCTTCAAATAAATTTTTTTAGGTTCATAGATCATGATCATGAGGTCAGACAATCTAATTGTTCTTTTTTTTTTTCCTGAATTACTGTCTTGCATATTGGTTTATCAGTGAGTGAGCAACATACGGAAATACGCCAAACAATAGCCTTCTCAAATCACAGGACAGTAAAGTTGAGAAAATAAATTAATAAAATGTGTATATCCACTCATGAGTAAAATGTTTCTAATGAGGTTTGAAAGAAAAGTGGGAACTATTTGCAATAACAATTTAAAAACCAGCTAGCTTTTTGCTGCTGTTGTTTATGACACGCCAAGCCTGGTACTAAATTTCTCGCCCGAGTTGTTCTGGTGAATCCTCATGTAACCCTGTGTGGTTATTTCCTTTTTAGAGGTGAGGAAGACGAGGTTCCTGGAGGTTCACTCAGTGCAGTAGCCTGAGTGAACTATCACTACTCGCCTTATAAGCTTGTGACCCTCAAGATGCTAAGACCCTGTTGGAACCTCCTGGGTCACCTACAGCTCCGATCCTGACACCTGACTCCAAACACTGAACCAACCACGTCCAGATCTTCAGATCCCCAGGGTGAGAAAACAGACCAGGCTTTGAGGATAGCTGAGCCAATGTTGGTTAAAGGCAAAGGTTTCTGTTCCGTCTACCACAGAGCACAATTACGGCCTCTATGTTCAGAGAGTTCAGGGTTTAAAAAACAAAACTAAAAAACCTGGAAGAAATAGAGTGCCTCTGTGATCCTTCTATGAACTGTTTCCCCTTTTTTATCCCCACACTCTGGTGGCCCCTTCAAGAACTCAGTGGACATGAACCTCACGTGTGTTCTCCACAGTGTGGGGGTGTCCCTTCCATGCTCTCCCCTTGCCCCGGTGGCCTCACTCCCACCGCCCTCTTGGCGGCTCTCAGCTGAGCAGGTGGACCCTCTCTTTCCTGCTGCCCTCCTGGCACAGATTCTTAAGGCAAGAGCTTTGAAAACGTAAAAAATATAATCCTCTTCTAGGGCAACGATTTCCACTTATGCTTATGTTCATTCATCACTCAACTAACATTCATAAGTACTCAATTACTCTGAGACATTCTGGGACATTCTGTGAGTATCTAATTTGGCACCCCTATCATACTGTGTACTTTTGAGAAAATCACAGGTGGGGAAAACCCAAATTAATGAACTAAAATATAAGGACATCATGAGGCAGACAAGGAAAGGCATGATAGGGAATCAAAATTTCACAAAGACTGTGAATTTCTGAAGCAGGCCAGAATGGGATTTTAGTGTACATAACAATTAAAATTATGAACTATTTAAGGTAGGTAACCTGAAAGTTCATAACTAAATATGATAAAAAGCCATTTTCATAAACCTAAATCAATGCAAGTTATAACAACAAAAATTTATAGAACAATACTAGAATGAGTCATAACTTGAGAAAAACCTTAAAAATTGTTCAAAAGAAACTACCACCATTACTGAATTCCAGTGATACATTATAAAAGACAGTGTTATAAATAAAGAGATTGATAATTGAATTAGGGATGCTACATTTTGCACTTCATGTGCCTACTGTATCATCATTCAACTAATTTAATTTGCCTTGAAAAGTCTTGCACGGCTGAATTGATTTTTCAAGTAACTTTCTGTTCTCAAAGTTATTCTGCCAAAGCTTTATTTAAATCTGTAAGCCACTTTCAATTAAAGACACAGTTACGTCAACAGAATAGGCCCATTTTTCACTCAGCCTAATTCTTTCCAAGACAAAAATTAAAAAGTTGAGTTTTGAGGAATTAAAAAGTGTGTCACTCACCGTAGCCAGTGGGCAAGGCGATCTTCCAGGTGCAGTCCAGGTTGCTGGGGTAGGTGCCCGGGAACCCCGGGCTCAGGATCACGCCCCCCATGCTGCTCAAGGTCCCCCCGCAGGTCGCTGTAGGCCAGACAAGGGGAGTTAGTGCTGTGTGTCATCGTTTTCCAGCAAGGACAATTCACTCCCCCCACTCTATGGGACCATGCTACCTAGAAGCAAGTCTTCAGAAACGAATTTGCACCTCATTTCAGCACATACATAATGTGATGCCCTTTAGTTATTTATGGGTCTAGTTCTCCCTCCTGAGTGTCCACTGCCTAAGGACAAAGACAGGTCTTCAGTTTATCTACTTCTGGTCCACAGAGGCTCCCAGTAAAGCTTGGTCAATTTAATGCATTTTGGTCAGGCATCCGATTGACTTTCAGGTTCTGAGTCATCATCAATACTCACACCTTTAAGTCAGGACAACTATCATTGTCCTGGGAGAGAGAGAAGGGGATCTCGATGTTGGGTGCAATTCCTTGAGTACTTAGTTATCACTGTATGTGATCGCATTCTTTTGTTCATCTCAAAAGACAAGAACCATTGGATGGGCGTACAAACAGAGCCCCCAAAAGCTGTGTATCAATCTTTTTTCCTTTGTGATATTTAAAAAACTCCATCAATGGGCTTCTCTTATTTTACATCTGTCCAATGATCCCACCAAGATTTTCAGTATAACCCTCAAGTTTCAGCCTTCTTCCCGGGGCTCATCTGTCCACCATCATTTGGTAGCCTGACTCCTGCCTCCTGCTGGGGAAACCCCTCCAGGCCAGGCCCTTTCTTATGGTTAAACAGCATATTCAAAGAGTTTTTGGTACAATGGTATGGCTAAAGAACAAGGTGCTTTTTTTTATAAAAGAGCCAGGGATCTTGGGGTTTTAACTGGGTTTATATATCTTATTTTATACAGATTCCTGATATTTTGGTGAGAATATATGGGATTTTTACTCCAGGGCACAGGCCATGTCCCGCTGGAGGGATCCCATGATGCAGGGAATGCCAGCTTGGTGCAGGGCCCTGGCAAACGGCTTGGCTACCTTGAGGCTTGTCATGATGTTCAATTTAGTTAATATCCGTTAAGCTCTGGGAATGATGCTTGACACTCAGTAACTTGTAGAGAAGTGTTTTGCTGTAAATTGTCTTCATTAGTACTATTATTAAAAAAAATCAGGACTTGAGATTTCTAAGAACTTATCAGTAAAATAGTATCTCTTCATGGATTTCTAGTCCTAAAATCCCCCAGCTTGGATTAATCGAAAGCTAACAGCTAAAAAAACTTTCAATCTCTCAAATAAGTCTTTGAAATTTATTGTGAGATGTTTGTGAGTTTTCCAATGAAAAAACTTTCTCTATACCTTGTAAGGAATTAGGAGCAAGCAAGTGTTATGGAAGTTGATGCATCTTTGACATCTGCTAATATATGAAACATGTAAAATAAAAGATACAATTAATTATATTTGGCTAATATAGGTAAACTATTCAAATAAAACATTTCCTCACATAATACAGAGTGTCAGCAATGACATATCATTTGATTGAATACCCACTGTGAGTTGATTTTATTTCAAAGGTTAAAATATTTGAATTTCCACGTTTAAGGGAAAGCTCCTCATTTAAAAATACACAGGGAGACGGATGTTCTATGCCCGAATCCCTGTCCCAGTGAGTCCCTCCACAGGGCGGCTGCCTTGATATCAAATACTTTTTGATATAAAATACTGTCCCTCCAACTTCACATCACTTACTGGTACTTCTCAATTTTGTTTCTGGAAGTGTGATTTTCCTGAGGCTAAAGGTGTACACGGAACCCTTCTCAGACTCTCAGACCAGCTACATTCATTCTTGCCATGAATTAATCCACTGGCTTCTGATATGCACGTGCTGTGCGTTTAGTGCCTCGAGCTAGCAGTCTTGCATCTAATCCCTGTCGGTTGGTCCAGAGATGCTGGAAAAGCTGAGGAACCACATCCAGGGGGAGAAGGTGCTTGTCCAATCCAATAACGGCATTATGATGTTATCATCATGTAACAAATGTTTGAAAGGAATTTAAAAGTGCATCTTTGAAGCTCAAAAGTGGCTCAAGGAGGTCACCATTACATTACTGATAATCTGCACAGAGACCCAATGACGGAAGGCATGTCCATACCAATGCAAAGGGGAGACGGGTAGTTCCAACGACGAACAGTCCCTGGCATACAGGAGATGTGGGAACGGCCCTGTTCAAGAGAAAATGAGATAAAACTCACATAACTGAACATAGAGTATTTAAGGCTTAAATGTTTGTGAGAATATCTGTACTTTCTTTGGTTTTCCCTTTTTGATTTAATTACAAATGCAAAAAAATCAGAACTCATGAAATCTACTAATGTGTGTTAATGAATCTCATATTTGGAATTAAAATAGAAAATAAAATCCATAATCACTGTGTTTCTTGTCACTGAAATCAAAATCTTGTAATGTCCCCTTCAACGGTCTTTATTTCTGCCAGGATGCTTCCCTAATGCTTACAATGTTGAACTGAATTGGTCAAAGTAAGTCTTTTTTTTAATCATCAAAAGTTACAGGTTTTGGTCTGAGAGGCTGAAAATGATTAGGAAATACTAGGTATTGATCTGAAGGGCGACATGTCAAAGGTAAGTAATCTGCTCATACAAAAGTTAACTTTCACGGTTGCCTACGCTTCACGTGCAACTCACATGACCTTTACGGTTCAGCAAAGAACTGGGTCAGTTCTTCCTTTATTGGAGAAAAAGGGAGACTTAATATTCATTTTATTATCAGACAGCCTCACAGCTGTCAGATTAACGTGTCTGCGATGAAATTAATCCTCATCATTCAGGGTCTCTTTATCCTCTAAATATATAAAGTTTTCAACTTTCAACCTTCAAAAAATCTGTCCTATTATTACTCTTTTAAAAATTAAACAGCAGCAGGTTAAATTCTCAGTGTTTCGTGCTAAAATCTCTTTTAAGATGAAAGAGAAGGTAGTGAACGGGCACCTCTGTGTGCAGACTATTCATTTTTACTTTTTTCCTTATTGTGACTTGGTGGTTTTATGTGCCAGGCATACTTACCCTGTGAATTTCCATTTGCCAAACAAAATTGGCATAGAGGCAGTTGAAAAACAAATCTTTAATTCATGTTAAATAATCTCAGCCATATTGGGAACGCATCAAACAAGAATTTGCACTAAGGCAGTTATCAATGACAAACCGATTCCCCAAGCTTAGGAAGGTTTCATACTCAATTCATGTGCCACAAAACTCATTTTCTCCTACTTCCTAATATTCTTAAAAGTTGTTACAGTAAAGGAAGACTACACTTATACTTAAAGAAGACACGCAGGATAATGCTTTTCCTGCCAAATTTCATGCTCTGTATCTCCTCATTCTCTGATCTATTACGTTATCTTTAATAAATTTCTTTCTGAATTTTGGATGAACATAAAGTACAAAAGCCTTTAAAGATATTTATGGAAGACTACCAATAAAATGGTCATTTATTACCAATCTAGGTCACATTCTGCTATTGATTTCAGCAAAGACATTTCATATTAGTGATTCCAGCTGAAATTTTTATAATGGATCCAAAACAAGACAGGAATCTGTGTATTTATTTACTAGCTTCAAATGGGAATTTTCGTTTTTTATCTTTTAAAAGAAAAGTAAAACAAGTCTAGAGAGAAGGAAATCATTAATCATTCAGATATCCGGGACTGACATTTGATGTGTCCTGTCTCTGCCACTTTATGCCTGAATCTCACTAGGCAGATGCATTTATAGACATTTGTACGTAAACCATAAAAGGAACAATGCTTTTCATGAATAATATGTAATTTATGCATGCTGTCATTCCAAATATACTAATGTGTTAGCAAAATTCCCAATTGTTAGCAACTTTTTAAAAAGTCCAGAATCCTTTTTAACTCATGTGAATGAGAGGCAGTCACAGCTTGTAAATTCAATGCTTGAAACTGTTATAAAGAAAAAAAAATCTTAGTTTGCATTTGAAAACCAGAGCTAAGTGGCCTGACCGGACTCTACAGATGTGTGTCTGTGGGCTTTTATCTCTAAGCAGCATATTAAACAATTCACTGTAAGAAATGTCTTTACTAAATCGCCCTTTCTAGTTTCTTCTCTGAGGGCTACAGAAGTCTTCCTGATGAAAGGATGCTGACAGGAACTGCAAAGTGCTGTCATAAACGTGTAGAAAGATGAACACACGTGAGCGAGAGAAAGTGTTAACGTGCGGGGATTTGGGAGAGGAGAGAGACAACATGATATTTACATGGTTTAAGTCAATTTATAAAGAAGTAAAAAAAACCCAAAAAGCATAAAAACGGCTTGTCAGTATAGAGTAAGGTATTCCTCTAAATGAAACCCCTGGGATGTGACTTATGATTCTTTCTGCTGTAACCCGTGAAACAGTAAGTTTCTTTCTTAAAGAATCAGTTAAAATGGCCTCGACGTGCTTGGTTAAAAGCTTGTTTCCATGGAAGAAGTTTTGGCAAAGTTTCTGCAGTAACTCCTGTTCTACTTTCCAAGTCTCTGCCCAAGTTTCTGCAGAGTCAAAGCAATTACTGTGATACCCACCAAGATCTATGAACGCAGGTTGTAGGTTGTTTTGATGAAGGCGGGTTTATATGCCGATGTTTGTTTATAATAATAGCTATACTGGCTTTCGTTTGCTGAGGTGTGTTAGGTGTTTTACTGATATTTTCTCAAACTTAAGACTGAGGCTGATTTCTGCAGGTGGTCCCTCCAGATGTGCCAGCTTGTCTGCCCAGCCCCTCCTCTCAGGCACTGGCTCACTCCCCTTCTCCATTAGGGAAAGATGTGCCCCCAGTGCCACACCATGAGGCTGACTGAGAGTAACACAGGTTCTGCACGTGAAGCACTTGCGGGCAGGCCATCAGCTTCCAGCGTTCGCTGCTGCTGCTCTAACTGGTCTCAGTTCTGCAAGGTATTTACCCCAGCACCCAGAAATGGGACAATAAGCAATGCTGTCACTGCACTGCTGCATCTGTGAAACTTCTCTCTGACGAGTACTCCAGCTTTTATTTAAGTCACTTACAGAATACAACTAAACATAATGTTCTTGAAATACTATCAGCTTCAGTGCTGTAATAAACATACAGCAAAAAGTACTCTATTACCTGAATTAACTGAAGTGTAGAAACCTAAGCAGGCTTAAATATGTCTGTTGGACTTTGGAATACACATGTTTAGATTTCAGTATTCATTGTTGGTAGGGAGAATTATATGTGGATTATGCTAGAGGACACAGATAAACTGTTCTGGGAGTATGCTTATTTGTGGCTAACCCAGAAAACAAATAACAGAAACATGACTCATGTTGCTATACATTGGTTTGTAAAATGTTTATTAAAACTTTACATACACAAATTTAATAAAAAAAATAAAAGACTATAAAAACTTCTGGGGGCTTCCCTGGTGGCGCAGTGGTTGAGAATCTGCCTGCCAATGCAGGGGCCACGGGTTTGAGCCCTGGTCTGGGAGGATCCCACATGCCGCGGAGCAACTAGGCCCGTGAGCCACAACTACTGAGCCTGCGCGTCTGGAGCCTGTGCTCCGCAACAAGAGAGGCCGCGATAGTGAGAGGCCCCCGCACCGCGACGAAGAGTGGCCCCCACTTGCCGCAACTAGAGAAAGCCCTCGCACAGAAACGAAGACCCAACACAGCCAAAAATAAATAAATAAATTTTTAAAAAAACAAAAAAAAACTTCTGCTTAACATTTCTTGAAAAGCATTTAACCCTATTATTTGAGCACCATATTTACCTGGCACACAAGTAGGCACTTGAAGATTTACTGAACTAAATCATAAGAACAGTTTGCAATGCAGGACAAGCATGGGACTCAGAGCCAACCCAATGATCGGGTTGCCAGGAGAGGACTGTTAAGGAGACCGTGTCAATGCTTTGTCCCTTAGAATTTTATCTAGTTATTGGGAGAATATACATTTTGAAATAAAAGTATTATGAAAATAATATGCTCAACCTTAAAAGGATGCTTTATCATTTAGAAGCTATTTCTGCATCATCATTACATTTACCTGTATGCATGGCTTAATATGACTACTTTGATTCACAAACTGAGTGAGAGAAACTAGATTAGGTCTCTGGGTGCAAATCTAGGGCTTTGTCTTAAGTGAGCTGGCTGAGGATTACCATGCTGAGCCCCTCTACTACCAAAAGCTCAAATAAAAAAATAAAATACCTGCAGCGTGTACCCAGGCTCGCACTGAAAGGACAGCACATCGTTCACCATGTATCGGTCTCCTGTTTTGATGCTATTGCTGGGAAGGGCTGGTTCTTGGCAAGCAGCAAGACCTACGGCTGGGGAAACGTAAAGAAAAACACAAGTTATGTAAAATGAACAATATTCTTATCATTGGAATAGCAAAATAGCGTTTTCTTATTGCTCTCCTCCTACAGAAATGAACAAAAACTCTCTCCCTTGTTTGTCTACCAAGACATTAACTTACAATCAGTTATGAGCTAAATCTTAAATATTAATTTATTTCGTTTCCATTGTGTAATGAAATTTCTTTAAAGAATAAAATTTGTTACTTCCACATTTAGTGTAAAACACTCCAATTCCAACGCATACACATTTTAAAATGTCTTTAAGGAAACTGTTTCCTATTATATGCAAATCCCCATGATATGGCTCTCTTGCTTTTTGTTTTTCTACAATAATTAGCAGTCTTTTTGAAATATTCTAAGTGTGAATCGGGAATTCTATCCTTCTGGAAAAACATAATATGAGAACAAATATTTTATATTCAATCTCTCTCTCTCTCATTTAAAGACAACAAACAAAATTCTCATGAACAGTTTGTTCTTTAGGTAAAAAGGACCAATATTTACAGGCCCTAAAGCTGTAATCAGGCACTTTCCTAGATGGAATTGCCTTTAGTTAAGACACTAACAAAATTTTTTAAAATGCGTCATATAATATTGGAATTCAGCTTAGAATATCAGATCAATGAATGCCAAGGACCACTTAACATTGATACTTATTTGTATAAGCCCTTATCATATGAATAATCAAAATATGTAGCTGTGGTATTTTATAGAATCAAAAATGTATTTGAAATGGTGCTAAAGATTTGGTGATTGCTAATAATCTTCCATGATTCTAGTACATCTTTTTCTCACATCCCAAGTTACCAAGCACTAATAGGTTATCCAGGGTGAGAAATGGGAGAGAAGGACTTCTTCAGAGCAGACCAGCTTAAAATCCTACACGTGCCCTTGGACTGAGACTTTGGTTCTTGTTCTCTTCATTAACATGAAGGAACTAATCAGGTTAACTAACTGACTGGGACTCTGAGTAACGGGGCGGGGCTGGGGGAGGGGAAGATTGTTCTTCCAGGACGTGAAGGCAGGTCTATGCAGCCACACAACTGTGGGTCCCAGTGCACAGTGAGGACGCATGCTGCCTGCCCTGCCCTCAGGACCGGGTCCACACCTGTGGGCACCCACTGCAGCTGGCACATCCCCTCTGCTCGTGTGCACGTTCCACTGTCCCCATCAGACTTCGAGGTCAGAGATGAAATTATTAAGAATTTCCAGATGGGCAACAGCATGCATGGGATGCCTCTGAGAGCGGGAGCTGGTGCCACTCCACGCGGTGCCAACTCAAGAGGCAGCCTTGGGGTCTGGACAGGCAGCACTTGCAGAAATCAAGGGCCAGGCAGTCCCTTGGAGACAAGGGACGAAGACAGTACTGCTTGCCAGTCACTCTCCTGGCTGCCTCACGTTGCTCTAATCCTCACAAGAACCTTAATGTAGACTCCGGTGTCTGACATTAAGGTCAAGGCAGAGCAAAGGGAGATGGGCAGGCCGAGGTTCCCAGGTGCAGGTGTGCAGACCCACCTGCCCACCTGGGTGAGCTAACAGTCAGTTTCCTCCACTGCCCTTCTTTTCAAAGTATGGTAAGTGTGGGAGCCTGTAAGAGATGCACACTGTGGATACCCCAGAACTATTGGACCAGAATCTGCCTGTTAACACCATCCCTGGTGATTCTTATGCATTAAAGTTTGAGAATCACCAGTTTGCCTCACTTTACCCCGGCACCTGAGAAGATGAAACAGAGAGGAGTCTTTATTTCTCATCATCAGTGAGATTGTTCACTTGAGAACATCATGCTATAGAAATTACACTGGATGGGCACCAGTGTATATAAACAGGATAATTTCAAGCCATGAAACACATGGATTCTGTCTGGGATGAGCAGGTGTGAGGTGTAGCATAATGTTTTTCTAAGCTGAAATTGATGTTCCTTAAATGGCTATACACTAAAAACTATAAAACACCATATGCATTAAGTGGCGATATTTTTTACTCCTAGTACAGAATTTTAAGCCATTTGGGGCTTTTCATAGATGATAAAATTGCTAAATATGGAAAAATACCATCACTTACACCTTTAACTTTTTTTATTGATATAAATCTAATTTATCTCCCTCTCCTTTATAACTTTAGAAAATAAACTGCAACTATATTTCAATTTCACCTTTTTTCCCCCAACACAGATTGGCATGAACTCCTACTGTATATCATTTATTTTTTATTTGACCCTAAAAAAATACATTTAAAATACTTTTGCCATAAAATTTCTAACTACAATTTAGAATACTAAAAAGATAAAGATATTTATGATTTTGAAACACATGATAAACATGCATTTTTTTGTCCAATATTTAGAGCAGGATAAGCAGGACCTTTGTAAATATAGTTAAACTAAGTTCGAACATTTTTTTTTTCAACTTATCATTGTCCTCATTTCAACTGGCATTGTGTATGGTTTTCAAACTTCACAATTCAAAAAAAATATGTTGTTCTAACTGGACAGCTTAAAACAATAATGAATATAATAATCAAAGAGAGAGGAAAGCAGACCAAATGGAGAGATCAACAGAGTTGGGTTATTTGGCAGCTGCAAAGAAGTCGAAGAACAGATATGTAGAAACATGAGCATTAGGTACATGACAGGTCATCATAAACACTATAGGGAATATATTGGCTACTCCTTCATTTTGAAATGAAAAAATTTGTTGAGTACATTGTTCATTGTAACCAATTAAAGAACCATTCCTTTGCATAAGCACACCCTAAGACAGAAGTGTTGTTCACAATCTCTGTAAACCCATAATCCAAAAATTGTATTAAAGGTCAGACAATGTGCTGGAAAACAGGTGAAGAAAGAAATCACAATTTCACCTAGGGAGACCTGATGGGAGGATGACAATAGATGAAGTAAATGTCAAATGTCATGATCACATAGATCTAAACCTACATGTGTCACCCTGTACACTCAGACTTCTATACAACATTGTTCAATGTCCACACATCTTATTGACATCAAAGAGTAGCTGTAAAGAAAGCCCCTTTAATTAAGAAAAAGTATCCAAAGAAAAGAAACTACTTTTTTATTCATTGTCTAAGAAGTTTAGTGTATATGTGGAGCTAAAAATATTTTCTCTTACCTGTCAACTGTTGGCTGGTTCAGTCCACATAATAAATGCTATTCTATTCCTTCGATTTAATAGATCATAAGGTCTCATTAAAGCATAGGGATTGTGTGTCCAGTGTCAAGAGAAGCAATCCCATGAATTTGGGGGGGAGTAGAATTTTTAAATGTGATTGAAGTTATTATTAGTTTAAAACAGACTGTTATAACTTTAAGACGTTTTATGTAATTGCAGTTGTAACCACAACGAAAACATCTAATACACACAAAGAGAAGTTATGTCACTACAAAAGAATAAATGAGACAAAAAAAATGGAGTAAGAGGAAAATAGAGACAAAAATGTTATAAGACATACAGAAAACAAAGACACAGATTGGCAGAATGGATTAAAAAGAAGTTCCAGGCATATGCTATCTACGATTTACTCATTTTAGATCTAAGTACACATGTAGTCTAAAAGTGAAAGGACTGAAAAAGGTATTTCATGCAAAAAGGAACCTAAAGAGATCAGGGATGGCCATACTTAGAACAGATTTTAAAACAAAAACTGTCACAGAGACAAAGAAGGACATTATATAATAATAAAAGGATCAATTCACCAAGGAGATATAACAATAATAAATATATATGCACCTGACACTGGAACTGCCAAATAAGTGAAGCAAACACTGACAGACCTGAAGGGAGAAATAGACACAAACACAAGAATAGTATGAACCTTCAATATCCCACTTTCAGTTATGGATAGAACAGCCAGATAGAAGATAAGGGACAGAAGACTTGAACAACACTAAAGCCCATTTAGACCCAAGCGATATATACAGAATACTCCACCCAAAGAAGCAGAACACATATTCTTCTCTGGTGTACATGGAACATTCTCCAAGATAGGCCACATGTTAGGCCACAGAACACGTCTAAACAAATTTTAAAAAACTGAAATCACACAAAGTATTTTCATCAATCACTTTAGAATGAAACAAGAAATCAATAGCAAATAGGTGGAAATTAAAGAACTCAATCTTAAACTCAACAAATAGGTCAAAGAACAAATCACAAGAGAATTTACCAAATATCTGGAGACATGAAAACAAAAACACAACATATAAAAACTTACAGGATGCAGTAAAAGCAGTACTAAAAGGGCAGTTTATAGCTGTTAATGCTTACATCATAAAAGAAAAATGATCTCAAATAAACACCCTAACTTTATACCTCAAGGAACTAGAAAAAGAACAAACTAAACCAAAAGTTAGCATAAGGAAGAAAATAATAAAGATTAGAGGAGAAGTCAATAAAATAGAGAATATGAAACAGTGGAAAACATCAACAAGACCAAAAGTATTTTTTTTTAAATATCAACAAAATCAACAAACCCTTAGATAGACTGAGAAAAAAGTTTTAAAAGACTCAAATAATTAAATTTAGAAATTAAAGGCATTTAAAAAAACTATGAACACGTGTACACCAATGAAATGGATAACCTAGAAGAAATGGATAAATCCCAAGAAATATACAACCTACCAAGTATCATGAAGAAATAACAATTCTGAACAGACCTATCATTAGTAAGGACGCCCAAACCCAAGGGCCTTCTTACTTCGTCCTTGTCCACACTCTGCATCCATCAGCAGACCTGTCAGTTCTACCTACCATGTGCATCTCACATCCTTGTTTCTCCTGCATCCCACCTCCTCTGAGCCACAGAACTGAGCTTCCTCTGAGCCTGTTGACAACTGCAACAACTGTTTATCCAATGAGGATACCCCCTCTCTTGTCACTGTCCAAGTGGGTCTCTACTCAACAACCTAATTGATCTGGTTGAAGGATAAATCAGATGATGTTACTTCCCTGATGGAAACCGTTCAATGTCTTCCAACTGTTCTCAGGATAAAATCCTGGGCTACAAGGGGGAGAACATTCTCTCTCTGGCTCACTCTTTCAATTCTGTTTCCTGCCTCTCTTCTGACTGTCCACAAGGCTCCCTCTAGTCTAGACATTTTTTTCTTTTTTCGGCTTCATGAGTACAATAGGTGCCTTTCTACCTGGGGTACCCCTTGATAGTTTCCTTTGACTACAATGCATTTTCCTTAAGTCTTTTTGTGGTTGAATAATGTCCATTGTTTCATCCTTCCTTCAATAAATATTGTCAATGAAAAATAGAGCACCACAGTTACTCTGCACCTCAGAATCCTGCTTATTTGCTTCAAGGTGCTTAACACAATCTATAACCATCATGGTGTTTCCTTATATATTATGCCCCCACCACTAGAATATAAATTCTGCATAAGCAGAGACCACGTATGGTTGTCTCATCATGACTCTGTCTATGGAGGCTAGAGGCTACAGCAGGCATATAACAGATGCTCCAATAAATGGGGATGAACGCAGCAACATCCACAACTTATTTTCGGGGGACAGGGATGAGGGGGCAATCATCACCAAGAGGAGATGAGTCTCAAATGAGTTACAAGGGTGGATGCACCAAGTGACAACTGATAATTTGAAACCAAACTCCTTTTCATGCGGGCAACTCTCCGAGTAATGGGCAGAGTGAGTAGCAGTAGCATTTCTTTAATGATTGACGATCCTCTCAAGCAGCAACCAAAGACTAGCTGATAAATACAGAGTTAATGTTGGGACCCACCTCTTAAATCAGTGGCAGGGACAGTAGATGATGGTCCAAAGAGTCTAGGATTAAGCGTCAGTTCTGTACACTCCACCCTTCCCCTTCCCAAACCCATTAATGCCTGAAATTCCAAAGACTATCAAAGGACAACAGGAAAACTGTACTCTAATCCCTTTATTTTAGGAGAGTCAACTAAAGAACCCAGGGATTAAGTAGTTTATATTGCACCTTTCACTAAAATTTAATACTTGTTAAAATGCCAAAACATCACTGTTAGGAGAAAAGTTTTAATCAGTTACAAGTTTTTTGTGTGTATTACATTCAACCCCAAATAAATCTGGGATTCTCTTGTTACCCACCAAACAAAGTTCTGTTACTACTGAATGCCCAGAATAGTCTTGTAAGAGAGACTTCACATTACCAGAAGGGTATCTGGAACATTCTGTGATGTTAGGTAGAAGTCAAGATATACAAGACTTTAAACTCTTCCATGGTCCTTGGTGCAATTAGAACTTGGTATGAAATGAGGAAGACATGAATTATCAATTGATGTTAATGAAAGCAATTTTAATAGGAGGCAGGAGTTGAAAGGGTCTCAGGAGATTCTTTGAAATAAAAGCACTTAGATAAATTTTATGGATCAACAAATGATTGATATAGAGTTAAATACAAGAAGATAACTTCATTACACCCCTGAATGGACACAGTTTACAGGATGCCCGCTCTGGTGGAGGTACAGCGCTGTCTTCCGTGGATGCACAAGATGAACTCTCCATAAATGCACCCAGGGGTATATGAGGTGTTATCTTGTCCAACCTTTCATTTCCTGTGATTTTTACTCATGCCCGCCATTCAAGTTGAGAAACCTTATTAGTATTATTAATATAGTATTAAAGTGTCATTAAAACATGCATTAATAATTTGCATGTATTTATAAGGATTACTGTAATTGCAGAGGGCTATTTCAAGCTGTCAGTCTTCAAGTATGATAACATCTCACTAAAAATGTGTAGTACTTTTCATTTCAAAAACTTAAGGCATTTTCCAGAATTTTAATCCTCATTACATACTTCCTTCTGAGTGCCTGTTTTGAAATGAGTCCACAAAGGAAATGAAATGTAGTACTTACTTGATCACTGAAAACAAACAGAATGCAAGTATTTGAAAAGCACATCCATAATAAACATAGCTTTATAGTGATAATATTCTGTTGACCATCAGCTTAGACCCCCGTAGGAATTAATGCAGTTCACTATACTATGTTCTCACCATTATATCAAAAACTGACATATGATTGTCATATAAAGTTCACTTCTGAATTTTCTAGAAAACCTTTTTTGAATACAACTTCAATTGTAAATTATAAGTATGTTTTAGAATACAGACAAGCAAGGAACTTATCTCTTTTAATTACTGCATTTTCATTTTTTTAAAGATAATTAAATAAATTCTATTTCCTTTTTTCGCTTTTATTGCCAGAAATTTAAAGCTAAATTTAGTGCCTAACAATACCAATTATTTTAATATAGGGGGCTAGTATATTTATATCTTTCCCTTTAGTTGCCTTTTAAAATTTTCTTTCTTTTAATAATTTCTTTGTTGTATACTTATTTTTATTTTAAGTTGCACCAAATACTTGAAGAACGGACAGGTTATCTTTTTTTCTAATCTATTTTTTATTCATCTGAGTATTTATCGTTTGAGTGAGATCTTATAAAATTCATGCTATATAATGCTATATAATATTATTTTTCATTATATACATAACTACAAATTAAATACATATGAAAAGGACTTCATCATGTATAATAAGTTTTGAACTTGTACTTGAAATACTACTACTATATTACAGTCAGCTCTAGGTCAAATAATATTTGAGAAAAAATTTGTCTGATAATAGTAAAATACTTTATATTTATTTTATAATAATCATTTTAACTAATGACAATTAATACACCGAACTTGCAAGCATGCTAAAATGTGAAAAAAACCTCCATTTGACTCTACCTTGTAAAGGATAAGCATTCATTTCAAACAATGAAAGAGTTACTATATTTACTTTTCTCTGAAATTTTTATTGTTTTTTCATAATAACTACAAATCACTAATTCAAACTCCTCTCTTTTTCAGAATAAATATATTGTAAATGTGTTACTGCAATATTATTGTCTTTTTATAAAAAAAAAAAAATTATTGTCTCTTTCTCTCTCTTACACGAGGCTGTCATGGCCATAGCTTACATGTTCCAGGCTCTGACCCATCTGTATAATGTTCTGCATCAAAGGGCCAGAGTCTTAGACATGGGAGAATGGCTTCCACATCAGACCATGTCCTCTGCTGGGCTACTGTTTAAGAGTAGAATAGCTAACTTTCTGCTTTGTAGGACATCTGAAATTCACACTGCACAGTAGCTTCTCTATTTCACTTGCCTTCCAGGGGTCAAATGTCATATCTCATAGACTCTAGAAATATTTTGTTAACTCCAATGGGTTTCCCAGTAGAGAGTGTGAGAGGAAAAAGGTCTCAACAAAGACAGTGAAATAAAAAAAACTTTCATATATAGAATTATTTTGGTGCTGTTTGGACTCAGTGCCATATATCAGCACTAAATAGGCTTGAATAATTGCAGAAGTCTTTCACTTGAGGTCAAACACACTCATTGGGTTTATGACATTAATCTGGCATAGATGCCATTCGATGAGGTCTTATATGGTTCCCTGCAGACCCAGAAATTAAGTATCTTCCAACATAGCAAGACAGAACTATGTGTAAGCTCAGGCACAATACCAGTCTAATTCAATAAAGAAGGTTTTAGTAATGTAAAGTGTGACTGTTAAACAAGCACTGCTATGTGTAAAACTCGAGATAAGTAGTTTCTATTTCAAGCAACCTCTAAAGGGAGATTGTCTCAACTAGATGGGTTTATTCTGCTAATAATGTATTTGTAATGTAAATATATATTACATTTAATTCTATATAATTTATCTGTAAATATCTCTGAATTTGTTCACAGTTATGAAGAAACCTATCTCACTACTTTAAAGTTACGTGTACTAGATAGATAGATGATAGTTATAGATAGATGGATAGATAATTTTGTTTAAAAACTGGACATTCAAGAAAAGTTTCTCTATGGTTAATCTAAATAAATAATTTTAGTATTCATCTAGCCTTGAACTAGAGCAATTTTAAAACCCATAAAAAGACTTCCACTTCTACTTGGGATATAGAAATCTGTAAAATACAACCTCACTCCCACTTTAACAATGAGAAAAATCTGAACTATAAAATCATAACCTTTCTTGAACTCATCAGGGAGCTGAGGTTTCAGGTACGCAGGTGACATCAGTTCCAAAGGATTAGTGCCTACAAGGAGGCGGAGGACACACAAACTGTCACTGTGACAGATCACAGGAGAGAAAGGACCAACTCACATACAGGCAATGACACATCAGCTAACGTTTTAGCAAATGGCCCGTACCTGAGCATGGGTCTCCAGTAGCTCAGGGCCCCAGACAGAGGGGAGTCTGCCCTTCCTTCCACATGCCTCCATTGACTAATTAAGAGAGATACTGGGGGCATGGTAGGAGCCTGGAGTGAGCCTCTCCCTTACCACCACCAAATATCAATGTTTCTGTGGAGAGGGGCATGAAATCCGATGCACTTCCCGAACCCTTTCACTTTTAGGAAACAAAAGTGTTAAACCACTGGGGGAAGAGCAGCAAAACCTGTTCCCTCCAGGGCACAGGAAAAGGGGCACTGCAGCTTGGAGAAAGGTGTACGAAAAAAGAAAGTCTACATGTGGGGTGTGGCAGGAAAGCCAGTATGAGCTTAAGACGCTATATCAGCACCAAGACCATGGTCTTCTAGCACTAGGGAACAGTCAGCAAACGCTCCTCAAAGACCAACCACACGTAGACCCTGATGACCTTGGGAGGGGGGCAAGAATGCTGAGAACACCCCACCCCACTCTGTGCAGACTCTCAAGGTTTGACTTAGGCTGGAAGAGAATCACAGAGCAACTCTGACTCCAGTGTAAGCTTAACACAGAGCGACAAGCAACAGCGTCTACTACTGGGGGAGATGCCACCTCTTTTGAAAAGGTGTTTAGGGAGGACTGACAGCTCAGAGTGGAGTAACGACACTGAGAAAAAGCCCCCAGTTAGGCACTTGGCAGTGCCAGCTCACCACTGAGGAATTTGATGCTCTGAAAGTAACCATAGCGACAACAAAACTCAAACCCAGTGCAACTCCTGATTCAACAGGCTAACAAAAGTGGTGCCCATTCCCAGGCACAAATATTAACCGCAATCTCTATGGTTCTACTTGTGGTGTCCACCTTTAATAAAATATTCAAGAAATAACAACCCTTTGCCTAGAGATGAAGTAAGTAACCAGACTCTGCATACTCATATAGTGGAAATATAAGACAGGGATATTAAATATAAAAAATATGTTAAAAGATCTAGTGGAAAAGATAGCATGCATGAAGAGATGGAGTAATTACTGACGAGAGACAATAATTATAAGAAAGAATCAAGTGGAAATTCAAGGGGCAAAACACAATATCAGAGATGAAGAATTATTTCAATAGACTCATTAGCAGACTTAACACAGCTGAGGAAAGATTCAGAGAATCAAAGGTTAATAGCAACTACATAAACTGGAAAACAAAGAAAAAAGAGTGAATAAAACAGAACTGAGGAACAAGAACTGTGATACAATATCAACAGGCCTAATAGACATGTAATTAGAGTCCCAAAAGAAACAGGAAAAGAGAATGGGGGAAAAGAAATATTTGTAATGATAATGGTCAACAATTTTTCATAAATAATAAAAGACATCAAACCTTAGATCCAAGAATATAAGTGTACCCTGAACAGGATGAATATCAAGCGCATGCGTACGCGTGCACACACACACAAATCCATCTAGACATACCATAGTCTACCTGATGAAAATAAAGAAAAATTCTTAAAGGAAGCCAGAGAACAGGGACAAATGCATAGCCATAAGAAATACAGCTTACTTCTCATCACAAACTATGAAATAAGAAGACAATGAAGTGGCATTTTTAACATACCGAAAAGAACTTTCAACCCAGATTTCTACACCCAGCCAAAATATTTTTCAAAAATGAAGGTAAAATGATGACTTTCAGAAAAACAAAAGCTGGGAGAATTCATTGTCTGCAGACCTGCACTAGAAGAAGAGTCAAAAGGAGTTCTTCACACAGAAAAATTTTAGACAGAAACTTGGATTCACCCAAAGAAATAAAGAGCTCCAAAGATGCTAAAAACAGGTAAATATAAAATATTTAGTTTTCTCATTTTTATCCATTCTGAAAGATCAATATCTAAAGCAAAAACAGTAAATATGTTTTGTGGGCTTTATAACACGTAAAAATAATACAGAAGACAATAATAACATAAAGGATGGAAAGAGGAAATTAGAAGTATATGCCTGTAAGTTTCACTACCCATTAAGTGACATAATATTATTTGCAGGTAAGCTGTGTTATATTAAAGATGCATATTTTAAACTTGTCTAGGGAGACCATTAACATTTTTAAGAGTTTATCTAATAAGTCCATAGTGGAGATAAATTGGAGCAATAAAAAGACTCAGTTAAACCAAAAGCTGTCAGGAAAAGAGGGAAAAAATCAACAAGATACAAATAGGATCAGTACAAACACTCCAACAGGGCTCATGTGTTTAATCTTATTTGTCCTCCTCCCACCAAATTCCACTGAAATAAACTTGTTTATAAATATTCACATATACAATTGGCCTCTGTATCCATGGGTTCTGAATCTGTTGATTCAACCAACCACGGTTCAAAAATTTTTGAAAAAACACATTCCAGAAAGTTCCAAAAAAGCAAAACTTGAATTTGACGCAGGTTGGCAACAATTGACATAGTATTTCCTTTCTATTTACAACTATTTATGTAGCATTTACATCATATTAGTTATTATAAGTAATCTAGAGATGATTTAAAGTATATGAGAGAATGTGCATAGGTTAGGTGTAAATGCAACAGCATTTCATTTAAGGGACCAGAAAACCTGTGGATTCTGGTATCCATGAGGGGAGTCGGTGGGGGGGGGGGGGGTTCCTGGAGCCAATGCCCCATGGATACTGAGGCAAGACTGTATATATTGTTTCATGTTGAATCCAAGAACAGTTACTGCCATATTGTTCCCCAGGAGCAGGTTCCATGCTATATACCTCAAGGTCAGATTTTGTATTTTCCAAGATAAACCAACATCATCATCGTTCCCATATCTATAATTTAAAGTTCCCAGAAATCTAAAGTTTTCGTTTGGTTCTTTTTCTTCAGATCGGAGCTCAGAGCAAGAGTGAGGCTTGTATCCTTCTGCTGCCTAACTCAAGTTTCCAATCAAGTCCAATAATATAAAAGCTGGCTAGATGGCTACAGGCTTGTATGAAGCATTCAAAGATGCTGGTCTTTTGACCTTTTAGCTGGATCGTACAAGATCACAGAGAATCTAGATCACACATACCACACCGGACCTCCTGGGAATCACTTTCGCTATCATTAATATTTTACAACTCATCCCTTCAGATAAAGTGTTTGTTTTTTGTTTGAGAAGTTCCTATCAGTGTTTGTTTGGAATTATGGACCGTTAAAATTAACAGGGCCTAGCCTTCACCTCCATATGCGAAACTCAGACTCCTCAGATGGAAGCAGGCGTGGACTTGCCATACAGCTCAGGTTTTAGGGCCAGAGCTGGATCTAGAACTGGATCTAGAACTGGATCTCCAAGACTGACTCCCAAGCTTCTTTATCTTCCACATGCCATTCAGCTACTAGTGACAGGTGGTGTCACCACCTGTAAAGAAGTGCAGTCTGTGTGCTCTTTCTGATTGGACAGTTGGGATATTTGGACAGGTGCTCAGTAAACTGCATTTGTGATGAAACACATCTGTGTCTACCTGTGTTCATTCTGTAAGTCATTAGCAGTCTGACTCTGACCTGGGCAGGCTGAACACATGCTAGGTTCTGTTCCTTCTCCTTTAAAAACTGAGCATACCTCAAAAATGGTGTTTTTTGAGGACAAATGAGTAAGCAGCCATAACACGTTTAGGGCAGGACCAGGCATAAATGTGTGCTTGTTGTTGTTTTTACTATTATTACATGGATATATATTGTAGCAAAAAGTCTGAATTTAGAGACGTGTGGATTGGCAATGCACATTTTAAGGTTGATGCAAAAATATGTTAATAGATTAAGAATATTAGATAATCTTTTTAATTATTTATTTATTTATTTATTTTTGGCTGTGTTGGGTCTTCGGTTCGTGCGAGGGCTTTCTCTAGTTACGGCAAGTGGTGGCCACTCCTCATCGCGGTGCGGGGACCGCTCTTCATCGCGGTGCGCGGGCCTTTCACTATCGCGGCCCCTCCCGTTGCGGGGCACAGGCTCCAGACGCGCAGGCTCAGTAGTTGTGGCTCACGGGCCCAGCCGCTCCGTGGCATGTGGGATCTTCCCAGACCAGGGCTCGAACCCGTGTCCCCTGCATTAGCAGGCAGATTCTCAACCACTGCGCCACCAGGGAAGCCCTAGATAATCTTTTGAAAACTTACTTCAACAGTCCTTCTGCTGTTTAGTGTTCACCTTAATAAGATTAATTCTACCAACACTTTGTATAATCCAAATTTTAAACTGACACAAAGAATTAGAACAGAGAAATGACTGCCTCTAAGTACATGGAAGGTAATGCCATGAGCCTCAGAATGCTGTTAGCGTCCGAAAACCACCACTCAGAAAAGAAAATCACGAATGAAAACGTAGCATTCTGTGTGGCCAAGTAAAAACTAAATACATTAAGTAATGAAACAAGGCCTTAAGATTCTTGAACAAGATTAATTTCAGTAAGAAATATGTTCATCTCTCTTTTAATGAATTTTATCAGCTGAGAATAAAGTGAAATGTAGGTAATTACTATATTGTTGGAGCTGAAGTCTGTGTGAGTACACAGATAATCGTACACAGTAATTGTAGACTAATTATTTTACTAGCACCTCTTTCTATAAGGAGTGAGTGAAGAGCCAGAAGCCACAAGATAACTTTGAGAGGAAGAAATAAGCACATTCATCAATTCTAACACTGCTAAAAATATTAGTGCATTTATTAACACTATCATAAATAAGGTTTATAGTTTCGTATCTACAGATGTTCACAAAATGTATCAAAGTAGCAGATTTTTCCAGACATATCCTACATAAATAGCATCCATAGTATCATTTTACGCTGTCACTAAAGTAGTCCTATTCAAATAAATTGGAATAAACTTGCATACAAATGTCTGTAATAAGTAGGGAAATTTAACCGGAATGCAAAACAGCCCTGTCGTTTGTGTCTGGTTCAGAATATTTATCATCAGCTGGAAACCTGGCCTTTCAAAAACATGCATGCATTTACATCCCAGCAAACTGTTTATTTCAATTCAAAGGATCACTTATTAAAGCTTATCCATGTATTTGCTTATTTGTAACTGCTTATTAAAGGAGATGAATATCAACATTAAGCATTTTTAGTGCTTGAAAACATGTCCTAAAATAAACTTTACTCTCATTGGAAATTCTTATTTCACTTTTGTAAGGTTTACCTGCATAATCAAACGCCAAAGAAGATTTGTGAATTTGACCTTTGTCATCCCATTTATCAGACTATTAACTCAGTCTCACATCCATTTTTAAAAGGTTAGCATCTACTTTGCATTACCTTCTTCCAATTAAAATGAATAATACACAAAGGCAGGCACTAAAGTGGCTGCTCTTTGCGAGTCTGATTCTACCAGCCTCTGAGACTAGAAATAGAAAGGGCTTATGACCATAATCTATTTGGAAATTATGACTTTCTACATTTTTGGAAACTTACATGAATATTTGCTATCACTCACAAGAAAACTAGTAATATTACAAATGGTTATTTTGTACTTTTTTAACACAACCTGGAAGCATAGTCAATGTTTTATCTAATTATTCCAGACGTTAAATTCTTCATTTCCCTATTGTCTTTCATAATATAATATATAATATAATAAAAATATAGTTCAATATATTATAATTATAATTATATATTATATTATAAATATATCATATATATTATAAATTATAATATAAATTATATTATAAATTGCTATATTATAAACATTATAATTGTTATAAAATTATGTAACATAATAGTAACATAGTTCATAGAGATCGGTTTTGTAACACCCAAGTTCGTGGAACTTCCAAACATAGTTTTAGAATAAAATTTCACTGTGTACTAAGGGCAGGGATCTATTTTCCCTTTAAGAAAATTACTCAATATCCCAGTGAAAGCCAGATGCAGAAACAGGTGACCTTACTTTTGTATTCCAGGTGGAAGCCAGCAGCTGCCACGCTGATATCCGACTGGAAATGCAGGTAGAGTTGATTGGATGTGCTGTTGAGCAGTGCTGGCACCGTGGTACCTGTGAGAAGTGATGCAGGTTGAGCTTTAACATCAGTGATGCGTTCACTCTTTGCATTATAAAATCAGTAAGAATATCATACTAAGTGATATTATGTTAGAGAAAGACGAATGTTATAGGATATCACTTATATGTGAAATCTAAAATATAATACAAATGAATCTATTTACAAAACAGAAACAGACTCACAGGCATAGAAAACAAACTCATGGTTACCTAAGGGGAGAGGGAGGGAGGGAGGGAGGGATAAATTAAGAGTTTGGGATTAGTAGATGCACACCGCTGTATATAAAATAGACAAACACAATGATTTACTGTAGAGCACAGGGACTATATTCATTAACTTGTAATAACTTATAATAACTTATAATTTTCAGATTATAATGGAAAATCATCTGAAAATATATACATATTTAACAGAATCACTTTGCTGCACACCTGAAACTAACACAATGTTGTAAGTCAACTATACTTCAAAAAAAGTCACTGAGGATATTTGTTTAGGTTTACAGATCCCTTTAACTTGTCTGATCGTCACATATTTAACCCAAGTATTGGCTTTGATGGTTATACTTTTAGCCACTCTCTTCTTCCAGGTCCAGTAAGAAATTCCACATTTTCTTTGCCCTCCTCAGGCAAATGTGACATCTCTTTATCATATCAGTGAAAACACACAAATTTTTATGCTTTGCCATCCATTTGATTCTTCACATTGCTTTCTTTTATCAACATAACCATTTGCTTTTTTTTTTTTACTTGTCATGAACAAGGGGACAAAGTCTCAACATGCAAGTCGTACGGAGGTTGGGGAAGCAGTTAGACTGTAGATCTGATGCAATATATTATCCAGAAGAGGTTGCTTTTGACTATATATTCTCTTCTCTATCCCTGTGTGACTCGTACTGAATAACGTTCTTTCTGAGATCTGCAAATGATTTCAATGAAACACACATGGAAAGGAAAATACAGGTTTATTTTACATAATGCCTCGTTTAATTAAAATGTTCTAACCTACATTACAGCAGCTGACAAATCAGGAGATTTAGTGATGCTGAGGACCACGGTGACAAAAAAGCCATGGTACCCAAGGTGCCGAGGAAACGCACGTGTTCATCAGCCAGAAGTGTAAAACGTGTGGTCGGAATGTATTATAATATGGGAAAACAATGAGCTAGCTTAAATCCCTTTTTACCTAAAGGGTACATGCTTGATATTCTACTGTATTCAAATCATTCTCTGAATAAGTACACACTTCCTATATGTGAAGGAAATATCCATCACGTAAAACTCATCATGGTGCAGGCAAATTACTAGATGAAGATGATGCTAACATATAAAGAAAGAAATATAACTTTAAATAACAAAACAAGGAAATAAACTGATAATTATCCAAGACAGATGAAGAATATTGCAAGGATAATATCCTTTGTCACCCTTCACTCTCTGCTTAAATGATTCTAAGATCCTCCGACAGCTGTAATTAAACCAATGACTCCAGGTAAGGACTCCAGCCATCCGTCCCATCACTTGGTTGTCAAAGGCTCTTGGAAGATGATGTGAACACAACTCAACTCACAATCATCCCTGCAGAGCCTGGTTGACCTCCTGTGTCCTCACGTCCATCCACACTGTTAACACCCACTGAAGTCCTCCCATCAGAGGTCCCCTCCCTCGCCGTGACCTGTGCTGCCCTACAGGCAGCCATCAGGCCCTAACGAGCCAGCCTCCTCCATCTTTCTTGGTTTCACTCACTCCATCCCTCCATCTTTACCGCCATCATCCCAGCACAAGCCACCAGTGCTATTAACCAGGATGAGGGGATAGTACCGCACTCCTAACTTGTTTCCTGAATCTACTGTTGCCTCAATCCAATTCATTCTCCACTCAGGAGTCTGAAAGCTCTTTTTAAGGTGGACACATGATTATGTCATGTTACAGTTCTCCTAGATTCCTGGTCATCTTAGGATAAAATTTCAGCCTCCTTGATTTGACCTAAAGACCCTGCCTGATCTAACTACTACCTGCATTTCTAGCTGCTTCTCACTACTCTATTTCACAACTCACTTTCCCGTTCAAGGTGTTCCCATAATCGTAGTCTGGGTTGCTCTTTCCCTCTCCTCTATCCATTTTGCCTTTCTTATTCCTACTCATTCAAAAATCTCCACTCTTCTCAAACGAAGCCTCTTACTTATTCATTCAATAAATACGTGTTTACCAGCCAGATGAGCCTTTTAACCACCTCTCCACACAAATCAATTACTTTCTGACCTGGTGCAAAGCAGAGATTCCCCTGGTTAGGATAGAGCCTCAAAGACTTGAACCTCATTAAATACTTAAGGACGACGGGCAGACCGATGCTGCCGTACAGAACGTGGAAGCGTCAAGGTTCCCATTGGTGGGCGGCTCATCTTCACAGCAGTCGCCGCTTACAGCTCTCGTCTGAAATAGCCACCACTGATTTTCAAAGTCCTTTCTGCCTTCTCCCTGCACAGTCCTTATTCTGCACACAAAATAATCTTTTTACAAATGCATAATTCTTACAAATTTCATTTCTAGACATGGGTGTAAGAGATGTATTTTATTAAAATTCCAAATCAACTTCAATATGCTTTGAGGATTCCTCCTGCGAAATGTCATTATTGGGGATGCCCTCCCTGCCCCAGGATGGTAAACAGTCCCAGACTTGTGGGTTCTCTGTTTTTTACTTCCCATGGGCTCATTCCCCAAGCTCACACGGTCCCTTGGATCCCAGGAGTTCCAAGGCCTTTGACAGATGCTCTCGGACTTTCTAAGTGCATCAGGCTACCACCGTCCTTCTGAGGTCCTGCCACCTCCATGTGACCCTGCAGGAATTCAATGATAACTTAAATTCCCAGAGGGAGCCCAGGCCTGGGGAACTCTCTAACCGTCTTTACTGTCAGTCTCCTCAAGCACTTCATCACCGCCCCCTCTGCTTTCAAAAGCTGAGATTCTTGCAAGAGCAGAGGGAGGAGAGGGTTTTCTCCATCTAGGCCAAGGCACAAGCAAAGACCTGGCTCTCTCATGGAATGAGGGTGGGAAAAATACCAGTGGAGTGAGATGCAAATAACACCCCAATAAAATATCCTATTCCAAATGCCAATGAGTTTTTACTGATTCCTAAAAATATATTCTAAAAATATACTAAGGACTTCTTGACCTTGGATCAGCATGTAGAGTCTCTTAAAAACTCTTTGGGTTTATAGTTTCACCCTCAGTTTGAAGATGTGCTTTAACTAGTAATGCGTATACTGACTGTGTCTTTGGCCAATCAGTATAAAGAGTGTTACTAGACTGTTTTGGAAGAAGAACAGTGATAAATGGAGGACAAAAGAAAACACCAGGTCCACTCCTTGAAGACTCTGTGTGTGTGTGGGCACATGTGTATGCCCACACGTGTGTAAATTCTTTGGAAGCTGGATTCCCCACTTGAGATTTGGGGGGTGTCTCAATCCATTTCCCCTGCCTACCAAGGTGGGGCTGTCTCTGGGAGGTGGGGGTCTTTTCGGAGCAGAACCCCGTTAGCATACAATTCACTATAAGACACTCTTAATGTCTGCTGAATGATAAACATTTAGAAAATGACCTTGGTTTGTTATCTGACCTTTGTTATCTGATCTTGGTTTGTTATCTGACCTTGGTTTGATGGAGGAAGATAGATAGATACATACATACATAGACTTTGTTATCTGACCTTGGTTTGATGGATGAAGATAGATACATACATACATACATACATACATACATACATACATAGACTTTTTTAAATTGCACAGTCATGGAGGGGGAAACATAGCCTATTCCTTCTGGTCAGCAGACACATATAAAGAGAGATTATTCCTTGAAACTAATTAATAGCTAATGGAGTGCAGATAGGGGAATGTTGCAAAGTGACCTTAAGACAAGAAGGAGACATCCACCAAAAACTCCAGTTTTAACCCATTTTTGTTCAAATTGTATGACGTTTGCTGTCCTCTCACTCATGTATTATTTCTGTATATTTGGATAATGTCTGCAGAAAGAACAATGTTATCTAACCAGGTAAGTTTTAATTATAGCACCTGTACTACTTTCTGCCTGGTTTTACCTGTAACTTCAGGTCATTGGTGTATTTAGTAGCCTCCAGCCCCCAGTCAAGTCATTTCCACACACAGGTACTCAACACACACTTTTGACTTTCTGTTTATCTTCCCTAACTGTGTTACAGTGGAATCAGAAAAACTGCTTCCACTCCTGACTCTGACACAAATCAGTTCTGTCACTGAAAACATCTGAATATGTTCTAATTCTGTAAAATAAAGATAATAGTACATCCCTTATATGTGAGTCCTACATGTGCTGTGTGTGTGAAAGTGCTCTGTGGATTATCACGTCCCCTCTAAACGTTATTAATTGCAGCACGTAAATTCACGAACGACAGTACTGTTTGTACTCCCGTGATGAAATACAGCCATTTGTTTTCCTAGGAAAGATGCTGGCTCTCAGTGCCCCAGGTGGCCTATGAGGCGTACTGGGCGTGCTGGGAGGGCGCTAGGCGGCCGCACCTGCTGCAGCCACAGAGAGCCCCGCCCTGCGCGCCCCTGCAGGGGCTCCCGCTTAGGGCTCCGCTCACAATGGACTCTCAGAAGCTTATTCCCACCGTTCAAAATGCAACTGAGAGAGTTTTTAAAAACTGTTGCCACAGGCAGAATACTTTTGATCGCATTGTCTCACTGTGACCTAGATAGAACCGCACACACAGAAAGCTGAGAAATTGCATTACAGCTCTGCAGACTCCACTCGCAGCACACGGATATTTACTTTCCCTTAATCCCGATTGTCAGCTACAAATTGGTATGAATTTTGCTCTGTCTTATCCACTTCAAATTTATAAGCTGTCTACTTCCCAAAATGATTTTAAATGGCTTACAATGTGAGTCCTACATACACATGGCTATCCAGACAGGAAAGGAAAATCAAAAACTTGAATTTATTCAAGAAGTCAGTCAATCATTTTTCCGGAAATATGTACCTCTAACAACTACCCATTCTTGTTTGCTTTCAGTCAACAACTAACTTTTAAAATGGGTTCAGATTCTCCTCTGTAAATATTTTGAAAGTATCATAGGAACAAAAAAGTGTAAAACATATTTTAAACGTTTTAAAACATATTCAGATTTCATGGCTGATGTGTCATTTCTTCCATATAAAGTTAAAAAAAGACTCCTTTTAAAATATTTTAAATAATTTTTAACTTAAAGTTGCAAATATAGTACAGAAAACTCCCATATACCCACTATCTAGCCATATATTACATAATAATGATATCTATGTCTATGTTTCCACAATATATGTGTGTTAAATTATTTTATTCTAAACCCTCTGTGAGCAAGTTGTAGACATGATGACTCATTTCTTATAAAAACTCACTGTGCATTTCTTCAAACAGAGCAGTTCTAAAAAAAACCCAAAAACAAAGACAAAAAAATCTAACACAGACGCAACAGTACCATGTATTCTACAGAAATCACTGGAATTTCGACAATCTGCCAATAATGGGTTTTCTAGCAAAAGTACTCCATCCATGATTACTTCCCTTCAGTCTTTTTTTGTCTGGAATAGTTTCTTAGTCTTTCTTTCCCTTTCATGAACTTGATACTTTTGAAAGACACAAGCCACTTTTTGTGTGCAAAATGTTTTTCAAAATCTATTTTTATTTTAGAAAATTATAATTCAAAAAATTATTCTTACAAATTATACCATGATAAAACTTAATACAAATTGCTCATGTGAAATATTTTTCTTTAACATTTTATAAGTTAATCCAATGCATGCCTGAAAGGATTTGTTGTTGTTGTTGCTTACATAGGGGGTTCTCACGATTTCAGTATTATATCAATATACATTTAAGCTGAGACTACACTCGAACATAAGTTTAGAAAATGGCATTACCAAAGACTGGGAGTGAGTAGTTTAAAAAAAACAAAAGAAAGCATGCAGGGCTGCGGTGCATTAATAAGTCAGACGTTTTCACTGCCGTAAGTCTCAGTGCAGCCAAACTTCAAAAGCAGCCCTCCAAAAAAGAGGAAGGCATTTAATAAAATGATGTTTCTTTAGCAACATAACCTCCAAAGAGAATGTCTGATGTTCTCTGTGACTAGATTCAGATGGTGATGCATTTTTGGCAAGAATATCAAAATGTGATGCTGTATTCTTCAGAGGTCACCATATTTGCCGGCTCTCAGGGGTGTGAGGGAGCTGCCTTGGGATGCTTCCAGAGGCTAATTCAGGGCACTTCCTCTCAAACTCAGCTTTTAGTGACATCATGCTGGTTGTTTGAAATCAGCCCTGGTGGGGGTATTCACACACCACAGCAACTGCAATTCTAAGCCAAATCAAGCTTTTTTGTTCATATGTTTGTTTGTTTTGAGAGCAGGTTTATCAGTTCACCAATGCACAGGTGTCCTGATACTGGAGATCTTAACATGACTGCCTGAGGAAGGTGGTGTCTGCCAGGCTTCTCGACTCTTGAGTTACTTCTTTCCTCCTTTGCAGTGAATGAGGACTAGGTGGGGAGACGCACTGAGACTGTGGCTCTCTGTTCCTCACCGAAATCTCACACACTAGTTTTAGCATTCACTGATGTTCCAATGTGAATCATTTACTGTCCTAATGGTTGCCAAACGGTGATTCTCTAATTCCATCTCCTTCTAGATTTATTAGTTTGGAATCTGCAAGGGAAGGCTTTCTCTTTCACTCATTCCGTTCACGCACGTATCTATTTACATCAGTATGGATCCACACATTTCTATTTTATACGAAATGGTTCCTCATGTGTGCTTTCCCCATCAGAGCCTTGGAGTCAGCAACTCCCCAAGAAGCACTAGCTCCTTTAAGGGAGAATGGTATGTAAAGTGATATCTAGAAACCTAGAATTGGGTATGAGGTGGGTTCATGGCTACTGGGGTTATTGTTTTACACCTCTCAAAAGACAGAGGTAGGAAATACGTACACACACACACACATCCACATCCATATGTATATTTTCCTCTATGTCTACAGCTATCCATATGAAGACCATGAGTTCACACCAATATCTCGAATTCAAATCCGTCACAACCAGCTCCATGCCAGCCTTCCTCATTTCCATGTTTCCAACTCCCTTCTCAGTCATTGAGAAAGCCAGTTCACATCGTCCTCCATTTGTTTACTTATGTTCTCAGTTCTCACGTGTGTCCCCAACCTTCCATCTGTACGCCTACCCCCTTGCTCCACCACCTCCTTACGTGGTCCCCAATTGTGCCAAACACGTCTAACACGCATATGAGAAAAGGAAAATCAGCCAATCTGAAGTTCATTCCCCCGCCTCACACAATTAACTTCAGTGAGACACCCTGTTGGGTCCACAGGGTAATAACCCACTCTTTCTTCCCAGCTCGGGGGTCCGACAAAAGCGACCCGCTGCCTTCACATCAGCCCTCCTGCTCATGGACGACAAAGCTTTCTCCTTCACACCTGCGTTTTGGTGCTCTTGTTCTAAGACTCCCAACACTAGAGAAACTGTTATGTATATAGAAGAGCCTCCTAGAGAAATGTCAGCATTGAGTGTTCTCTTGCAGTTTGTCAGTGTCTGATGATTCTGATTCACAGAAACAAGGGGGTCGGTGCCATCTTACCTGAAAAACTTCCTAGTCTCGGTGCAGTCACATCACCGCCGTCGTAAATCTCAAGAGAGTCCCAGTTCTGCTCTGTGGCAAAACTGATGACTTGAATCTACCAAACAATAATAGTAACTTAATATTTATTTTTTGCTTAATAAAATTAGACTAGTCCAATAGGGATTTCATGAAATTAAAAGTATACATGTAAGAGAATAGCGAAACCAAAGAAAATAGATCATGGAAGTGACATCCAAAAACTTCTACAAATAGCATTTCTGATAGATTTTATTCTAAAAGTCTATCATTTTTATTTCAAATGCAGAAATATGATTAGAAACACTCTGTAGAAATGGTAAGAAAAGAGAAACAGGTTATGGTTTATGTATTTAGAATAACCAATACAAAAAGGGGAAACAAAGAAAGGAAGAACCCGTGGACACAAGCTTTGTTTATTGGCAGACTCCGGGCTTTGAGAGCTTACCTGAATTCCTGAGCCCTCTGTAACTGTGATCGTCCATATACAGTTTAAGTTGTTACCATATGGTTCAGGGTAGCTGGGGGATAAAATTGTACCTCTCCGTTGAGTGAAGTTGCCACTGCAGGGGACTAAAAGACAAACCCATATTTAGTAAAAATAAAGTACAGTGAAGAACAACATTAATTTTGTACTTAGTGTTCTTTCACTGTGTGGTCAGCTATTAAGAGATATTTTACATGGACTATGGTACTTTAACTGGCATTTTTAGCCAAGGTCAAATTTAGTCTGTTCTCTCTCTTTTTTTTTAAACATCTTTATTGGAGTATAATTGCTTTACAATGGTGTGTTAGTTTCTGTTTTATAACAAAGTGAATCAGCTATACATATACATATACCCCCATATCTCCTCCCTCTTGTGTCTCCCTCCCACCTAGTCTGTTCTCTTTTAAATGATCAATACCATAGATTATTATCCACTATGCTGCTAAGTCTCAGGCACTGTCTAACGATGTCATCTCTGAAGTGAATTCTGTTTAGAGTAACTGATCTACTACAATTTAAGAAGCTCTGAAGAGTTTTCTATACGCAGACACACAACCCAAAATGATATTAATGGCATTTATGAGCAAATCCAGAGAGGAGAAGAGACGCTTAAAATGCACAGATGAATTCAAGTGCTAAATCATGATTGCACTGGAGGTTCTTACACAAAATGAAGCAAATAAACTATAACTAACAATGGCATTGTTATTCAGGCTGCGTTAACCTATTACTTTTCAGACTTTCATCAGCACCAATTTATTAAAAGGGCATTACACAAGTAATATAACAAATCAACACTGTAGTGATTTTTCCCCCAAATGAAATTATGTGGTATACCCATGGCTTGAGACGGCATACTTGATAAGCATCGAGAAGGAAAACATGTTTCATACTTGTTAATCTGACGAGTTGCTCCATGCAACAATAAGTTTTAGGGTTTGGCTGCTACTCAATTATTTCTGATAACTTGCCCTTTAAATAGGTCTGGAGCATGGGTCAGTTCATGGGGACTGAAGCGCAGCTCTTTAGTGCTGCTGTGAACCCGGGACGGAGGACCACGTGCAAGTTATCCCGCCTTAGGGACACACGCTTACCTACGCAGCTTGGGATTGTGTCATTCCACTGAGCGAGAGCGTTGGGCACCGACTGACAGCGGATGGCCATGGAGCCCTGGAGTAGGTATCCCGGGTTACACTCAAAGCGAACGATGGAGCCTGCTGAAAACTCCAAACCAATTCTCCTCCCATATCTGGGCTCGGGGACAGAGCTGCACTGGGTGTCACTGGTCCGAGGAACAGCTAGAGGCAAGACACACAACACAACCATCTGCATGTGCATCGTGAAGCCACGATATTTCCTTGAAAATAGAATTTAAGATGAGTCTAGAAAGAATTTATGTTAATGTGGAAATTAATAATGCCTTTCACAGTCTCTGTAGGGGACGATATAGGGAGCACTTTCACATCTACACGCATCTTCATGTCAACCCTGAGGACCACCTCGTATTCCCATTTCTGACGAGGAAAACATGACATATGGAGAATTAGTGCTCTAGGAGGACTGAGTAACATTCATGCATTTACAATTAATTAAGCACCCAGATCATTGCGCCAGTGATCATGAGATGACTAAGAACTTGTACTTATCCTCGAGGACCTCAGACTCTAGTAAGAGAAGCTGTTACATAAAGGATTATTTATAAATGGCCATGGTGATTTAATAGCAAAATTAAAAATAGAACTACCATATGATCCAGCAATCCCACTTCTGGGTATTTATCTGAAGGAAATGAAATCACTATCCTGGAGAGATATCTGCACCACCATGTACATAACAGCATTATTTGCCATAGCCTAGCTATGGAAACAACCTCCATGTCCACCAATGGATAAATAATATCATACATACAATGGAATATTATTCAGCCATTTAGAAAGGAAGGAAATCCTGCCATTTGCAACAACATGGATGGACCCATAGGACATTATGCTAAGTGGAATAAGCCTGTCACAGAAGGACAAATGCCGCATGGTCCCACGCACGTGAAGCAATTAAGAGAGACAAACTTATAGAAGCAGAGAGCAGATGGTGCCTGCCAGGAGCTAGGGGAGCGGCAAGTGCGGAGCTGCTGTTAAACAGGTATAAAGTTTGTCATGTAAGACGCCCAAGTCCTAAAGATCTGCCATACAAAGCTGTGCCTATAGTTAATGGCGCTGTATTATGCACTGCTAATTTTAACAACGTAATCCGTTCATTTTAAACAATGATTTAAAGGATTTAACCTGAGAAGGTAAATCTCATGTTACCATAATTAAAAAAACCCCACATACCACAGGAAAACGTACAATTAAACAATTCATTCTGTACAGAAAGACTTGGGAGGGAACAGAGGGGAATGGGAGTTTGCACCACGGTCTGAGAGGAGAGCTGGTAATAAGACCCAGCCGATGGCCTCATTCCCAGGGGTCTTCCCATTGGACCAGCGATTCTCCGAGGTGGGAGGTGGGGATGGGAGAGCAGTTTGGGGCTGGAGGGAGTGCTGACACTTCCCCAGCGTGTCTAATATTATAACTGTCTGTTTGGAAATGAAAAAAAGAGACTATACAGCAAAGAACAAAGTTTAATAATAGATTCCAGCTGGTGGGGACATCATTTGGCCTGAAGGTTGTGAGAAAGATAACGAGGTGCTCTGACGCTGACAGCTGGTTGCTGCCCGGCCGGAGAGCTGGCTGTCCTCCTGTTGACCACACAATCTCTGAGGCCACTGCCTGTTCATGACCACAAGCAATATCGGGGACACTACGCAAGCCACAGAAGAGAACAGAAATTCCCCTCCAGACGAACATGAATCATGACCTCTACTAATCACAGTTGCAGCCCTGCTCTGTTCCTTCTACACCCGACATAAAAACAAAGATGCCCATCGTCACAGTGAACCCGACAGCGTTGAATCCAAAGCAAAATCATGCTGCCTGTGGTCCCGCCCCAAGTCACCCAGCACAAGCCTGCATCCTATAACTACCCCCCACCCCCCCCCTACTTTCTTCTTGTCCCCGGGTTCTCCACAGTGTGTGGCTCTTGTGGTCTCTGATGCTGGGCCTGGTGGCTGAGCCTCATTCCGGTGAGGTGTGTACTCAGGTTGTAGATCAGAATTCACTGACAGGCAGTGAATTATCGCTGTAAGAGACTTTTCTATTTATAAAAAGAGGCACGAGATAAAGTTTGAAAAATACTTCAGCGGCAAAGGGGTCTGCCACCCCAAACAGACTCTTTGAGAAATAGAGCCACAAGGTGTGCACTTGGGAGTCTGCATTTTTGGCTTCTGTCCCTGAGTTAAAAGTCAGTTTATGTTTATTGTCTCCAAGACCCTGTTCCTCTCCGTCCTCGTGTGCCTTCCTTCGAAAGGGGCCATTTTATTTAAAAATAATCCTTCTGTCTTTAAGATCCTTTCCCTAATACACTGGCATCTTGTTTTGAATTGAAGCTGAACAATAACAGACACCATTTGGGTAAATTGCTGGTCAGGAAGCAATTCTATGAGAATGGACGTCAGAAGACTGTTTTGATGAAACTATGTTTCAATTCAGTGTTGAAATATTTTTGATCAGAAGGCAAAAGTTAATAAAATTGTATACTGTCTAATAGCTATAGTCAATAAAATTAATGATACTACAGAATGTTCTTTTCTATAACTGAAAACAATGCAGAATATAAAATATTCTATTGTAATAAAACATGGCTTAAAACTTATATTTGCCATATTTTTATGTCTGGGTTTTTTGTTACAGTTGAACAGTAGCATGAGCGCGATAAATAAATAAATAAACAAATGAATAAAATGATATTCCACAATCAATTCTTGAGAATTTTTTACAAATATGGAGAAATATCTCCAATCTTAACTGTTCAGTTTGTCCTGAACTACTTGGGAAGCACCCTGTATTCGTGGCCAAGCTTCCACACTTGTCTAAGTGGCCTCACACACAGCATTTTTCCAGGGTATCACGAATGAGGAGAAACACACCACTGAGGGTCATCTGTAGACGTGTTACTATTAAACCTTTCTTCATGAACTTCAGAGTTGTCTATTTTCAAGGAAAATAACAATAAATGAATAATACCTGCATTTGAATGAAATGATGGAGGACAACTTTTAGAGGAAGAAGTTTGCAAAGCGAAGAAACCAATTTGAAGTATCTGAGAAAGTGGGACAGAGGAAACCTAGGAAATAGAGGCATCAAAACTGCATGTAATATCTGGGGGAAAATGCCAGCAGTTAATCCATGCTGATGAACTTCTCCCTTTCAGCCCGTCCTCTGGGGCTTGCCCTCACCTGGAGGTTTCGGGCCACATCAGAGAGAAATTCTATCCGGTAGCCATTATTCTCCATCTTTCAGTAAATGCTGTACACTAACTACTGTGAAGCACAATTGAAATCAGCCCAGTGCCAAGTGGACAGGGAACGGGGTCAGCCTGGAACAGAGGGTGATGAACACAGTGACCGGCTTCTCAGGCCGAGGATTGTGTTGGTTCAGAGGCCGGGTGGTATTCTCTGGGACTTTCAGGACACTGAAAACGGACGATATTGTGAATATGGGGAAAAGAGGAACATCATGTGATGGAATCTTACATCACCACAAATGCTCTAAGCCACAGATACGTGCATGCAGTTCTTCTACTGCACCTCTTTTAGAGTAGGTGGAGTGAAAAAGAACAACGATAATAAAATAAACCTGAATGCAGACAAGAGTAACTTGTCCAAGTGAAGCAGTCTTTCCTATTTCATTTAGTGACAGAGGGACATATTCTATTTCTGAAAATCACTCTGTTCTCGTAGTTTAAAAATCTGATTTGACAAGCCATTACTAGTCGGTGAATTCAAGCATACATCACTGAATTATGCACAAAACTTTATGCTCAATCTTCTTTGTAAAAAGTATGCATTTTATAAGCTCTTGAAACAAAATGTGAGTTTCTTAGAAGTGGAAAACCAACTAAGCTGTATAATTTACGCCATCTGAGGAAACATGAGGCCTGGGGAAAAATCAACCAAAACATGTATTTGCATGCCTAGGAAGGACCTCAAGCAAAGAAAATCTTACTGTAAATTCCTCCTACCCAAACTTAGAAAAAGCATTTCCATCTCTCTAGCTCTGTTTCTGGTATCTGTTTATTTTAGGAAAACCCTGGCAGAGGACAGTCCTGATAGCTGCTGAGTCTGGGAGACTGGCAGCTGGAAGGCTAAAGGCAGGGTGCTGTGTCAGGTGAGGCTGGGAGATGAGAAATGTGACCTGGAAAGACAAAGATGTGGCCAGCTGGCATTTGTAAGTTGTGCACAGTGGGGAGGTTTGATATAAAAGCACGGCTTCATTTTCCCTTTGAAATATTCAGTAAGTCCTGCACGGCTTACTAATTTTGGTGTGAGTGAGTTATTTTGAGGGAACTGAAAGGCGGGTTGAATTCTACACTGAAACACACAAGAAAAATAGACTATCTGTGGAAAGAGCAGGCGTAAATGTAAGACAATTGCAAATAGTAGTATATTGACGAGACGTTGTCAACCACCAAGTTTAACACAGACACATTCAGTCGTGTGCACAGACAGAGAAGAGAGGCAGAGGGTAGTGTAGACAGTTTTCATAAATGAGGATGTGCCTCAGAGTAAGTAGGAAAGGAGAAAAGAATACTTGCTCTGCCTTTGTTGGTCTCTGTGGCCACATAGCTTGTTTCTTGTGTTGATTCCAGTGTTAACAAGGTTGATTCTAGTATTAAAAGGTGTGTATTTTGGTCCAGAAAAAGTCTCTAAGTGCAACATAACTACTTCACAGAATAGAATCAAAGGGACTTTAATGAGAGCGGGTTTCATGTACCAAGAGGATGCTGGGCTTTTCTCCAGCCCTGGCAGGTGTCACGGCAGTGGTGCTTGACGGCCACTAGTTGGTAGGCCAGACTGCAATGAGCACAATAGCCATGAGCAGCAATAAAATCACCGTCATCATCCCACTAGAGAACCCAAACTCACGTTCTCGACTTTATTCACCATCCTAGAGACAGCTCTTCTGGACAGTGTAGGAAAGGGGACCCCCACCGGGTGTGTGGAGAGACAGCGCTGAACTTGCTAAGAAATAGTAGGTGAGTCTCCAACACGGCGGGTTTCTGAGGACTATTTGATTTTTAGGTTTGCATTGACCTAGAAGACCTTGACATTAGGGGTAGTATATTTTCTATGGAGTGACAAAGAGCATTAAATCCTGTAGAACCACATCTACTGATCGCAGGTTCTGCCAGTCTCTTGGTCCCAGAGCTTAGGAAGAGGAGGGGCAGCTATGGGAACCCCCACCATGGACATTCAGGGAATTCCAGGGTGCTAGCGAGTGGGGATGGAGGGGGGGTTTCTCCTGGATGCATAAAAGGAAATCTAAAACACTCTGAACACGTTCATGTTTAAAGGCAAGCACTGTACTCCTCCTAAGTGTTCAAGGGAGATGTTACAGTGTCCAGAAGCGACTGTTAGAATGATTACAGGGGCTCTCGCTCCAGGAGGACGCACTGTGGTGTGAAGGGTCACCCCATTAGCCTTCTTGGGTGCCCATGTGTCCTCAGGCACCCTCTTACCTCCCTCACTTCTCAATGTATCCTTCTACTCCAAAGCAGCACGGAAAGCAAACAAGCAAATAAAACCCAGCAGAGACATAAAAGTTACAATACTTTGTAAAAACAAGCCTCTATGCTTCCATTTCTTCACCAGATCAGAGGGGCAGCTACATCCTCACCACCACCGTCTCCGTGTTATTCACCAGGATGACACGGAGGGCCGGAGCTGCCTGGGCCGCGCACTACGGGTTTTTTGTACCTGACACCTGCACTCATTCCTCACCCAAGTCTGAACAGCTCTTTACGACAGAACTGTCCGTGAACAAGGGTTACACAGCCCATAGCCATGCAAGTCAGAAAGTCCCTGTGCAATTTTAAGCTTTAATAACTTATGGAGGAATGGAGTCGTAAGTGGTATGTGAAAGCACTATTCAGAAAGTTTTTACACAATAGAGTTCAAATAATTTCTAGGCTTCCACTAAACTACTATCTTTCAGAAGGCCATGTTCAATTTAACTTTTGAGATGTACTGAAAACTTTCCCAGGTGCTCCTGAGTGATTTATAAATTGCATTCATGATCCTAGCTCTTTAGCTCCAAAGGATTTGGCTTTGATAAAAAGACATCCATGTTTGCATAAACTCACTGTGGGAACAAAGCAAGGTAAGGAGATATATTGGAACTTTAGAAGAAATTCTGAGTATGTCAGAGACATATTCTTAAGTTAGAAGAAATATTGAGTATGTTAGAGACATATTCTTAAGTGCAAGGAAAATATATTCCTTCTATAAATGATTTCCTCTTCTTTTCACTTTTATGTATGTTATACATTTTAATGATAATATGTTGCTTTAAAACAAGAAATATGATTTTAAAAACCATGACTTCTGAAGATAACATGTGTAAACAGGACAGACATAGGGTCATGTGCTTCAGATATTTTATTTGATAATCTGATCAATTTTCTAATCTTCATCAAAAATTAAAGGAAGTCCCTGATTGAGGCAGACAATGCCAGGAACTTGAATTTTTCCAGGACAAAAAATGTACTTAAACCAATCGGTCCAGTTTCCTTAGAGGTCATGCCAACTTACTTTGGTTTGTGAATCTGCTTCTGCAAAGTAACACAGAATTTATTTAAAGAAAATTAGAAGTGGGTGAGAGGTGAGTTGCCTAAACTGGACCCTCTCCTATAAAGTTCATTTTAAAAAATACTGGTTTAATTATTTATATTTTAACAAAGGTTTAATTAGAACAATGTAACTCATTTTAACATAATAGCATCATCACCCAAGCAATTGCTCCTTAAACTAGATTAGAGATATTTTTCCTCCTACCTGCCCATCAAACATCATTCTCACTCTTTCCATAACTTTTAAATCATCTTATTGCCGAACACTGAAGGGTTTTTATCGTGAAATATTTTGAGGCCATACATTTCACAGTGTGCGATTATCAAAAATCATTTATGAATGATATGACAGATTGTTACTCTCTATAATTTTATGAAAAACATGATGTTGTCAAGCATGTTTTCTGGAGGAGTCTTTATTAAAGGAAAGAAACCATTGCCAGAAAGTGATTCTCCTCCACTTCTGAAGAAAATGTTCAAGAGCGGCCTGTAATCTATCCAGCCTCCAGCAAAATTGAGACCTAGAAGAGCTAAGTATTCTTAGTTAGTTTATCGCTGAAGATGACAACCTCTTTCCCATCTCAGCTGTACAGGCATCGCAAGTCAGATCCAGAGTCAGGCTCTGTGCTTCTGAAAGTGGATGGACAGCCCATAGGGTGTTTTTTCAAATTCATGTAATGGATATGCAAACTGAAGGCGAACTAGAAACAGGAAAAAAAACTGCATTGTTCAGAAACTTTGTGCAATCCCAAGCATTCTGAATAAGCTCCAAATTCAAAAATAATTATAAAGGGGTGAAAGTGCCTAAAGTTAATAGAATACAAGCGAAATAAAATAGGTATTTCAAGGGATAGAAACATGGATGGTATTTTGGATTTAGTTTGGTTTTGTTACATTTCCTTGACAATTAGTTCTTACAGTAAGATTTGAAGTTGCACCATGCGTTTTAAGTGTATTTCATTAAGACAGTTACTAAAATCTATTACGAAATATTTTACTTAATTTTAACTAGGTTAGGCGAAATATTATAATACATTTGAAATCATTTTGCAAATTGTGTTGCGCTATACTAAGGTAATCTAATCAATATTTGTTTCGTCATCATGCCAGATAATCGAAGCATTATTTTATCTTTGTCTTAGAAGTATCACATTTAGTTGTCAAAAGAAAAAACTTTAATATTTTTATTAAATAATTTCATTCTAAATACACGGATACCCTCAAATTCTTAAATATTAAGAAAAAGTGCAACTCAGATGTTTTGGTGCTGAAACCAGTGGTACGAGCAGTGTGTGGAGCCGGGCGAAGGTGGCAGAGACGCACCTTGATAGACGAAGTGGAAACCCCGCGCAGGCGCCCCACTCTTCGCGCTGAATCGGAGCAGAATCTGATTGGATGTGGCCAAAGGCAATGTTTCACCTGGAGGGAAAAACAGACAGAGATAACACGCAGGATCCATTCAGTGCACGGCCTGTGGTGGACAATGTTGGGAAAGTAATCATTAACTTGGAGTTGCACTTTTACTTTTTGAACTTTCATAAAACTTTGCTTTGGCGTGTAGAACCCAAACACATTGTTTCTACAAAGATTTAAAAACTCTGTTCTTGCCTTGACATTCCATTAAAATGTTGTTTTCATCATGATCTCCTTTATGCTTCTTTTGAAGAAAGCACTGATACAGGCCAATTAGCTGATAATGTGGGAAACAGAAGTGGGTGAATCATTGACTCAGAATCAACTTTGACAGTTACTTGCTAGGATTTTACTCAGAATTAAGAAAATGTCTCAGAATCCAAAGCTGATTTTAAAAAAAATAAAGAACTCAGAAAAAAATAAAAAACCTGTGAAATGTATTTTTCAGCTCTTAATGTGCAGGAATGGTCTCGAGTACTCTGAGGGGCGTGTGAATCGCTTAAGCTTTTCAGAGGTGAATTTGTCAGGATGTATCAGTATTTTAAATGTGTATCTTCTGATGCATTTCTGGACATTACATCATTGGACACTGGTCTTAACAGGACATAGGTCTTAAGACGTGTGGTTAGTAATACTGGGAAACTGGAAATAACGGAATCTTAGCCTTGGTTGATCACAGGCTGTGACGCAGGAGTATGGCTTGATGTTGTGTTGGTAAATGATGACAATGTAGCAGTGGTAAGAACGAGGGCCATGGCATCCAGGAGGGGTTGGGGTAAATAAACTCCTTCATTAACCCATCTGAATACTATTCAGCAAATGGCGTTTGGTGTATATTCATATTTGTGGATAGGGAAAGACCTCTACATGTGATTTTAAATGAATGTATGGGACAAAAATTAAATTGTGAAAAATATCCCATGTTTTATGAAGTCCCATGTATGTTTACATGCATATATAGGGGCACACGTGAATGTATGTATGTGTATACACATCTGCACCTTTATAGACGTGTGACTGTGGTGCATCTCCACATGTATGCATTTAAAAGTTTGGAATGAGTCAGACCAAAATGTCAATAGTGTTTATCTCCAGGAAGATTACGACACTTAGAATAGAAAGTAAAATAACAAGATAGTTTATTACCCCTTTTTTCTGATATTTTTATTTTTCACTGAGATGGATATTATATTTTCCACAATCTTAGTAAGCAAAATTATAAAGACAGATGGTTTTATATGTGGGATAAAAATACATTTGAAATTTTACATTGAAAATAAGATTTTACTAAACAAGCAAGTTCAAAGATGATTAAATTTCTCCTTCACAAATGAAAATAAAAATAGACGAGTTTAAAATTAATTACTCTGGCTGTGTCACTAGAATTAAAGACAAAATTCATTGAAAGTTTACCTGAATGAGACCCAGAGAGTGAGCTGAGAAGTCTGGCCTGAGGGTGTGTTCCGTCAAACAGTTCTGTCAGGTCATTCAGTGCTGTCTGGAAATAGGCAAACTGCCCAAATACCACTGAAAATAGAGGGGGTGGGAAGGCACAAAATGCTTTTTTAAAATGAAAGAAATGAAAATGGTGATCATACGGTTTATTGATACCTCCAAAATATCATGATCCTAAGAATCCTGTAAAAAAAATTAGCTTATTTTCTCTGCTTTCTAAAAGTTTTCTGTTGCTTAAACAATTTTATTTTGCTTCTTGATCTTTTGGTACTTAATAAAAGGAATAAAATTACTGTTCCATGTACAGTTTGAACATTAAATGAAGGCTGTTTTTTTCTTATAATACTATGTTAGGATAGTAGAAGAATAGCCATAAGGTGGTCCTATTTCTTTAAGAGTAATTAATGACATTTTATTCAGTGAACAGTAGGTATGGAATCAAGATACCTGTTGGTTTTTAAAGCATGCAATTAGTTGGGGAATTTAAAATTCTTCACCTATGATTATGACAGTGCCAAATTCATATGAACTCACTATAATTTATACACGATTCAGCAACATATTATAGCAATTTCTGACTTGTTTTACTCTACAGTTTATATATCTTACAGGTTACGTAAATTTCAAGAACACACTTCCTCCAAGTAAAACATCGCAGGTGTTTTACTACTTCAAATTTAATCATTTTTGTATTCAAATGGATAATATACAGAGCCTTTACAGTATTTAGAAAAACTTGTGATTTAGTCTCCATTTACAAGCAACGATCAACAATTATGTGTAAGGTTTAAACTAAAATCATTCTAAATCATTCTGAACAAGAAATGGAGGTGTGTGTATCAGTTATACATGAAAGAATTAATCTATGTGTTGGCAAAATGGAGGAAAATCTAACTATAGCAGCTGGTGTGTATTTATATTGTATTACATTATATCATATCATATATGTGGCATATATTCTATTACATATATGTATTACATACAGTGCACATATACATGCATGTATAATATATTACACATATATGTAAGAGAATATATGCATATATATATAGTACTTTAAGATTTTATAATTTCCTAGAGAAGCACAAGTAAAGGAAGCATGTGAGCAAGGTGAATTTCCCAGTGGCTGAAGTGCTCTGAACACAGGCGCTAGAAAGAGGGACAGAACTTTCTTCCGGATCCCATGAGGGAGGCTCCTGCGTGCACAGCCCTCCCTTCACTGTCCCCCACCTCAACATTCAGTCTTCATCTTGCTTGAGCCTCGTTTGTAGGAGAAAAGTGAATCTCACACACATAATTCCTACCTTCTTTTCAAGAAATGTTTAGAAAGCATAAGCTTTATCGTGGACACTAAGAATGAAGGGCTGATCAAGATAGAAACTTTGTCCCAGGAACATCACATGCTAAGGTCTGCGGTAGTTCCCACAACAAATACAGAGCCCAGAGTGTGGGTGTTGGGAAGGAAGAGGGGCCTGAACTCAGGGTGGGGGAAGAGTCTTCCCTGAAGAGCTGCTTGGCCTGAGTTCTGACCTATGACTGTTCTCAACCCAACTGTCCAAACCAGCAGACGTCTGCCAAGGGCCATAGCTGGTCAAGGAAGGCTATTCCTGCAGCTGGAAGACAGGGGATGAGAAAGTGCAGGCGAAGCGCGTGGGCGGGTGTAGGGAGGGAGGCGTGGTTTCCAGCTGTGGAGACAATGATGTTTCATGGGGGAGAGAGCATTCCAGCTACAGCCTTAACAAATGAGAAAGGAAACCCTTTTTGTGTAAGAATGGGACACAAGGGGTTATTTCAGCAAGCGAACATAAGGAGCAGTATTTGGCAGGTGAAAGGTCTGTTTTGCTAACACTCAGTGGATAAAGGGGGTGGGGGAGGGACGGGGGAGCAAGGCCACGCAGCCTGAGACTTCAGAGCCCTGAAGGCCAGGAAACGCGTGGATTTTGCTCTGGGGGCAAGAGGAGTGAGTGAAAACGTTTATAAAGGTGTTTTCATGATCAGATTTTTGTTTTAGAAAGGATACTCTGGTGATGCTTTTGGATGAAAATAGGGAGGAAATTAGGATATCTGATGATCTGTCTTCCATGACACTTTCCATTCGGAACTTGTGTAAGAAGCCCCTTCCCACAATAGGGACAGTCACCCCATCCCATAATATTTGCTGGGCATCTCAGGCACCCAAAGAGTATTTTACTCATCTTAGCACTTATCACAATCATTGAATTAATTGCTAATTGATCGATTCACTTCTCAGAAAAGAGTAAGGAAGAGGGGGAAAAAATAATAGATAAGGTAGTATAGGTTTTTATTAAGGATTCTTTATAACTATTTTATTCCAGACTAAAGTTTTCTGCCCAGATAGAATATGATAAATTTATGCCATTAAACCTTTCATATTGGGAAATTATTATCAATATTTAGGATAGGAGTGTAACTTTTTTACTGCTGAAAAGTCATAATTGTGTTGTGACAACTCAATAAAATTTTATAATAAACTAAAATCATAAACTCTGGCTGCTACATTCTATTGTGATAATTATATTTTGTCAAGTATCCATGAATAAAAATAAAAGGAATATTCATGGGAAAGTAATTGGAGGAATGTTGTTGGGAATTTAAGTGAAAAAATGTATTAACTGAGGCTAAATAAGGGACTTCAGAGGTATTGGTCCAGCATAAAGAGTGAAAGTCTAGGACTTATTCTAAGTTTTACTGTCCATTTTTTATAACAAAATAAATATTTTGAAGCCCAGTCTTTCAGTTTTTAAATGAGACTGATATTTTCCATTTGCTCATAAAGTGGACCCACTCTCTGCCTTTTGGGAAGCTGGTCCCTCTGCCTCTGCCTTGGTTTCCGTGTTCACATCCATCACTCTCCAAGTCCCAGGCACATGCTCTTCTTATCATGGCAAGATGATACAAGGAGAGCCTTGCCTGAAAACTCAACCATCCTTGAGAACTGGCGGAAAGCAGAAGCTAAACGATTTGGCTTAAGAGACTAAGCAAGTTGCATCGCACAGTTCATGAAGAGCCCGTGATCTAAAATACCAAATGCTGAAATAAGTGCTTGGGGGGAGGTTTTCATTTGATTTTAAGAAGCCTGTGATTAATACAACAGAAGTTCATAGAAATCATTTGTCTCCCATATGCAAGTTTCTTAAGCAGAAATTAACTTTCTTGTCATATAATTGTATTTTTAAAATGTTTTCCCTCAAACAGAATCTAACCTTAGAATTGTTATCTGTTTTATTTCTATGAGTGAATGGCTGCTATTTTGAGTGTATAGAAAAAAACCTTGACTATGTTGGGCTCTAAATTTTACTGTTGGGAAAAAGGAACTATTCCATAAAATTATAAAAGCTACTATCTGGTTGACTCCAGGAAAGAATCCAACACAAAAATATTTTCCTGGCCAAGAGTGAGAGGGAAGATGTGGGGATCCGGTGTTGAGTAAACCACCAGGAAACCACCAGAGAAGGATCTTCTAGAAATGAAGCCATCCCAGAAAACTGGCTAGGTTGGAAGCAAAGTTTAGGAGGGAAACCAGGATGCCAGGTTTGGAGGGGTCAGATAGGACTCTGCCTGCTTTTACATCTCCTGTCACTCAAAGGTATGTTCACTGATCCAGTGATTTCCAGCATAATCAATAACCAAATATATGTGCCAATACCCCACAGGCTGATCAGTGTTCCCCTGGCTCACATGTGAGGCTGCAATCCTCCTCTACACACTAAACAACCAAAGGAGAAATGCTTTTTTCTAACAAAAATAAGAACAAAGGCAAATTTATTCTCTCTGATTATTCTGGATCAGAATCCGAGAAGGAAATTGAAGAATTTTGTATCACACTGATAAAAGAATTGTAGTGGATCTTGTAAAAGACATGTTTGGAAAACCTGTTACTTTAAGTCATCTTCTTTTATATTATTTTATTATACCAAGAGCTGGGATATTTGTTTATAAAATGATGGAAATATTAACACCGAAAGTGATATGACAGTGAATTAAAAATAAGAAGAAAATCTTACCAAATTCCTTTGGTACCGTTATGGAATAGAGGCAGATCTGACCAGCTGTATAATTGTGAGGGTAGTTGGGTGACAAGACCACCCCTTCTGATCCAGTGTACTGGCCTCCACAGGGGGCTGAAACAGACCAACGGAGAATTACGTGCTGTGCGTAACCACATGGCAAGTGACAGGTGACCTAAAAATGAAAGCACTGAACAAATGAGCATGATTATTCAAAAACTTAACAAAACATCACAGTTAAAAACTGATTTTACATTGCTATCAAAAGTAAAAGAAAAAGAAAAAGACTGACGAGGTGAGAAAAAAAGTAATTCAACTTAAGAGGAAGACCTAATATTATTTTTAAGAACGTTCTCAGACATGCTAAAATAATAATGAAAACAGTTGTCATGATAATAAAAATAGGTCCAATAAAGAAAAATTCTTATCAATACGTCAAAAGCCTACCAGAACTTTCTGGTTGATATCAACCATCATATTAACTTAAGAGATACAAAGATTATTTCAGTTTTCTATTGTCTTTATATTACTATGGAACTAAAAAAAAGTAATGTTTACTTTTAGTTCTTGTTGTGTTTTTCATCGTAGATTCAGCTCGAGAGTGACATGTATAGTTACTAGTGGGTGTGGGGTCTCTTCCTATAAGTTCCATTGAGAGCTGAAGGAACCCAAAACTACAAAGTCAGGGCAGGTACACTGACGAGGTGTTATATGCACAGTTCAGAGAGAGAGCGAGTGTGTGTGTGTTTATTTTCCCTCTGATCATCTTTTTACCCCCAGCATTGCTCTTGCTGAGAAAATAGAAAAATACTGTAGTCTGGATATTCAAAATGCTATTGTTAAACATCTTAAAATAGACTTTCAACTAAATCCCAGTTTCGGGATTAAACTGCGAATACTTCAATTCCTCATATTTTTACTTAAAAAGAGGTTCACGTCTGCTCATCTACTTAGGACACTATTTATCCACTGAAGTGACGCCAACTGCACCTCAGCTGTGCCCTTTGTGGCCTGACTGCATGCCTTCTTATCCTAGATACACCTTCTCTGATCTGAATTCAGAATTATTTTTCAGTATTTGAGAAAGTTTATATTTCTATAGCTTACTTCTTCTTAATGTGACAGTTTTCAAGCATTAAAAAGGATAGAAATCGGGGATGACGTGTCAAATCTTTTGAATGTTAATTAGCACATTGTTAAGTCCTAATTGATGGATGGGACTTTCTCCAGGATTAATAAAGCTGCTCAGAATGCTGATGCTAGTGTCAAAGCACCTCATTGATGATTTGGCAGGAGACTTCCCAGGTCCAGCTTTACGCAGCTGGAAAACTGAAGTCATATTCTAAAAGTCAAAGGAAGACAGCTTAAATACCTGACAGTTATAATCTATTTATGATCAACTAGTAGAGATTTCCCTTAACTAAGCTAAGAGCAGCCTTCATGCTGATGTCTTAACTCAGAATAATTTTATCACCTTAAAACACTTACCATGGCTTTTTTTACAATCTTAAATAGAAAAAAAATTTTTTCACTTTTAGATAGAGGAAATTTCTGTAAGTTAAATTTCAAAGCTCAAGGTTTTCAGTGAAATGCTGGGAGCCTCATTCCACCATTTTAGACATATCACTTAATTTTAAGAAAATTTGCCATATAAATTCAACCAGGTTATTTCAGAACTATAATTTTTCTTAAACACTCAAAAGTTCAAATTTTTAAAAATAAGTACAAATGAAGAATGGAAATCTATTTTCTTTTAGACATATAAAATTTAAGCACATCATTTTGCAAATATTCCTTTTCTATTAAAAAGTTTATCTATTTCAAAGTTTAAACAACAAGCATAAATGAAAAGTGGAAATAAATCTTCACTGAGCTAATATTTTGATGCCCAAATGATCAAACAGAAATCTTATCAAACAGAAATCTTATATCTTCTGATATATTTGTTCAAGTATAACTACAAAAATTTAGTTTGTTAATGGGTAGGATGAAAGATCATTATTTTATGATAATAGAAAACACTAAAAAATAAAAAGGATGAAATGAAAGAAAACAAACATGGCATTTTAGGTCCTCTGCTACCTTGATAAATTGCGCTATGCTTATACATTTTTCCCCAGATTTAAAGACTAGCACGCAAACTGCATAACATCCTTCAAACACAACCAAACATTTGTGAAATTGAGAAAAATATGTAGAGAATCTTCATTTAATTCTTAACAATTACTCTGTCCATGTTACTGTGTTAACCTGAGAAACAGGCATGGTCCTTCTCATGTTAGAAATTCTTTTATATTAATGTGATAAGAGAAGGAAAATAAATATGCTGTTACTCTTTGGTAATTAATGTATTAAACAGATCATTTCCTAAATGAAAAAAGATTTGCAACAGTATTCATTGCAGATGGTAACAAGAAACTGACTCATCCATTTGGTTAATTGGAGTATATGTCTCATATATAAAGGCAACAAAATACAATCAAATTTGAATGTAAACCAAAAACAACATAAGTAAATAAAAGCCATTCTGACCCATGAAAGAGACTCCAGGCTGTTTCCATTTTTGTTCTAATTCAATAGGAAACATCAATGAACAAAAAAATGTAGGCAATAGAAAGAAAAATTATATCATGAATTTAAAACAAACTAGCCCAAAATACATCCCTTAATATATGAACTATCAAAATGTTTAAAATATAGCAACATTCGCTTAGTTTAACTGGTGATCTGAGTGATCCACAGGCATTAATTCAGCACAAAATGTGCTGTTCTCCTTGAGATATCCAAAATAAACTATGGGAGAGGACATTTCTGTTTAATGATTTGGAATTTTTAGTTTTATTTAAATTGAAATAAATAACTTAAGGAAAAATCAGTGTTGTATGTTTTATGCACATAAATGTGATGACTGGTTAACAGAAACTATGCTTGAGTTCACGGGTCTTCAGATACGGGAAAAAAATCTCTAATTTAAAATTAAATTATTTATCTATTGCCTAAATGTGACCTCATTTTTCTCATTTAGGCTATGGCTAAAGAATTTATCATCATCACCCATAAGTTCAGAGTATGTTTGAATTTAATACAGTGCACACTTTTAAGGATGCCATTTTGAGGTGACTCTAGTGAACGCACGAGGACGCTCTTCTAACCCTCACAGAGGAGCACTGTGATGCCGCCGACTCAAAGCTTACTGTAACGTTTACACAGACATAAAGACATCATCTGGACGCCCCACACAGCCACGTGGGCCCTTCACCATTCTCCCCTCGCACGAACCTCCTGGAATCTGAGAAACAGCGATAATTATTTCCCTGCATTTACTGCTAGAGGATAAAATATGTAAGACTAGGAAGACTTCAATTTTCACTGGAAATTGTTTTGGCTATTCCCTGATTTATTCATTTCCTCTGAAAACGTGTGTGAAGTTCCCTGTCTGCGCCAACCTTGAGTACTGCAGGGCTGGAGGACTGGGTTCCTGAACGGAAAAGCTCTCAGGGTCATAAGACAAACCCAGAAACACAGACATGCCAGAGCAACCCACGGCGTCAGGTCTGTTCGCCTGTGTTGTTTGCTCGGATTTTTCACGTACTAATTTTCTGAAGCACCACTTTGGTCGGAAGTTACAAGAAGCATCAGAGCCATCCTAAGGAAAAGATGTTTATTTCATTAGTTCAGTGTATCTAACTAAACCAGTCCTTGAGTTCATCCTAAAGTAACCTTGGAGTCAATTTTTCTGTCACAAACCACAGGATTTTACTGTCTCCTTTTTAAGGTGTATCACACAGTCTGGAGTTTTGCCTGTGGAGGGTCCCACGAAGCTACCCACCAGACACAGAACCTGGAGGACGGCCCAGAAGTCTGTGTTCAGACCCCTCCTCTCAGCACATCCCGCCAAGGGCAACTGCAACCTGACTTCTGTCACTGTAGGATCGCACTGCCTGTTCTTGAAGGTTGACCTTACCCTCTAATAGGTGCTTTTATTATTTAATGTACATGAGGAATTACAAACTGTTGGTATTTTGGGGGAAATGATACATCCTTATATACACAATATATGTATATGTATGTGTATATATGTAGAGAGAGAGAGGCAGAGACAGAGAGACAGACAGAGACACAGACAGAGGGAGATACACACACACACACACACACACACAGAAAGGCAGAGAAATAGAGAAAGACAGAGAGCAAGAGGGAGACAGACAGAGACAGAGACAGAAGCAGAGAGACAGAGGCCACCTAGAGACTGGTAATTTGCATCTCTCATACATAGAAACAGCAGTTAGAAATGCCAAACGATCTAAGTGAGAGAAAAATATCTCCCCTTCCAGAAAGCTCTGAGAATGGCTAATCCAGTGGGTAAATTAAACGACCAAGGAAGGTCAAGTTCTTATCCCACGTTGCTCTGCGGGGTTTCCCCACCAGTGATGAGGGGATACAGGATTGAAGTGCAAACTGTCTCCAAAATGAGAGTCCGAATTCCAGAGGGAAGTTATCCCTGAAGGAAACACCGGTTCCATACGTACCATTGCAGGAGGGCAAGACCCGGTTCCAGGCGGGTTTTCCATCCGCTCCAATCACACACGTGATGGAAGATGGGTCAGCGATCTTGTAGCCAGAGTCACACTGGTACGTGATAGTTGAGCCAAGTTTGAAGTCCGTCCCAATCCTTGTCCCATTCATTATGTTTCCAGGGTCAAAACAGGCTTCCCGTGGTTTCTCTGTGGAAGACATGAGTGTAAACTCCATGAGGGCAGGAATTTTATTTTATTTTTTTGTTGTCGGTTGTTTATATTTTTAGTACCTAGAACAGTGTCCAGCATATACAATATGCTCAAAAAAATTGGACTAATTGACCAAGTTGTCAATTAATGTTCAAGTTAATAATTATCATAGAAAAATAGAAAAAAACTCCTTTCAATAAAATTATTTCTTATTTTTCAAATGACAATTCACTACAGAATTGCTGTTGAGGTTGATTTCCTGACTTTTGTACTTAATTCATGAAATCACAACACATTTTAGGAAGAGATGGGAGAATTCGGCTTCTCAAAAGGAAATTGATTTAATTCATGTAAATTAAGAGCGATTTCTCATGCTGGTGAGATAACCATGGAAAGAAGTTCTGATCTTTCACCACTCTCACTAAGTCAGTGAAGCCACACTTAGCTGGAAAGCACATTTCCTGATCCATAAGGGTCAAGCCCTGTGTCTGGGATTTAATAATTGTTCAACACAGTTCTATTCTAATTCTAATAACTGCTCAAAGGAATTGAGGGCATGTTATGTATCAGGCGCTGAGCTGGGTACACTGCATGTTTTTCATTCAAATCTTCACTCCACCTCTGCAATGTGAGGATGATCTGTGGCCCCATTCTACATTTTGAGAATCTGAAGCTCAAGAGCGGTTAAATAACTTTCACAAAAACGCACTGCAGAGATCTGTCCAGCTGTGGGGTCCACTAAAGGAGGCATTTGCTAAAAGCCTCTCTTTTCCCAGATATAAATACAAAGCTCTCTTCTTTCTTTCTCACAGTCCTGTAGCTGTGTGGGTAGTGCCACTTATGTGCTGGTAGCATTAACACTGTAAATGTCATATTTCAGCAGACCTTCCAAATGTCTCTAAATCATGTATCTATATCTCCTTCTGTTGTGTGCAATTCCACCATTTGAATTGCTTTCTGTTTGTGCTTGTCAACGTCCTTCACTCCATCAGCAAAGCCCCTTGTAACGTCAGAAGGCTCTGAATTGAATTTTACAGATCTTCAGGGGATCAATATAGATGTTATACTGAAATGTTTTTCTTCATGTTTTTGGCCTAAAGTTAAGAAAATGCTATTTGTCACGAATGTGTTATTCATGAATGGGGTTATTAATGTCAATATAGGTTCAAGGATAACTTGAGTGGATAAAATAAATATGTTTCAGTTCTTTCTATTTGGCTTGACAATCTTTGCCCCAGGGTTAAGCAAACACATAAAAAATCTCTGGGAAGTATAAGTGGAAGCCAGCATTTGACCTTTTTGGGGGTTGTGATTAATGTGGATTATGTTCCTCTTTAAGCACTTTCCCTTCCTGAGTGTCTACCTATGGCCAATGAGTAAATCCACACAGTAGTGTCAGGAAGAAGACGCTCCTGGGAGATTGTGGCAGGTGAGCCGGTAAAGAGTAAAGATGCAATGAGCTCTGAAAACTACATCCTACATCCTCTTAGGAATGGATAACAAACAGTGGAAGAGGGAAAAGCACAAACTTTGTGACGTCCTGCAGGACGGAGAAGAGGCCTGTTTAACTGTATTTATTCAGTATCTCTCATTATATTTTTAATGACCTATGTGTCAACATCAGCCAAACAGAAATCTCTTTGGCAACTGTTGGCCTAATTATTATAACCAGCTATTAGAATATTTTATTTACATACTTTGGTTAAAGTGCAACATAAATATATAAACATTATACTATCACGTGTATCGTACATCATATACCATCTGTAATATATCATATGTATTATATATTATCATACCTCATATGTATCATATGCCATGTATAATATATTAATTATCGTATATATCATGAATATATTATATCATATATATAAATTGTGGAAACCCCTCCAGGTCCTCTATTTTTGCTCTGGTTAGAGACTCACAGCAATAGTTGTGTACTGTGTTGGGACCAACACTCTCTAACCACTTTATTGAAAACCAATTTGGATATTTCAAGGAGTAGGGGACATTCTGATAATTCTTAAACGCTGCCTTAGATCCCATAGAGAACACAGATTGTTTATTTTAAGCAAATAAGGGACGAATAAATAAAACTGTGGGCACGAGAATAGTCCTTCCATCGGATGCCGTTTACTCTGTCATCCAACAGAATGTATTGAGTGTCTAATAAATACAAGCACTGGTCTAGGGCATATATTTTTCTCCTATAAAATGATGGAGAAAGGGCTCCCCTGGTGGCACAGAGGTTAAGAATTCGCCTGCCAATGCAGGGGTCACGGGTTCGAGCCCTAGTCTGGGAAGATCCCACATGCTGCGGAGCAACTAAGCCCGTGCACCACAACTACTGAGCCTGCGCTCTAGAGCCCACGAACCACAACTACTGAAGCCCGTGCACCACAACTACTGAGCCTGCGCTCTAGAGCCTGTGAGCCACAACTACTGAGCCCGTGAGCCACAACTACTGAAGCCTGCGCGCCTAGAGCCCATGCTCCGCAACGAGAAGCCACCGCAGTGAGAAGCCCGCGCACCGCAACGAAGAGTAGCCCCCACTCGCCACAACTAGAGAAAGCCCGCGTGCAGCAACGAAGACCCAACGCAGCCAAAAATAAAAAATAAAATAACTAAAATTATACTTAAAAAAATGATGGAGAAAAAAATACATGCCTGTTGCCTGGTTGGCCTTTTTGATCACTTTTTGTTATTATAAGTGTCTGTCGGTTTAGTGTACTGTTTGGTTAAATACCACTCCCACGATTTTCTGCTCTGTGTTGCAAATTGAGACCGCTGATGGTCAGTTTTTCTTGATTTCTCCAAACGCACTGCATCGAAGCTTTTACTTGCATTTACTCAGTTGTCAGTTCAGGATGTTTGGTGATAACTCATGGCATGCTTTTTGCTTACAAGTTGTCACATTTCCCAGTGAGATGACTTCATTACGCGGTGTGCTCTGCCCTGGTTCCTGTCTGTTCTGCTTATGGACGCCTCCCAGAACGCCTGCGCCGAAGCCGCCGGGCCCCTGGGGTCACTCGGCACGACTGCCCCGTGGCTCCTTCTGGTTAAGCCCAAGAGCCGGGTCCGCTCCCTGCTTCCCTCACCGTATGGGGCCTTGTACTTGCTGGATGCTGTATCATTGCTGTGTCCTTCCTTGTTTTCTGATGATTTTTTTTTTTTCACAGGCTCCACTGGAGAACTTTTAAAGCATGAGAGCTCTAGCGCCCATTTAGAAGGCTCTGCTGGTACCCAAAGAACCAGACCAAAGAGGCAGCCCTGTACCCCTATCATGAGGGACACAAGTTCTACTGCATTTATTCACTCATCTGCAGATTCTCTTTCCCTAGGATGCCCTGGGGAATACAAGGTGATGACAGGTGTACAGTCTTTTTTTTTCATTGAAGTATACTTGATTTACAATATTATATTAGTCTCAGTTGTACAGCATAGTGATTCAGTATTTTTGAAGATTATACTCCATTATAAGTTATTACAAGATAATGGTTGTAATTCCCTGTGCTATAGAAAATATCCTTGTTGTTATCTATTTTATACATAGTAGTTTGTATCTGTTAATCCCATACCCCTAATTTGTCCCTCCCCCCTTCCCTCTCCCCTTTGGTGACTATAAGTTTGTTTTCTGTAAGTTTGTCTGTGAGTCTGTTTTTGTTTTGCATATACATTCATTTGCATTATTTTTAGATTCCACATACAAGTGATATTATACAATATCTGTCTTTCACTGTCTGACTTATTTCACTAAGCATAATTTTTCTAGGTCTGTTCATGTTTCTGCAAATGGCAGAATTTAATTCTTTTTTATGGTTGAGTAGTAGTCCATTGCTGGCTCATATGGCAACTCTAGTTTTAGCTTTTTGAGGACCCTCCATACTGTTCTCCATAGTGGCTGCGCCAATTTACATTCCCACCAACAGTGTAGGAGGGTTCCCTTTTCTCTACACCCTCGCCAACATTTGTTATTTGTAGACTTTTTCATGATGGCCATTCTGACCAGAGTAACGTTATACTTCATTGTTGTTTTGATTTGCATTTCTCTAACAATTAACAATGCTGAAAATCTTCTCATGTGCCTGTTAGACATCTGTATGTCTTTCTTTTTGCAAAAATGTCTCTTTAGGTCTTCTGTCCATTTTTTATTGCATTGTTTGCTTTCTTGGTATTGAGTTGTATGAGTTGTTTATATATTTTAGATATTAACCCCATGTTGGTCTCATCATTTGCAAATATTCTCTCCCATTCCTTACAGTCTTATATTTAGATGAAACGTGTGATTTTTTACTCATTACAGAATGGGCATTGTCTATTAATACAGAAACTGTCTAATGATATGGCAAATACTTAAAAGTACTGCTGTTAATTATTTGTGAACATTAATGGATCCCATCCAAAAAGCACAGCAACTCCTTCAAGTGCTGAATTGTTTAAATTTTTAAAAATTGTATATTGTACTAAAGATCAGTAAATTTGTAGATTTCAGCGTTTTTGAGGAAGTAGATTAATTTCCTACTTAAAAACCATATCAAGAAATACAAGTCCATTAAAGGGTTAACATAGATGAAACATACCCTATATTTTATTTTATAATTCTAGTAACTAATAACTAACTCAAAAGTGTAAATAAATGTATACATTTTCATTATTTTTTATAAAGCACTCACTACTGTCAATTAATATTTTGATAAATCCTTTTCTCTGATTCTTTGTAATATACCCCGTGTTTCCCTTGTTCACATGAGAAACAGATTTGAAAAAAATATATATTTATTTTCATGAACCCAACAGCAAAATGCTTAGGTTGGGGTGATCTTTGTTTGTGAGTCTGTCTGTTTGTTTTCTCTGGATGCTAGTGACAGGGGGTGGTGGATCCCAAAGAAGTGGGAGTCACTCATGAGGTGACCAAAGAAGAAAGCTCTGACCAGGATCAGTGCTTGCTCCCCATCAAACCAACCACCATGGGTGGTCAGGACAGGGAAATGGCAATTGATATTTTACATCTTGAAAAATACTGAGATAAAACTAAGCTATTTATCGGGAATTCCTTGGCAGTCCAGTGGTTAGGGCTCCATGCTTTCACTGTTGAGGGCTCGGATTCATTCCTTGGTTGGGGAACTAAGATCCTGCAAGCCAAAAAAACCCCAAAAAACAAAAAAAAAAACCCCAAAACACAAACTAAGCTATTTATGGACGTAAATTGAGTCATCCTCAAGAAACAAATTAAGATAGTAAAACACATATTAAAATAATTCTTAAATACTCAAATTATTTATTGCACAAATCATAATTTATCTTTAAATGGCTATGAATTTGGAAAAAGAAATCTCCCTCCCCCATTTTCTTTTCTTTCAGCTAAGGTAGAAATGCGTGTTGGAAATTTCTTCTCCACTGGCGAGATCGACCCTGTTCCCCAGACGATTGAGAGAGACGTCAGAATTTTATGCATTAAACAGATAGGCAAGACTTTGTAAATAAATGCTTATGATTAAAGCAATCTCGATACAAATTACTTTCCTCACAAGTTAAGCTGGTCACAGTACCTTTAAATTCAATGGCGAACCCCGACAAGCCCACAGAAGCATCACTTCGAAATGCCAGAAAGAGACTATTTCCACTACTCTCAATTCTTTCTGGGGCTTGAGAGCCCTGGAAACTTCCAATGAGAGGGCTGTTGGAATCCCCTCCTTCATAGATATGTAGGAAATCATAGCTGGGCTCCATGTTGAAACTAAAAGGAAAGAATATTAATTAGATTATGCACCTAATATATGTGTCTCTTATCTTCCAGACTATAAAGTCTCTGAGAGCACACAGTGATTTTATTTGCCTTTGTAAAATAATTTTTAAAAATTAGGACAATCCAAAAGTTAAATATAATAATAATCAAAATGGCAATAAATAACAATTATAACAAATACTATTAGTATTTTATACAATCACCAACATCTTCAGTACAGTATGATTTTGAAGATAAGAGATCTTATCTGTTATCAGAAAGAAAGAAAATGAATCCTTATAACATAGATATAGTATTTCTTCCCTATAACCATGATATTTCTAATGAAATGCAGTTTGAAAGAATAGGGTTCAGAAGGGATGCTTTCCCACTGGTATTTGATTTTTATGTGAATATTTTTAGTTTTAATAACATATATCCTTGATGTCACTGACAATTCTTAAAGTTAAAAAATATTTTTGTTTGATTTTACTTTTAAAATTGTAATTGCCTCTATTTGCTTAGATAATTTGGCCAATCATAGCAGTCCATACAATGGTACAAAGTATGGAAGTCAACTGTTTCACATCATTTCACCTTGATTGGATATTCCAATTTTCTCTTCCCCTCTCCCTCCCGCTCTTTCCCACTCTCTCTATTTCTCTCTCTGTCTCTGTCTCTGTCTCTCCTTATGTAAATACCCTAATAATTTCCAAAGTCTAACAATTAAAGCCCAAAGCTCTCAAGTGGGGTGCAGCTTTAAATGTCTCTGCCATTTATGATGAGAAGGATGATGATAGTCTGGGAACTTTAAAAATATACCTCCTCTCAAGTGACAGATTGAACTTCATCTACATGTCCAAGATCTCAGTGGGATCAGAATAAACAAACACACTAGACAGAGGTATTGATGTAATCCATTCTGACTTGCCCTCCTCTGTCCCTTCATCTCTAAATCAGGGCCTTTGGGGTCTTTAACGTGGACCGATCCATGCGGCTTCTACTCTCTTTCCTTTCCCTTGACAGCATATTTGTATACAGGGATGGAGAGAGTCAGGAGGTTTTATAATCACGAACATGTGCTGTTGTTTAAGTGGCTTTAGTTTATCTGGATATTCAAGGGATAAAACGTGAACCCAAGGTCTTTCCAGAAGCTGCCCACTGCATTCTGAAGGATGTAGCACGGGGGACCACCAAGGACCCGATGTTAGTATGACATCTGGACCTGCATCGCGCCATCCCATTTCCTGTCAAGGTGCCCTCGCTCCCATGTGAGGTCCTGAACACATTTATTCAAGGAATTTGTCAGAGGTTTCAGAGTCTGTTTATCTGACAAGTTCCCTGAAGTCAGAAATGAAGAAAAAGTAAAAGACTGGAGTGACTAAAGAGTGAGTAAAGAGGCCAAGAGGAACTGCATCAACCAAACAGAATTTGGTTGGAATAACAATTTTATTTGGAATAGTTTGCAAGGATGTTATTAGACTCTGGTCATGCTGTACCCCTGATAATTGGCATAACTAATTATTACAATAGATTATTTTTGAACATGGAAGTATGATCAGGCACAAACAAACATATTCTAACTACCCTCTCCTTTTGGATGTGCCGTCACACGCACATAGAAGTCTGAAGTGATATTTACAATTAATGACAGTTCCTTTGGTTAAATCCTGTCTTATTGCTACCTATACCAGATGCACAGATCTACAAGCCCCAGTAATAGGCCAAAGTCTGGCCATGCTTTTAAACCAAATTTAATTTGAGTTCCAACGTGTGAGTCGCATCAGCCCCACAGTCTATAGAAGCCTGTGATAAAACACTCCTCCTCGAAGACCCCCCGAGTACCAGGGTGAGCCTTGAAGCTCATATGTGCTCAAGGTCATGTCATTCTTTGCCTTCCTTGTTAGTAATGCCGGGCTCCCCTCCCCTCTCCACACCTGACTGCAGTCACACTCTTTAAACAGTGCATCCTGGGAAGCCTGTATCAACACCAGCTTCTTTGACTGGGTCCTTGAGCATCCTTGTTCCCATCTGGTACTTCTGGCTTCCTCCTTCTTTCTACTAAGCAGATCTAGGAGCTGAGGTCCCAGGAAAACTCCCACCTGAGCATACACAAGTTGTCCATTCCTTAGAACATGTCACAGGTATGTGATTTTCTGTGACACCGGGTCAGCTAATGATTCCAAACTCTTAGAGTCGGAAGAAAACTTGAAGATTTTCTAGGTCAACCATCTTCCAGGGAAGTGCACAAAATTAAGTGAGAAAACTTCTTGTGTAAAACTGCCTTATATATTATATATTATTATGAACTGCACTTTGGCAACCTTGATAATGAGTCACCGTGACCCAAGGGAAGGTAGGAAACTCCTACGAAAAGGCTCTGTGTTCTCTAAAAGGCTTTTAATTGTTAATTTACTTTTAATCTCCTGGTAGCAGAGGTGTCTCCTGGTTTTAAGGAAGGCGCTACTAGAATTTAGCATGAACAAAACCCATAAAGATATTCAAAAATATAACCAGCAAACGTTCACAGCTTTTGTATAATAGCTGAGTGGCATAATAAGGTATTCATCATTTGGTAAATTTATAGCAGCTTGAGTAAATTCAGGAAATGATGGCTTATTAAACTACTTAAAATTCAGAATCACAGAGGTTTAAAATTATACTGACTCATATCTCATCAGGAGGAGAAAGTGAAGGAAGATAAGCAAAACCAGGCCTGAAATATTGATGCAAACATCTCAAGAAAAGAAACTTGTTCAACTGACAGAGAAATAAATCTAATCAAACCACTTTGCCTTGGGGAGCGAAGAGACCAATAGGACAGTATATAGAGCCACTTCTCTTTTAAAATACCACTTCATTTAGTTCAAAAATCATAATGTGAATTTGGAAAAGATCATGGGATTTAGAAAAATTCAATTATTTATACCATATATTAATAATTTGAGAGTTCTATGGAATTTATATTTATAATATAATCATATTATATTATGACTTGAACTTTTATCATTTAGTGTAGCAGAAAGAAGTTAGCATTTTTTTTAAAGGACTAATTGTTTATTAAATCAGACTTTACAGTAATGAAATTTGGGGAACTTTTGTTTTCAGAGTTCTACCAAGTCTTGACTACCTTAATTTATTTATTTTTATTTTTTATTTATGGTTGTGTTGGGTCTTCGTTTCTGTGCGAGGGCTTTCTCCAGTTATGGCAAGCGGGGGCCACTCTTCATCGCGATGTGTGAGCCTCTCACTATCGCGGCCTCTCTTGTTGCAGAGCACAGGCTCCAGATGCGCAGGCTCAGTAATTGTGGCTCACGGACCTAGTTGCTCCGTGGCATGTGGGATCTTCCCAGACCAGGGCTCGAACCCGTGTCCCCTGTATTGGCAGGCAGACTCTCAACCACTGCGCCACCAGGGAAGCCCCAAGTCTTGACTATCTTAATGATAATAACAATACTACCTTTGGGAATGTCTGACAGGATGTACTATGGAAATGAATTAGTGCTCACGCATTAAGAGAAATATTAGACATCAATGAGAAATTATAGTAAGTATATCTGTATCACTTTATTATCGCTTTTCTTTGAAAATTCTGTAAATTAAGCCCTCTCATGTGGAACACACTGTGTGCAAGGTAGTATTTAAAAGCAATTCTTGCCACATCATGTGTATCCTAACGCAAGTAGAATGCTGAAAAGCAAAATAATCTATTTCCATTTTTGTCATGCAGCCTGATGTAGTACCTGTTAGACACAAGACCTCAGGCTTTGCTAGATGTAAAACTGAAGACCCTTGAAGGGATAAATGAAGTAATCTTTAGGTATGACATTTAAAGTCTTATTAGGGACTTCCCTGGTGGTGCAGTGGTAAAGAATCCACCTGCCAGTGCAGGGGACACAGGTTCGAGCCCTGGTCCGGGAAGATCCTACATGTCGCGGAGCAACTAAGCCCATGCACCACAACTACTGAGCCTATGCACCTAGAGCCCACGAACCACAACTACTGAGCCCGCGTGCCTAGAGCCCGTGCTCTGCAACAAGAGAAGCCACCACAATGAGAAGCCCACGCACCACAATGAAGAGTAGCGCCCACTCGCCGCAACTAGAGAAAGCCCGCACACAGCAACAAAGACCCAATGCAGCCAAAAATAAATAAATAAATAAGTCAGTCCAGAGGAGCTCCACAGGCGAATTCTATCAAACAGTTAGAGAAGAGCTAATACCTATCCTTCTCAAACTCTTCCTCATTCTATGAGGCCACCATCACCCTGATACCAAAACCAGACAAAGATGTCACAAAAAAAGAAAACTACAGGCCAAAATCACTGATAAACATAGATGCAAAAATCCTCAACAAAATACTTGCAAACAGAATCCAACAGCACATTAAGAGGATCATACACCATGATCAAGTGGGGTTTATCCCAGGAATGCAAGGATTCTTCAATATATGCAAATCAATCAATGTGATAAACCATATTAACACATTGAAGGAGAAAAACCATATGATCATCTCAACAGATGCAGAGAAAGCTTTCGACAAAATTCAACACCCATTTATGATAAAAACCCTCCAGAAAGTAGGCATAGAGGGAACTTATCTCAACATAATAAAGGCCATATATGACAAACCCACAGCCAACATCGTTCTCAATGGTGAAAAACTGAAACCATGTCCACTAAGATCAGCAACAAGACAAGGTTGCCCACTCTCACCACTATTATTTAACATAGTTTTGGAAGTTTTAACCACAGCAATCAGAGAAGAAAAAGAAATAAAAGGAATCCAAATCAGAAAAGAAGAAGTAAAGCTGTCACTGTTTGCAGATGACATACTATACATAGAGAATCCTAAAGATGCTACCAGAAAACTGCTAGAGCTCATCAATGAATTTGGTAAAGTAGCAGGATACAAAATTAATGCACAGAAATCACTTGCATTCTTACACACTAATGATGAAAAATCTGAAAGTGAAATTAAGAAAACACTCCCATTTACCATTGCAACAAAAAGAATAAAATATCTAGGAATAAACCTACCTAAGGGACAAAAGACCTGTATGCAGAAAATTATAAGACACTGATGAAAGAAATTAAAGATGATACAAATAGATGGAGAGATATACCATGTTCTTAGATTGGAAGAATCAACATTGTGAAAACGACTATACTACCCAAAGCAATCTACAGATTCAATGTAATCCCTATCAAAGTACCACTGGCATTTTTCACAGAACTAGAACAAAAAATTTCACAATCTGTATGGAAAACACAAAAGACCCCGAATAGCCAAAGCCATCTTGAGAAAGAAAAACGGAGCTGGAGGAATCAGGCTCCCTGACTGCAGACTACACTACAAAGCTACAGTAATCAAGAGAGTATGGTACTGGCACAAACACAGAAATATAGATCAATGGAACAGGATAGAAAGCCCAGAGATAAACCCACGCACATATGGTCACCTTATCTTTGATAAAGCAGGCAAGAATATACAGTGGAGAAAAGACAGCCTCTTCAATAAGTGGTGCTGGGAAAACTGGACAGCTACATGTAAAAGAATGAAATTAGAACACTCCCTGACACCATACACAAAAATAAACTCAAAATGGATTCAAGACCTAAATGTAAGGCCAGACACTATCAAACTCTCAGAGGAAAACATAGGCAGAACACTCCATGACATAAATCACAGCAAGATCCTTTTTGACCCACCTCCTAGAGAAATGGAAATAAAAACAAAAATAAACAAATGGGACCTAATGAAACTTAAAAGCTTTTGCACAGCAAAGGAAAACATATGACGAAAAGATAACCCTCAGAATGGGAGAAAATATTTGCAAATGAAGCAACTGACAAAGGATTAATCTCCAAAATTTACAAGCAGCTCATGCAGCTCAATATCAAAGAAACAAACAACCCAATCCAAAAATGGGCAGAAGACCTAAATAGACTTTTCTCCAAAGAAGATATACAGATTGCCAACAAACACGTGAAAGAACGCTCAACATCATTAATCATTAGAGAAATGCAAATCGAAACTACAATGAGATACCATCTCACACCAGTCAGAATGGCCATCATCAAAAATTCTACAAACAAGACATTACATGAAATTTCTAAAAATCTTATATGTTCTGGTATAATGTTATAAGTGATAATCCTAGTTATTACTTTAAAATGTGTATCTCAGAAATAACTAATTTTCTTGTCAACTGCATTATTATGAACTTTCATCAAATCTTTAACAGTGGTCATTTTTAAGTCTTTTGTCATTTACAGACAGTTCTGGGTGTACTCTGATGCTTTTGCAAATATGTTCCTATAAAAGGCTTTCATCTTCAAGAAATTCATGGAAAAGACTCTGACAAGTACAGGTTTCTGGTAACTGACTCTACTGCTGAACTGAATGAATAAGGATTTTCAGAACTCTAATGAAAAACTGATGAACTCATAAAAGTGCTAACAAAAGATCAAGATGAAAAACAAAAAATTAATTACATGGGACTGAGTGAACTGATGAGGATGAGTATAATTTTTGTGACTTTCTGTCTGAATTAAAAAAAAAAAAATCCCACAAGAACTCAGAGGCAAAGAATATACAAATCAGTTTTCACTGCAAAGTAAAGGAGCTGTTACAGTGGAGGATTACTGGACTGAATGTCAATATTGTGACATAGTATGAGTGTGTTTCATGTTTGGTAATTGCAATCATTGTTGCTTTTGTTGTGGTCATCCATGTACAATGCTTGGTGTCAGTCTATTTATCTCTTGTAAAAATAAAATACAGTGTGTGTGTGTGAAAAAAAAAAAAAAAAAATCTGGGTTACCACCAGGATCAACTGCAAGTCTAGGTCATCTAGACCAAGAATCAAAATGTATTTATATAAATAAATAAAACAGTAGTCCATAAATATGGGTAAAAAAAAAAAAATTCTACAAACAATTAATGCTGGAGAGGGTGTGGAGAAAAGGGAACCCTCTTGCACTGTTAGTGGGAATGTAAACTGATACAGCCACTATGGAGAACAGTATGGAGGTTCCTTAAAAAATTAAAAATAGAACTACCATATGACCCAGCAATCCCACTACTGGGCATATACCCTGAGAAAATCACAATTCAAAGAGTCATATACCAAAATGTTCACTGCAGCTCTATTTACAATAGCCAGGACATGGAAGCAACCTAAGTGTCCATTGACAGATGAATGGATAAAGAAGATGTGGCACATATATACAATGGAATATTACTCAGCCATAAAAAGAAACAAAATTGAGTTATTTGTAGTGAGGTGGATGGACCTAGAGTCTGTCATATAGAGTGAAGTAAGTCAGAAAGAGAAAAACAAATACTGTATGTTAACACATATATATGGAATCTTAAAAAAAAAAAATGGTCATGAAGAACCTAGGGGCAAGACGGGAATAAAGACACAGACCTACTAGAGAATGGACTTGAGGACATGGGGAGGGGGAAGGGTAAGCTGGGACAAAGTGAGAGAGTGGCATGGACATATATACACTACCAAACGTAAAATAGCTAGCTAGTGGGAAGCAGCCGCATAGCACAGGGAGATCAGCTCGGTGCTCTGTGACCACCTAGAGGGGTGGGATAGGGAGGGTGGGAGGGAGGGAGACGCAAGAGGGAAGAGATATGGGAACATATGTATACATATAACTGAATCACTCTGTTATAAAGCAGAAACTTACACACCATTGTAAAGCAATTATACTCCAATAAAGATGTTAAAAAAAAAATAAGTAAGTCCTACTTAAAGGAGGTATTCCATAAGAGATGGTACCTTTTGAATATCAAGGCGATGACGAAGTCTGGGTTCACCTTTATTCTCCAGTCACACTCTTTCCCGGGAGGATAGGGCTGCGGGTAGTTGGGGGACAGGATGACGCCGGCCGGGCCGGTCAGATTCCCACCACATGCCGCTGTCACAGGAGAGGAAGGTTCAGGGGAGAGAAGGGTGCTGGTCAGTGTGAAAGGAGACAGCACAGGGTTCATCGAAGACACTGCGTACTGGGTTCTTAAACAACTACCCAGTGGAAATTTTAAGACCCAGAAGGTCTGTACATGTTTTTATGTGATTGTTACCAAATTTTATGTAATATTCCACTCCATTTTTAAGGAGGATTTTCAATGCTGACAAATGAAATTTACTTCCTATAATTTTAAACTTTACCCAGTTAAACTGAACAGATTACCTGAATCCTCCACACTATAAATACATGAAAACAAACCTGCACAGGAAAAAAAAATCCCCATGAATATCATTTTATGGTTGTGTCAATTCTTTGGTCATTTCTTATGGTTCACAAAGTCATTGCTTACTTATTCTAAGAAGTTTGCTTCAGTGGCGTAATGATCATCCATCTTCTGTTCACTCTTGTAACTCTAAGCCTAGCACAGTTTTTGATCATAATAAGTATGCAGGAAATATGTGTTGAATAAATGAATACGTGTTATTTCGTATATTTCTCACAGTCCCCTGCTATACGTAGGGCTCAGATATCTTCCCCACATTTCAAAATAACAAAACTAACGGTAAAGTTTCGGTGATATCTGGGGATAGATGACCAAGAGGAGGCTGAGCAGGAACTTAAACCCCTAAAAATATTATTTCATCACACTATTTAGAATGTTACTATCAGGAAGAAGCACTTCAGATGATAGTAATAAATTTAGTTTGTTTCTGCAGTCATTAATTTTTAATTACATGTGTTTACATTTGTATTAGTTAAGGCAACGACTATGTAGTTTATTGTTGTTAATAGGCAAGACAGTCTTCATTCTTGAACCTGAAAATGTTTAGGACTGCTTTATTTAGTAGATAACGTTTCTGTTAAAGCTTCCATGCTGTGGAAGGTACTAAAACAATGCAAAATTCACATTAATATGCTAGGTTTAAGGTTCTTCATATCAAATATTGTGAATTGTCTCCAAGTTGTTCTTAAAAAATCACCCTGATTAAATTATACTGTTCCCTCTAAACTGTATACCTTATTTCACTTCATTGATCATGTATATATTCAGGGATAAAAATAAGTAGAGAAGGAAATATGCTAATTGCTGATAATTTCCACACACATACACAAGGACTTTTTTGAAAATAAGATGAAGATTACACACTTTATAATTTTCTGATATGGATGTGTCTTTAAATACTCACTTAACATTCCTGAAAACTTAACTTTCCATAAGAAAAAATATAACAAATCCCAAGATTCTTTGTTATAACTTCCGTCTCATCTAAGGCAAACTCTGAGTAATATCACAGGAAATATTTATAATAAGTTCTTACAGATATACTCTCAAGAGCAATACGATATAACTTTCTTCAAAATGATTAAAACCACATTTTCCATAGTATGCAGTTTTATTTTAATAAATGATGTGGAGACAATCGGCTAAGCGGCTCTCACAGGACGTGGCCTGCCCCGGAACCGAGCAGACGCTGACAGCCTGGAGTATGAGAAGCCTGGACAAACGGCAGAGGTGGCGCTGAGGTGGGGAAAGAGGTACCTGAGGGCCTCAGGTTATGCTACTCCACTCAGGTTTTAAAAGAAGAAACATGACAGATTCAGGGCACCAGGTACAAGGGTACCACCAGCAGGAAGAGTTCAGGGATGAGACTCAAATATTAATTGAAAAGAAACAAAGGGCAGATCCTGTCTTATTCATACTGGTCCCAGGTGGCATTTTCAAATGAGGTTATTTAAAGGCTTAAAGTGGAATTAAGGAGGACCGTCTTGCTGGGTTTGTTCTCTCTTTGGTGGGGAATTCTTCATTTTAGCTTCATCAGGTTTTCATTAGAAAGCTTGCAAAATGTTTTGGATAGGATTACATTTAGTACAAAATGCAATTCAGACGCTCTAGAAATTCTCCAGAGGGAATGGACATAGAGACAAAATCCACAAACTCATATCAATCCACAGTTCCTTATCTGAAACCCTTAGGGTGGACCCTCCTGACGTACACGGTAGCACGTTCATCCACTAAGGTTTGCAGCGGTACTGTTTAACTAGACACATTACTATTTCCACACCAGAACATTTCAATGTTCACACCATTAAGTGGGATAAATAGCCACAAAATAGTTACCCTGTAGATCAGGGCAGGATGGTGCCACCAAATAAGTTTTTGCAAACTTGGAATGCATTTTTGCTTTGCAGAGCTCTTTAGAATTTGAACTTGGACAAAAGGTATTGTGGGCTATATGAGAAAACTGAAACTGTGGAGATGTTCAACGGACACTTTACTCAGAATCAGAAAGTACTGAGTGTCTTCTGGTCCAGAGAATCGGTCTTTTAAGACTCAGTTCCAGAAGGAGGTGCCTCCATCGCTGGAGTCCTTTGTGAAGTGAAAGAAGTGAGGCATCCAAGCAAATTACAGGGCAGATTAGCAGCAAATCACAGGGCAGATAAGCAGCAAATGACAAGGCAGATTAGCAGCAAATGACAAGCTGGTGAGAATATAAGTAACATATAAACAGGTGAGTGGTTAAGAGATTTTATAAAAGGGAGAGAATGGGAAAGAACAGCAAATAGGAGGAAAAAATACACTAAGAATAAAACGGAAAAAAGAAATTAGCCAGTCAACAGGAAAGAGCAAATTCAAGTGGTCAATAAGAATACGAAATTAAAAACAGTTCATCCTCATTTTTAATATAAAATGCCAATTGAAACTCCAAGGAATCTTCACTTCCTGCCCATATTATAAGATTAAGAAATATCACATAAAGTGTCTTTTCTGAGTTGGGAAAAATAAACAGTCATGCTGACGGTGACGTAAATTGGTGCAACCTTTCTGAAAAAGTTTTGAAAACTCCAGAAATACCTAAGTTTGTAGAAATATGCCATTCATAAATAATCATGGATGTGTTTTGCAGCAAGTGTTCATGTCAGCAATTTTCGTGAAAGAGAAAAGGCTGAAACACCTAACCGTACATTGAGGAGGGATTAGTGGAATCAATATTGGTCAATACTGATCCAAACAGAGAAAGACTGTGCAGGCATAAAACTTAATTAGTAAAAAATACATAATAACACAAAAGATACTCATCGTGTACCAGTAAGTAAAAAGTGTAATTTACAAAATAATCATTCAGGGTGCTATCATTTAAAAAAAATTTAAAATAGATTATATATACATAAAATAATTATGAAGCTTACTTATGCATGTTTATGCTAATAGTAGTTGCCTTCAGGTAAAAAGGTGACTGTTTTTTTCCTCTTTTTTCTTAACTGTAGCTTATAAAACTTCTGCAAAAACATACTATGTTTAATAAGAAAAAAGCAAAAAAATAAAAATAAAAAATGTCCGTATTAGCAGAACAGAATGTAGATGAGTGCTAATACATGGCCATGCTCTAAGGGATGAGTATTGTACAGAGGCATAATCTCATTGCTGGGGCAAAATATGTTTACAATGTGATAAAAAGATATTGTTCACTTATTCCCAAATACGTATTTTCCATGTTTGTGTTATGTAATACCTGTATGTGGGTGGTTCTGTTGCCAACAGAACTGATATTCAAGGGCCTGGGAGTGATCTTGGCTTATTTTTGGAGCTGATATTCAAGACAGATAAAGTGTTACCGATTTTCGTTGCTGAGAACTGGTTTATCTAGTCGCTGATTAAAATTAGGTAACTAAGAGATGACCCCCAAAAAACTATAGATTATTTGGAAAGGTGGTCAAATTTCACAATGAATGGTTTATATGAATGTCAACCAAGAAATTACCTTCAAGAGACTGACTGGTAGTTGTATTGCTTTTTAATGTACTCCTCCATAAGCTTAAATTCATGCAAATTGGAAAAAAAATGTGCCTCTCCTGATTTAAAAATAGAAGAATGGTTTAAAATGATGGTTGCATTTATAGGTAATTACTCCACTTTAAAAAAGGAACACGTAGAAATCTGGCACATCTCCTGATGACTCAGCTTGAGGTAAAATGCGACTGTGCTCACAAAAGTCACGAAATGTACGTGCAGCACAGAACACTGCAGAAACAGGGTAGCTTTCTGACAGGGCTGAACATGCTAATAAGAAGAGCTATCAATTCTCATCTGTCTTCAGAATCCTGCAAGCACTCTGTAATAAGTTAAGAGTTGCATATTATAGCTCCACAGGACCACTGAGAATCCCTTATGACAATAAAAATCATTTTAAATCACAAAATTCCCTCAAGGTCACCTGATGCAAAATGGCCCATTAACTCTGTGCATATCACTTCATTATCACTTCCTCTCTTTGCAGATTAATTCAATTTTATATTTTTCAAACAGATTATAAGGAAGTACAAATTACACTGTGACAGTTCATTAAAATTAAGTTTCTTTTAAAAATTAAGATGGGATACCATACAGAGGTATTTATGGTAAAATATTTAATTGAGTGAAGGGACAATCTAATGTAATTACTATTTTATATATAAATATGTCGTGCCCTAAAACCGTATTTGTGATAGACTATCTTGGATATTGGTTATTCAAACTAAAGTCTGCACGTGAATTGTTCTCTCTTCAATAAGGTCAAATTATAGAATTCTAGTAAATTTTAGAAAGAAGTCTCTCCTTTTATCTTTATATTGACATAAACAGTGTAATTTCTAGTTTTTAGGATTCTATTAAAAATGTACTGCTATTACAAAAAATCTTCTAAAAAGAGAACACACTTTTTATTGAGTAGGTTTTGCTTAAGGGCACGTTTCTATATTAAAAATGAGAACGACAATGGTAGAGTTATGAATTTTCAGCCACACGGAATTTTAAATTACAGTAATTTGATTGATCCATATTTTTACGAGATTTCTTAAGGATAGGAAATGTTAGATAAATGTCAATTACCATACATTAAGTAAACTACTTCCTTTACCTCACCTAATAAAATGAAGTTTAAAGGTTTGTAATAAAATTTCAATATAATCTCGGGGAACCAGAGGGCATGTAAGAAACTCTTGAGAAATACTTCTGAAGAATAATACATTCACAGAGCAATTTTAATGATAACATGCATTCCTTGCCAAATATAAAATTTCTATTTTCTGTTGCACAATACCTATGCACGTAGGAGGGTCTGGTTGCCAAAAGAATCGGTTATTCAGCTGCACACAAGTGATTTTAGCTTGTCCTTGGAGCTGGTACCCAGGGTCACACTGGAAGGTGATGGTATCTCCCGGCTCTCTGCTGTCCCCATAGCGGGTGCCATTTTGAGGTATACCTGGGTCGTTGCAGGTAGACGCGATGGATGCTAGAAAGAAGGGACAACATCACATCAATGACTGGAAACACGATCCCTGCACTCTTATAGACGTAGAGCCCTTGTGGGCTGAAGCGCTCTTGATCTGCGTTAATGAATCACTTGTCCACATATGAACGTAAGAAAAGAAGCTTTTTTTTCCCTCAGGAATACATTCAATAGCATGCATCTTGATTACGCCTCCTTTGAACAGATTCTAGCAAAATCTTCATGAAAATTCAACCAATTATGGAATATATTAAGGATTTCTGTATCATGCTATGCACATACACACACATTCCCCTTTGATCGTCTCATTGACAATATTTTAATGAAAATACATGCCACAATTTAAATAATTTAAGAATACCAATCTCAAGGAACCTTGAGGAAAACATAATAGGATAAATTCCCTTTGGTCAGTGCATTCCCACTTCACAACCAGCTAAGCTGAACTAAACTCTCTTAAACTGTTTGGTCCAAAAACACCTTTAGTTATTTAAAGATATTTTTAATTCTCCTTTAATCCTAAAGAATATTTTTACCGAGTTTATAGTTTAGGATAGTTGTTGTTGTCCTTGTTTTCCCCTCAATACTGTTAAGAAATTATCCCACTTCTTCTGCCTTCCAGTTTTCCTACTTAATCTCAGAGTCTGAAACTACTTTAAGATCATCTTTTTGTCTTTGATGTCCTAACATTTCACAATATGATGTCTATGTATGAATTTTCTTTATTTCTAAGGAAATAAAAGTTTTGCAATATTATGTATATGTATGAACCTCCTTTTATTAACCCTGCTTGGAATCATTTGAAGTTTTGAATCTGAGGATTAAGCCACTATCTTGTCAAATATCAGTTCTCTCCTATTATCTCTGTTCCTCTCTTATGAATTAAAATTTGACAAAAGTCTCTATCCTCTGTGTCTCAACTTTTCATTTTTAAATCATTTTTTTATCTTCGTTCTATTTTCTGGGTAATTTTTTAGACTATCTTCCTATCACAAAATTCTCTCCATCTGCATCAAATTTATTATTTTATCATGTTGTTGAGTTTTAAACTTTCTTTCATTGTGCTTTTCTGTTAGTTAGCATTTTTCAAATATCTTTAGCCATTTATACAGTATATTGTTCCCTACTCATATTTTTATTCTCTTTTACTTTTTAAACTCTTACAGTATGATCTGATAATCATTCCAATATCTCATGGAATCTAAGGTGCCTCTGAGTTTTGAATTTGCACTTCTGTTTTTGGAACTTCACTTGCAATAATTCTTTTGAAGGTGTGTTTATCCAGAGGGGATTCTCATTTGACTTTACCATGTGCCTGGAACACGAGAAGCCTTCTACCTCTTTAATAAAAAAAATCTCTGTCGAGGCATTTTGGACCACAGAAATGGCATGAATTTATCTATAAGCTAGTTTGAAACCTGCTTGTGGTTATGAGTTGTCTATATCTGTGCCTGTTTCTATACCTATATCTATATCCATATTTGTCTCTCTCCTATCTATTATCTATCATCTATCATGTATCTATCATCTATCATCTATTATCTATTAATCTATCATCTATTATCTATCATCTATTATCTATCTATCACCTATCTATATCTATCTATCATCTATTATCTATCTATTATCTATCATCTATCTATCTATTAGCTATCTATCTCTACCATCTATCTATTCTCCCTTATAGTGAGAGTAGGACCTCCCCCCTTTGGAGTTCTAGCAGTATATGAGGGTCTCCAATTACATTTCCAATATTGGAAAGATCTTAGACCTTGTTTCCTATTCTTTCAGCCCACAGACTCTCAAAATGGAAGCTCAGTGTCACCAGGGACCAACTGATAGATGCTCCCAGGGCAAAGCCAACTTCTGAACTTCATGACCTTTCTGCATTTCACATTATTTTGGTGACTCTCAGGATTCCTCATATTCTTGCAGTTTCAGTGATACATTTTAAAAGGCTAAAAATAATTGTATCCAACACCTTTGACATCTTTTCAGTGGATGTGTTTCCAGAGAACATACTGTACTGTAACACTGCACACTGCAGACATTTCAGTTCTGTCTTGATCCCACAGCACGATGGCTGGCTTGTCACACCTGTCATCCTTGTTACTATTATTAGTAGTAGTGTTCTGAGTAGGGGAATTTTACTTGGAAGCAGAATTCTCAGTAGATATCAAAAAGAAAGGAAGCATTTGGGCTTCCATGTAGTTTTTTCAATGGGAAGAGAGCAGGAAATGCCATATCAGAGTCACTGAGGAAGATCCTTTTAGTTTCCACTCTCCTCCCATCAGCTGCAAAGATTAGAATGCAGGGTGGGAAGCAAGCACATTTCCCCAAACGAAGACCAGGACAGCAGTAGAATGCAGAATGGACCCAAGGACACAAAGCTTCTAGTTAGAAACTCAGAAGTGTCACACCCATAAGCCGCAAAGTTTTATAATATAGAACAGCAATTATAGTATTCAGTCACCAGAATCATAGCCCATCATGGCCATCACCTAGGCAACAAAATGCTGCTTCCACTGAACTAGTATTTTACAAACGATCTTGAGTTTACTATTTGAGTAATTGAAGAATCTAAGCTCTACCTGTGCTCCACCTTTGCTGAGATTTCTCTAGACTCCAGAAAAAAACATAAGCAAATCCTATTGTACATTTACAATCTTGTCCATTGGACTGAATTTCACATCCCCAAAAGAAACTTCATTCTTTCCTCAAGCAAGTAGGCACATGGATGATGACACATTCACTTCCAAGTGAGAATTAATTTAATATAGCATTAAAATAATGAAAAAATAAATATATAGTATTAAAACAGTTAATTGTCTATTATTAAACAGTGGTATTCTTAGTAAACACCCATAGCAATATTTATATGATAAATAAGTATGTAGTATTAAAATAATTTAAAAATAAACCTTTAGACGAAAAACGAAGGAGATCATAGATAAGTCTCATTGTAATTTTTAAAACAAAGATATGTTTTATTACTTCTCTTTCCGAATTTTTATTCAATATTCATTAAAAGCAAAAACACACGTTACTCAATAAAGAAGCTTTACACAAAGATGCACAGATTTTGTACATGAATAAGAATTTCAACAGACATATGAGCCTTGCAAAAACAAGTGTTCTGTAGAACACTTTTCTATAGGTTATTAAAGGTGTTTGGTCAAACAAGATGGGCAAATACTGTATACTCTAGCTCCCTCCTGTAGATCCCCATTGTACATCAGGGATTAAAGGCTCAGAGAAACCCTACAGTAACGAAACTAAAAAAAAAAAAAAAAAAAAGTTTAATCCAGTGTATTCTAAATGTATGTTATCACAGAGCATGTTTTTCTCAACAAATTTCTTCAAACCCTTCCAAATAAAGATCCACAGAGTATCAGTATATAAAACACAGGCTTGTACTAAGGGTTATATGTCCTTTAATGGTATGAGGTTTAATTCAGTTTTGAAAGAAGTTTCTACTTCTAAAGCAAATTTTCATTTGGCATATCTGTAATAATAATAATAATAGAGTATGCCATTAAAAAGTTATAAAATAAAAATAAAAAGTTCTTAGGGTAATCTAGATTGGATTAAAAATACAAAAACAATAAGACGACTTTAGGGGAAGACAAAACCATTTTAAACAATGCAGTGGGAAATACATTGGTTGGGTGTTTGAAATAAATGTCATTTTATTTTCCCCTAGTTACAAATTGTGGAAAGATGTTTTCTGGTAAAGGCAATAAAGGTTATTTGGAGACTAATATGAAAGCCCCCAACCGAAGACATTTCTTTGGGGTCAGAAATTGCTTTTTCACCTTCAGGGTCATACAAAGTTATGGATGAGGCATGCACTCATTTCCTTTTTATGATTGTTTTCTTTTACGTGCCACATGTTTCTTGCACTCAATTTTCTCTTAAACGTTTTTTTCTTCAAATGGGATTTTGGTGACTGAATCATTCCAGTTTATTGCCATAAAAAGGAAAACAATATTTTTAGTTGCATCAGTCTTATCCCTCTCTCACCTTAGAAGAAGAAGATACTATTCCTGAGGTGATGGATATTGTGTTTTTCAATTTCCCCAGGGGTTCCCTGGACTATTTCAAGTCATAAAGAACCTTCCACAGGCCCAGTGGGATCTAAGGGACATCGCTACTCCTTGTCTCTGAATCCAGAACCGTTTCGATGGGCTTGAGCGATCTGAACCTGTGCTCCACTTAGCATGAGAGCCACGGACCTGACGTTTTTGTTTGCAAGAGGCAGCAATGGTGGTGGAGAACCATTGTATCATAAGAATTGCAATGGTCACAAATTTATTTCCAATGGGATAAAGTCATTTTTGACACTGGAGACTTTATGGAATATATACATATTAAAATAATATGCAAAGTTGTGTTCTTTTTTTATTCTAAAAAATTGTGCATTTGGGACATGTCCTATTAAATGTATCAAGTCCTCCTTGCATGTCTTTTATTTTTTTAAATAAATTTATTTATTTATTTGTTTGTTTTTGGCTGTTTTGGGTCTTCGTTGCTGCCTGCGGGCTTTCTCTGGTTGCAGCGAGCGGGGACTACTCTTCGTTGTGGTGCGCGGGCTTCTCACTGCGGTGGCTTCTCTTCTTGCGGAGCATGGGCTCTAGGCGTGGGGCTTCAGTAGTTGTGGCGCACGGGCTTAGTTGCTCTGCAGCATGTGGGATCTTTCCGGACCAGGGCTCAAATCCGTGTCCCCTGAATTGGCAGGTGGATTCTTAACTACTGTGTCACCAGGGAAGCCCCTGCATGTTTTTTAAACATCATTTAGAAGTATATTTATCAACTGCGTTACTAGTTCATAGAAGTAAAGTTTGCTTAGTGTACATTTATTATCTTAAAACACCCTTTCATAACATAACCTCCACAGAGAGAATGCTTACCACGTATATGGAAAAACATATAAAGCGACACCAATGCGCTCCATATCAGAAGCAGAGACATCTAATAGTCAGACCTTAACCTGCATATTAAGTTCTCATGTCCTTGAGTTAAGAAAAGTGAATTAACTCCTTATGCACGTGGTCAGGTTATCATTTTCTCTGAAAAGTTGCTCTTTGGGGTTAGATCATAGCACTGAATAGGGAAATCTCCTTCTGGAAGGTCACTGACTGTACTTGACAGGATAGACATGAACCAGCCGTCAGAACTCTGTCACGTGTGCATCAGCGCTTCGGTGGCTGGAAAAGGTTCAGGAAACACACAGAAAAGAGGAACCTCAAGTCATCCAACGGGTGCTTCCACTCAATCCCAGACTCCAAATTAAAGAAAGGAGGTGTGAATTCTACCAAGTTCCACTTAATTCAGTCGACATTCCTCCTCTCCTTCCTGACAATGACAAAGTGCTTCAGGAACTGGAGACATGGAGTTTTCTGAGATCTTCCGAGATCAAGAGCAGAGCTGCTGGCTGCTCAAATGCACATTGCACAAATCCCTCTCCTGGGCTTCAAAAGTAACACACAGTGCTGGGGAAAGAGCCTTGACACAAGTCTCATATCTTAACCAAAAGTTATTTCACAGTTGATCACATTTAAATACCAAAGGTAAAACTATAAAACTTTTAGAAAAACTTTTAGGAGAAAATCTTTGGGATTTAAGGCTAGGCAAGGACATGACAACAACAGCATGTTCTATAAAAAGCAAAAATTAATAAACTTCATCAAAATTTAAAAAATTTTCTCCAAGAAAGACTTTGTTAATAGGATGAATAGACAAGCTAAAGACCAAGAGAAAAAGTTTAAAAGCCACATATCTGACAAAGGACTAGTATCTAAAATATATTGAGAATGTTGAAGATGCAAAAAAATAAAATAAAATAAAAACATGAAAATACCCAACCAGAAAACAGGCAAAAGGCATGAAAAAGCATGTCACTGAAGAGAATGTACAGATGGCAAATAAGTATGTGAAAAGATGTTCAAAATCATTAGCCATTAGGGAAATGCAAAGAGATATCACTACATACCTATTAGTGCAGCTAATAATATCACATATAGAGACAACATCAAATGACGGTGAGGATGCAGAGAAAAGGAATCACTTAGGCATTGTTGGTGGTAACGTAAGATGGTACAGCCGCTCTGGAAAATTATTTGGCCATTAAAATCTAAACATTCAACTGCCATTCAACCCAGAAATTACACTTCTGGGCATTTATCCCAGATAAATGAAAACTTATGTTCACACAAAAACTTGTACATGAATGTTTATGGCAGCTTTACTCATAATGGTCCCAAGCTAGAAATAACCTAGATGTCCTTCAGTGGATGAATGACTAAACAAGCTGGTATATCCAGTCTATGGAATGCTACTCCGCAACCCAAAGGAATAAACTGAGGGGACACACAACAGCCCCAGTGAATCTCCACAGAACTACGCTGAGTGAAAAAAGGGAAACTACACCTTACAGGATTCCTTTCATGTAACATTGTTGGAATGGCAAAGTTATGTAAATGGAGAACAGATTAGAGGTTGCCAGGGTTAAGGATGGGGTGATGGCAGGAGGGAAGTGGGTGTGGCTATAAAAGGACAACCTGAGGGACCCTTTTGGTGATGGATGTTCTGCATATTGACTGATCACTGTTGATATTCTGGCTGTGATCTGTGCTCTAGTTTTGCAAGATGTTACCCCTGGGGGGGACTTCCTACGGGTCCACGGGATCTCTCTGTTTTATTTCTCACAAGGGCATGTGAATTTACAAGTACTTCTAAAGAAAAAGTTTAATTATAAAGGTTTATATATATATGCACAAATATATGTCTGAGTTGCAGTATTCACTTGAATTGCATACAATGAATACAAATCATTTTATATTTTATTTTTTATTATATGAATGTATGTGTATACACATGTTTAATTTCAAAATTCAAAGGAATGAAACAATATCAGGATTCAACACAGGAATCGTGTTATTTCTGCATGTTCCTTCATGACAGAAAGCAACATGGGCTTCAGGATTGTGAAATTATGGATATATACTGGCAAATCTGAAGATGCACACTATATATTGTCACTCATTCCTGGGGAAAATGACTCCTTCTTTCGGAATAAAAAAATACTAAATCAAATGAAAAGTCCTTTCTCATGAACACAATTACTATTTACCAAGAGGCTTCATTAATGCTATTACTGGGGGCCAGAGGGAACAAATTAAAGGCCAAGATTTCTCAGACAGGAACGCTGAAGCCTCGGAAGGCGTGAAAGATTTTAGTTTGTCAGCGGGACCACAGGCATTAAAACACTTGTGCAGACAGAGAGTGATGTTAGTATACGAAAACATTAAATACCCTTTATGATCTGTTACTCAAGCATCCTCTGTAACAATGTTTCAAAAGTGGAACATTTGCTTTCATGGTCTTTGTACTGAATAAGCACTTAATAGCTATGAAAATATGTCATTATAGTAGACTATCAAACGTAAGTGTAAATTGAGTTCTACAATTAAAAAAAAACTTCAATATGCAACAAAATAAATCAATCACTTTGATTCTGCACAATAGGGAATGTGAATTCCATTAAAGCAAAAAAAGTTGAGTCCCATATTTCATGCTAATTAAATCAAAATATAATAATTCAAGAGCTATTTATATTGCAGCTATTAAACTAGACAATAAATCCCCTCATCCTACAGATTTTCATTTTCAAATTCAGGAGTCACTTATTTTTTTGTAATAATCATCCTTATACTTTTTCTGTTGCTTATAGTAAGATCTGAGTCCTCCATCTGTGTAACATTGGATTTTTTAAATTAACTTGTTTCAATTGTTTTAAATTAACTTTTAAAATGATTTCAAAGAGTCTCATAATCAATTATTGGAAAGAGAACATTAGTGGTATATAATACATGTCCAATTTAGGCAATTTCTGTAAGTCAAATAATTTTTCTATTTCTTGCAAATAAATGTTCTAATATTTGTTTGCTAGTTATAAAACTATATTTTTGAGATCTGCAAACCACATAGTTGTAAAAATTAGACCATGTAAGAGAATGCACTTGGAAAACTTTTAAAAGACATAAAAATATGACAGACTACTAGTGTTCACAACAGTACTTTAGTCACTTGTGTCAGTTAAGTTCCAAAGACTGCACTGGGAACTAAGCTAACTTCCTCCTTTATAAAGGAATTGCAAATGCTCTGAGAAAAAATACTAATTAGCACTTCTATTTTCATCATGTCAAATATAGAATCTATGGGGAACCAAGTATGTCTGTTCCTGAAGATCTAAAAATACTTTAGACTTTAGAGTTATTTTAAAAACACTTTATATCTATTTAGTAACACAGATATTTACACTTTGAATGCATCATAAAATCCTATGTTTTGCATCCTCATAACAGTGAAGAATCCTTCATTCAGTTATCCAAAGAGATTTTAGTTTCTTTATATCTAAAGTCACAATCAAATGAAAACCTCACCCTCCACAGATCCTGTTCTAAACATCTATCCCATTAGTCACCACTGTTAAATTGATCCTCAGCTTTTAATAAGTATGAAAGATAAAAATCTGTGTTCTGACACAAGACAGACTTGAGGAGAGAAAAAGATGACTATCACATTTTTCATTAAACATTCTGCAAATCCACCTATTCTTTACTGATAATAAGTGCACGATTAACAATTTCAACATGTTACAGAAACCTCAGGTGGTTGCAGCCATGCAAGTATCTGGTATCATAACGTTAGTGTGATCAAGTGATAGTTAACCTGTTTACTATCTTTTCCTGACTCTAAATCAAAACTGCACTATCTGCACGCCTTCCTGCCAAGCAAGTGTCAGGAGAATCTTATTTTTGTCAGTTTGAATTGAGTAGTGTGAAACAGGAGGCCAAAGAGTTGGGGAAATCTAATTTGAGAGCTGCAGACTGTGTCATTTATCACATAATACTTCCCTAGAGTCAATATATCTCTAGAACTGAGAATAAATAATAGCAGTCCCTTATATTTGGGAAAAATTGATAAATCAAAGTGCTTTTGTGTTCCTTACCTTTGAGAGCAGTCCTCATCAAAACTGTGGGTGGTAAAAAGTACAGTGCCCTAATTTAACCTAAGTCCATGAAAATTGTGCACATGCCTGTTTACAGAGCTGTTAAGATGGGGCTTAGCCCCAAGCCATGTTTTCTTTCATGGGCAGAAAAACAGTGCCTCTGTGATGCCTGTTCTAAAAATTATATAATATTACATGTGTATGCATATGTGTGTATACTTTTGAGAGTTTTCTGTTACAGGATTATGCAGTTTACTATAGTTTAAGTGAGTCTTACAATGCTTAAAATTATATACATAAAAATATATTTTATATATAATACAATATATAATGTATATTATATACCTATGTTGTATAGTATATTATAATATAATATATTATATTATATATATGTATTTTTTCCACTTCCACTCTGATAGGATTGCTAAATCTGGACAGTTTATATTCTCTTTAATACTGCTAAATGCTTCCAAGCCTATTACTCAAATCTGCACCTCAAATTTTTTTTTTAATCACCTTAATAAGAACGTGAGTTATCTGGGGAGGACAAGTTCTTTTTTTAAAATTTATTTATTTAATTTATTTTTGGTTGCGTTGGGTCCTCATTGCTGCACTCAGGGTTTCTCTAGTTAAGGCAAGCGGGGGCTGTTCTTCGTTGCGGCGCGCCGTCTTCTCACTGCGGTGGATTCTCCTGCTGTGGAGCACGGGCTCTAGGCGCACGGGCTCAGTAGTTGTGGCACATGGGCTCAGTAGTTGTGGCTCACGGGCTCTAGAGCGCAGGCTCAGTAGTTGTGGCACACGGGCTTAGCTGCTCTGTGGCATGTGGGATCTTCCCAGACCAGGGCTCGAACCCATGTCCCCTGCATTGGCACGTGGATTCTTAACCACTGCGCCACCAGGGAAGTCCAAAGACAAGTTTTAAGTCACTTTTAAAATTCAATTCAACACACATCTACTGGGTGGTTGCCCTTGTAATTGGAACCATCCTAAAGACTGAATATTAGAGCAGAAATATTAAAAATATAAATAATTTAGGAAATTCAGTCTCACTAGAACCAATAACCAAAAAAAAGAAATAAGCAGAAAATATCGACACATACACAAGAAACAAGGTAACAAAAGACAAAATACTTCTAAGTGTCAAAAGTGAGGCAGAGATAAATGCAGTAACTAGTGTAAAATATCTGACTTCTGAATACCAGGATATTCAGTAACAGCCAAAAAGTTATAAAATAACTAGTGGTGAACATTATACAGGGGGAAGTGTAAAAATGATATAAAATGGGTTCTTATTTATTCTTTGGGCTCAGAGAATCCTCCTACAAGGAGTGCTGTTTAACTGTCACTCGGGAAACGGACAGGAATAGCAGGCAGTGAAAAGGGGGACAGAGTCCTGGGCAGAAGGCACTGTGCAAGTGAAGGTCAGAAAACAGGAGACAAAAATCCTTAGAAGCCAGGTGGAGGGAGTGGGTGAGGATGGGGAGGTACCCAGGAGCCCCACGTCAATCAGTCGGGGGTCATGTAACAGGACTTTATTCTCCAGTCAGAAACTGGAGAAGGACTTTTGAAGTGGGGGCTTAGCGTGATGAGATTTGCTCTTGGCCAAGGTGGCTTTCCTCAAGTGCAGGTTCCGCACAGTCGCCCTGCTCTGAGCAGCCCTTAGACAGAGTCTGGTGTGGGCGAGACCCCGCAGATGTGGGCTCGGGCAATGAAGGGGAAATGCAAGGTAAGAGCAACAACATGAGGTCTTGTTGGAGGCTGGGTCTGGACTGGATTGGATGTGGTGGCGGGGTAGATCCAGACATGCCAATTTTGACATGTCTGCAAGATGTCCAAACGGATTTATGTGTTTGGCCCCTTAGAGCTTCACAAGACAGGTGTGAGCTCCAAATAGAGAGTTTTGAAGTGATGACCTTCTGGATCTTTGTCCACACCCAGGGAAGAAAGAACATTGCTCAGAGAGAGAGTGAATAGAGAGAGCAGATGACTTAAGACCAGGTCCCAAGGAAACCAGGAAGAGGAAGGTGAGACTGCAGGAGACAACAGAGGGACCAGCAAGGCAGGAAGGGTCTGAGGGACAGTCCAGGGAAAATAATATTTCAATATTATTGTGAAAATCCAGGGAAAATAATATTTCAACAAGGTGGAAAGTGTCAGATGCACTGAACTTCTGCAGGAGGTCACCTACGAGAACCACGAAAAGGTGTGTGTTGATTGAGACTCATGGCTTATTTTTGACCATGACAAGAGCAGTGAAACCGAGGTGATGGGGGCAGAAACAAACCAGGGGGCTGCAGGATGATTTGGAGGTGAGGAAACGCACACAGCAGGCCCAAAACATGTTCTAGATGAAGGAGAAAAACAGGATGCTCAAAAGCGGCAAAGGGTTGTGGTATGTATTTATCTTAAATTGTGATTTGAGCGTCTGTATACAAGGAGTGAGGAGTCAGAGGAAAGGATGAAAATGAAAGAAGATGAGGACACACCGGGCAAGGTCCCAGCAGCCAGAGGCGTATCCATGATAGGACCAGCCTTGCTTGGGAGAAGGCGTGACTATCCCAAGCTAACAGGAGTGAAGAAACAGAATGATGTCTGCTGGAGGAAGTGGAAGGAAATCCTTCTGACAGGTTTATCTTTGTGAATGAAGACTCCAGATCATCCACTGCCCCGAAGAGGAGACGAGGAAAGGGGCGAAGGTTTGAAAATGAGGTGAATGGGACCCAGGGTTCCCTGGCAAAATAAGTGACTGTAGCTCAGCCGCATGAGGGTGGGGGTCCCACAGTCACTGGGAAGAAGCTCTTGGTTCACGCGTCTCCTTCTCACCAGAGGATGCTGGGCAGACGCCATGCAGGAAGCCCACGGGCCAGGGAACTTAGCACGCGGTAAGAGACTTGATTTTAAGGATAAAATGGCTGCAGACAGAAAAGAAGTATCGGGAATTTAGGAGGAACCAATAGAAGGGAGAACAGCGACAGCCTAGACGCCCCAGTAAGTACTAAGAACCGACACAGGCGGGGAAGTGAAGATGGAAAGACCAGCTGTGGGAACAGAGCAGCACGCTCCAGTTCAACTTTGCCGACTGAAGGTGAAGCAGGATGCAGTGCCTCTTCCCAAGAGTGGCTGGTGGAGTGGAGTGGAGACCGCGGGGTGTAAAGCAGGAGCTGAAGACCTCAGAGGCGGGCGTCACGCAAGGGAAGGTGGAGGACACATCCAGGAGCTGCAGGGAAGCAGACCAGGGTCCTCACCAGGTGGGCCGTCCAGAGGAGGCAGACAGAGACAAGGAGATTCTAGGTGAATGGCATATGTTTCCCCATAACTTTTAGGAAGAGCAGGCAACGTCTGCCTTAGTAGCACTGGATCCCCGACCCCAGCACTGATGAGGAGCACAGCAGGAAGGGGTTCAATACTGGTTGGTGAATAAATAAAGTAATACACGAATAGATGAATGAGTGGTTAGTTCATTAATTCCTAACTATTACACCAATGTGTTCACACACATTATGAGGACAAGGGCGACCTGGACAGGGTGTGGTCAGATGCTTATCTCAATATTTGTCACAGTGATTCAAATTTTCTATGTTCTCCTCACTGACTCAACTTATTTCTGCATGACACGCTTTTAAAGACATTGTGATAATTCAGTCTGTAAAATGTAGAAGCATTCCCTTCTCATTCAAGCAAGGTAGCATAACTCTGCCTACTGCACTGTGTTGACTGGCAGTTACATCCGAGGTCCTGGGGGCGGGGGGCCATGCTGGGACTCCCCACAGAAATCACTGCTGCCTGAGGAATGATTTATGAGCTTTCAGTAGGAGTAAGATTTAGATTAGCAGAAAGGTACGTACAGATGATCCTCCCACTAGTAGTTTTATAGAAAAGGGTTGATATCTCTCTCACAGTAAGTATTAGATACATCCTCAAGGAAAGGGAACCCTTTGTGCACTGTTGGCGGGAATGCTAACTGGTGCAGCCACTGTGGAAGACAGTGGGGAGGTTCCTCAAAAAATTAAAAATAGAGTTACCATATGATCCAGCAATCTCACTTCTGCACATAAGATCAAAGGGAATGAAAACAGGATCTCAAAGAGATACCCGCACTCCCATGTCCACTGCAGCACTATTCACAATAGCCAAGATATGGAAACAACCTAAGTGTCTATCTACAGATGAATGGATAAAGAAGATGCAGTACATGCACACACACACACACACACACACACACACACACACACACACACTGGACTGTTATTCACCCATGAAAGAGAAGGAAATCCTGCCATTTGTTACAACATGGATGGACCTTGAGGACATTATGCTATGTGGGATGTCAGGAAGAGAAAGACAAATACTGTATGATAGCACATATGTGGAATCTGAAAAAGCTGAATTCATAGAATCAGACAATAGAATGGTGATTATCAGGGGCTGGGGGCTGGGGGTGAATGGGGAGATGTTGGTCAAAGGGCACAAACCTCCAGTTACAAGATGAATAAGTTCTGGGGGTCTAACGCACAGCATGGCGACTACAGTTAAGAACACTGCATTATATACCTGAAAGTTGCTAAGATAGTAGCTCTTCAGTGTTCTCACCACCAAAAAGCAGTGGTAATTATGTGACGTGATGTGGTGTGAACTACAGTGGTGATCATTTTTTAGTCTCTAAATGTATCAAATCAACCTGCTGTACACCTTAAACTTACACATTGCTATGTATCAATTATTTTATTATTTTTTTAAAATTGAGGTATAGTTGATTTACCGCATTATTGAATATATTAGTTTCAGGTGTACAACACAGTGATTCAATATTTTTATAGATTATACTCCACCTAACATTGTTACAAAACAATGGCTTTATTTCCCTGTGCTGTACATATCTTTGTGGCTTATCTATGTTATATATAATTGTTTGTACCTCTTAACCCCCTACCCTCTCTTGCCCTTCCCCACTTCCCTCTCCCCACTGGTAACCACTAGCTTGTTCTCTCTACTCGTGAGTCTGTCCCTGTTTTTTTTTTTTTTTTTTTTTTTTTATTCACTAGTTTGCTTTATTTCTTAGATTCCACATATGCAATAAGTCAGTTACATTTCAATAAAACTGGAGGGGAAAAAAGATACGTCCCCAAGAATAGGGAAGATGCCATTTATGTGTCCTGTTTTTCTCTGTTCCTCTTGTTATCAATCTTGTTAGTATTAGACAAAGCCAACCACAGCTAAAACCCCAACACTCTGTGGAATCCAGGATTTAGAATTTAAACTAAATTCTAAATAAGCCAGAATCTTAGTCTCAATAATTCAACACACATCAGTTCTACCCCTGTTATGAGCTGGGTGCGGGTAATCAAAGGTGGATAAAAACTCTTTGGCCTCTCTGGGTGTGAGTGGCCAATGATAAGAACATACGATCAGTTTTCCACCAGCCCCACAAGGGGAGTCCCAAGAGAGCAGTGGGTGAGCCATCTAGCTGCACCTGCTGTGTCCTGTCTCTGTGCAGAAACTTGGTACAGGCGCCCCCGGGGCTCTATGGCCGGTTCTCTCCTATAAACAATCGCACTCTGCTCAGCAACTGGCAGCCCCAAGGGTCTCTCTTGTTTTGAACAACAAATGATTTTTTTTTAATGAAAATGTACCTATTAAATTATCCTTCAATAAAGTAAATTAGGAAGGGATGTTATGTAGCTGCTAAGTTAGGACCATTATTTACAGGGAAATCAAGCTCATGGAATCTGAGGATGCAAGATCGCCCTGGAGCTGTTCTCCCTAGAGTGGGAGAGCTGAAGAGTTCGGACCACTAGAGGCTCAGCTGAAGTTTATTTAACCCCTAGAGTAAAGGTCAGTTTTGTGAGCCGAACTCCATTTTCTTGCATTTTATGCATGATTAAATAGTAATTAAACTTTAACGAAAAGTGTTAGGCTGATTACAATTAACATAATTGCACTAGTCAGTTCTTACTCTCATGGTTTACATGCTGTGCGGAGCTGGCAGGACAATGGACATTGAATGGGGTTTGAATATCTTGTGAGCACCAACAGTTCATTTTTCTAGTGGAGAAAATGCTTAGAGCAAAGGGAAGGTAAACACACACATACGGAAGGCTGCGGTGTGCAGCTGCTCCCTCAGTGGCCATTAAGCCTGCACACAGACACACAGCACTGGGGCTAAGAATCACTGTCCCCGCACCCCAGCAAGCAGTTGTTCTTCTCCCAAGACTATTAGAAAGCAGGGAAAGAATGATCATTTTTTTAATAAAATAAGGAAATTTAATCAAATAATAGATTAAACTATGTTCATTTAAATTAAAACATGGGTATTAATCTTTATAAAATGAAAATAGTCTGCTTGGTTTCCAACTGGTATCAAAACATTAAGGAAGGGTAAATAAATGTATAAAGAACTATAAAACTTAAAAGGTCAACAAAGATGCATACATGTTATTAAATCTGTCTAATGCGTTTTTTTACCAGTGAAAACACAGTCTATACTGGCCACTACTTCTGATAATAAATGTCATATAAAGACCATTAACACTGGACAGAAACTAACTCAGAAGTGAAAGAATCTTTATTATTAAAGGCTTTTCTATTAACATTTTTGAATGAAGCTGAAATCAGTAATGAAACATCCTTTTTGGTACATGGCATAGTGTTTGTCACACAATCAAGATCATCCTAATATTTTCAAGATTTGCATCGTTGGAAAGTTTTCAAGCATATTTGATTAGAAAACAAGTTTTAGCCACTGACTGTATGTCATGTTCTAGACATTCTGCCCTCCAGGAACGTAGTCTAGTAGACTGCAAGTAGGATGCTCACACACGATGGGATAAACACTGTATCAGAAATATGAGCACTGAATTTGGGCACTGTAAGTGACAATGTCATTAATTCTGCTAAAGGGGTCTAAAAAGATGGTGTGTCCACATGTGGATTCATTAAGCAAGCAAAGAGAAAACAGCCAAGAGCAGTGTGTAAAACAAACATATACCAAATATGTGCATACAAATACATACACGCCTCTTGCTTGCGTGTATGTTACAGGGGGGTTGACAGGGTGGAGGGCAGTAATTAAGGATGAAAACTGAAAATGTAGAGTTTTGCATAAGTTTGCATACAGGCTTTTATATCCTTTATTTTGGCAACGGGGAGAATCAGAACTCTCTCTGGCTGAGATGGGAAGACAGTGGAGAGTTCTGACCAGAGCAAGGTGCCTCATTAAGACCCATCCTGGTCCCTCTGATCAGGTAAGATTGTAAATGGACAAGAGCGGGGAGACGAAGCCAGTCTGTAAGCCATGGAAGCTCGGTCCAGGGTGGAAGGACTCAGATCAAGGTGGTAGGGGTACAGGGGGAGAGATGTGGGATTTTGAATATGGACCCTACTGAATTTGATGCTGGATTATATGTGGGGTGGAAGATAAAGGGGCGACTCAGAATGCAGCTGACATTCACCGAGATGGGAAAACTTGAAGGAAACCAGGTTTGAGAAAGGAGAGGATTGGAAATGTGGTCACGTTTCACGTGTTATGTCCTCTGCTTTCTATCCCCACATCAAGTTGGAGGGAGACCTCGGGTACTCAGGGGAGAGGTCTTGGGAGGCTGACCGATGGAACCTGAGGAGTCAGTACTGATGGAGAGAAAGAGACATGAGGATGGGCCCTACTGGAATCCAACCTTTACAGCTTGGGGAAGGAAAGATGAGAACCAGAAAAAAGACTATAATGGAGTGGCCACTGGAAGAAGGAGGACCAAGAGGGGATGGGGAGATGGAAGGCAGTTAAAGAAGGTGTTCTAATAATAGAGAAATTGTCAAAATTAAAAAGCCACAACCAGGTATGGATTATGTGACTGAGAGGGAGGGTGACATTGATGTTAAATCCTTACACTTTAACTTTATTGAGAAAAGTCTGATTATTCAAGTGTCTCTAGGAAAACGAACGTTCAAATAAGGGTTTTCCCTCCAATAACTGAGTTACACCTACAACGCGAAGTTCACATAGTATTGGCATACTATCAAGTTAAAATGGTTTACCAAGAAAACTAATTTAATACTATTGAATACATGCCATTTTTGCTTTGCAATAAAGGTCATACTCAAAGTATCAATTATTTGAGGAAAATATTGAAGTTCCATTATTTTTTATTTTATTTTGAAATCATAGATAAGCGCTAATACTTCAAATTCTAACATTAGCTTGTCTTAGGAATGGCAGCGCAATCTAACTTACACATAAAGTACCTCTTTTTTTTAAGTCCCAGGATCATAAAGACAAATAAATGGGCTTTTCCTGCCTTCCACTTACAGAAGAGCAGCAAGGCTTCTTGAGCTGGAGGGATAGGCTCTTTTGCATGTTTCAAGGAGATTCAAGCCTTTGGTTTAGAAAGACTCTAGCCTGATTTTAGTTTTATGGCTGGATTCTCCAGTGGGGAAAGGATGGCTCAGAATTGCAGGAGTGGAGAGTGGCACACTGGTCATGGGTGTAGGGAGGTTGACCAGATATCCCAGCTTGCCATTGCTGAAGGGGGTTCCTGGGACATAGGAATGTCAGTTTCACAGGCTTGACAATGTTCCTTTGGGAACTGTATCATTTGGGATGCAACACAAAACATATGACACACTTCCCAGAGATCATTTGAGAGGGTTTCTTTACCAATGTTGGGTTTGGAGAAGCCCAGGTAGAAGTGTGGTCACTGGGAGTTGGTTACAGAAACCTGGAAAGGGACATGTATGGATACGGCTTCTTGAGAAAAATAGTGAGCGTTGGCTGAGGGACTCTGATAGGGAGGTGTCACACGCCGACACCACTCTCCTCCCTGCACCTCTCATCTCCTGCCCGAGCCCCCCACTGGAGGAAGCCAGGCAGAGGGCACAGAACATAGTCCACGCATGTCCACCACTAGGATCAGAGTAGACTGAGAAACGGTGGACAGCAGATCTAAAAAGGCAAAGGGAAAATACATGATGCAAGTGGAAAGGTGCTCAGAATTTGGTGCAATATCTTCAATTCACAAATAAAGCAATAAAGAAAGAGACAGGTCAGTTTCAGATCTCTAGAGGTCAAGATAGAAACCCAAATTTTCAGCATCACAATTCAGGCCAAGTTTTTCTAAATTATGCCAAGCAAAGTTTTTATATCTTGTTTTTTCCTTCCCATAGAGTTTTAAAGACCATGCAGAAACCCATTCATACAAAAGCCTCAGAGTCAACATTTCATTTTGAAATGGTATTTCCCAGAGTGTATACCAAATGCTATGTTAAACCATATGAAAATGCTAACATTCAACCATTTTTATCTGCAAAAATGACAATTCCATATGGTTCAAACTAGAACACTTGGAAAGCCAAGTTAAAAAAATTAAGCAAGTTTCATTTCTGTAGGAACTTTAATGGGCGTGTTCATGTTTATCACTTCCTAAGCATCAATATGTCAATTAAGTATATTATTTGTATAATTATAAATATAGAACATAAATGTCTATGCTCTCAAATAACTATAATAAAGGATTCTCCTTTGTCTTTAACCCAAACTAGGAAGATGTCTTTTGAAAGAGAAAATCACGAGGAATATAGAAAAATAAGTGGCTTCTTGGTTCCACGTGAATTTTAAAAAGGGAAGATTTTAAAAGGCCAGGAACAAAACAACATACTCTTACCATATAATCCAGCAATCACACTCTTTGGTATTTACGCAAAGAAATTAAAAACTTATGTCCACACAAAAACCTACGTGCAAATGTTTATAGCAGCTTTATTCATAGTTGCCAAAAGTTGGAAGCAACCAATATGTCCTTCAGTAGGTGATGGATAAATAAACAGTGATACATCCAGACAATAGAATACTATTCAGCACTAAAAAGAAATGAGCTATCAAGCTGTGAAAAGACATGGAGGAACCTTAAATGCATGTGACTAAGTGAAAGAAGCCAACCTGAAAAGGCTACAGACTGTATGATTCCAACTATATGACACTCTGGAAAAGGCAAAACTATGGAGACAGATAAAAGATCTGTGGTTGCCGAAGGGTTGGGATGGGGGAGGAATAAATAGGTAAAGCATAGAGGATTTTTAGGGCAGTGAAACTGCTTTGTATGATACTACAATGAAGGACACATGACGCTACACATTTGTCCAAACCCACAGAATGTACAGCACCAAGAGTGAACCCCAGTGTAAACCGTGGACTCTGGCTGGTGACACGTCAGTGTAAGTTCATCAGTTGTAACAAATGTACCATCTGGCGGGGGTGATGATAACAGAGATGGCTGTGTATGTCGGGGGAAGTGGGAGTTATATTGGAAATCTCTGTACCTTCCTCTCAAATTTGCTGTGAACCTAAAACTGCTCTAAAGAATAAATTCTATTTAAAAAAAAGAAAAAGAAAAAGAAACCAAGGCCAGGAGAGTATAGAATGGGTAGGAAAGGAAAACAAACATAACCTCATAATGGTACCAACTTTTTCATTTTGCCAAACAAGGACATTACATCACACATCTTTCACCTACTCTCACCACCATTTCTAAAGATGGAGGCCATTTTTATCTCATAAAAAAGAGCAAAAATGATATAACCTTGGAATAAAAAACATTTTTTCCCAAGGCAGGATAGCAGAAGCAAACTTACCTTGATATTTTTGCCATAAACCAGTGAAAATTTTACCACGTAGAGATTCTATTCCATGAACACATGTTCACAAACTACTGCCTCAAAGCACAGCGAACCAGAGGTAAGAAACTGTGCAGACTTTAACCTTAATTTTATTACCAACCTCTTAAAGCATCAAATTGACCTAAGTCCATTTACTCATGTAAATCCTAAATATGGCTCACCAGTGACCTGCCCAGAGATAAACTGAGCCAGAATATGTTTATGTGCAAATTCTGCTAGTTTTACGATGACGGCTGACCCTGGGTGCTACCACATTATATGACACCTCTACACGGTGCGATTTGAAGGGTTCGCAAAGACGGAACTGCCACAAAATATCTCCACCCCTTCCTTCTCAGGAAACTGTTCCTTAAAAATGGGCTAGACAGTGAAGGTGGGAACCATCTTCAAGAGGTAACAGCTTCAAAGTGCAAATGTGGTGCCCACTAAATCCTGCAGAGATTACTATCCTACATAAGCTACGTGAAACATCAGCCCTGAGGAGGGAAAAAATGCAGGGCCCTTCTATTCAGGGAAGTTGAGAGCAGACAACTGAAGCAGCCTGGAGACATCAAGACTTCCTGGCACCAACCAGGGAGTGAGGGAGCCTGGCGCTGGTGCTGGGTGTGGCGGGGAGCACAAAAGATAAACCTGACCTCCTGGTAGAGACCCACATCTGTCCTGGGCCCAAGTTTAAATATTTACTGATTAACTCAAACCTTTAAAGTAAGGTTTTTTCCCTCATAACTAAGGAGAGCCACTGTCTATCCCCATCTGAGAATGAACAGAATTTCCCAAGACAAACCATTCTCTTGATGGGTGTTTTCAAAATTGTGTATTTTGCTCAACAAAAGGTACACCCTTGTCCAGGGAACCTTAAGACACAGATGCGGATCTGTCTCCCGTGTCCAGATCATGAAGAAGGGGGCCGTGCACCTACTTGAGAACTGGACGGAGAAGCCGGACTTGCTGATGAAGAAGTCGCTGTCGAACTGCAGCGTGAGCGAGTGGAAGGTGCTGTGGATGTCCCCGGGCAGTGCCGAGCCGCTCCACTCCTTCAGCAGGATGGCGCTCTCCAGCGGCCCGTCCCACACCTTCAGGATGTCATGGGCCAGCTCCGTGTCAAACACGATGAAGTGCAGGCTGCAAGGAGAGCACAGCCGGTACGGTGACTGCAAGGACCCTCCTGCCCAGCGAGGACACCCCAGCGCCAAGCCTGGGCACACACCAGCCCGTTTCACCCACACCAAGCCGCACCCCAGTGCGCCTCTCCTTGTCTGACAGTTATGGATGAGCCTGGAGCCTCACAGGAGTGGATTCACTCGTGCACATCAGAAAACAGAAGCACCTACTTCTGTCTGTGATGGATACAGTGAGACCACGGAGTTCTATGCTGAGCTGTGTGTTTAAGGATGAAACCAGGCCTTTTGAGACTGTCAGCTCTTTTTACAATTCAAAGCTTTCTCGGGCACACAAATCAAAAGACGGGTCTGATACAGCTTTGTTTTAAGCTAACAGATGTCGGATGTTAATGCGTGTGATATCAGTGTTGTTCCTGAAATGCCCCACTAGGTGGCAGCATCCTTGCCAGGACAGAAACGCTGGCAGAGATGATGTTTACAGCAGGAGGATACTGTGTACCTGTATCTGAATGATCTCAGCTTATGTTGTGTTTGTTTCTATACATTTTATTTTTGGAAAAAATACATTATTTGAAATACCAACACAAAGGCAGAAATGTGTAGTATAAACTCCTTTCTTCGTAACATTTTAACATACTTCTATCACATTTACAAATATCAAAGCAACTTAAAATCTCTACGTCAGAGGAAGGTCTCTTTCAGTGACGGCAGCAGACCTGTAATTCTTTTTATGGCAATTCAGACAGATAAAACAGTTTAATATCAACAAAAATCTGTATGTGCTGAATGCTTTCATTCATTGTTTTTTACTCACTGCTTAATGCACAAAATTGTAAGAGAGAAAAATCATAATAAATAACATACGAAAAATGGTACACAAATCCCAATTATTTACTTTGTGCATATTATATATTCAAGGAAAATATCTATCTCACCCTGCATAAATATAAAATGTAGTATATCTTAAAATGTTTGATTTAAAATATTTTTAATATAGAGGAAAGTACATAATATAGCAGACACTTGGATACCTACCACCACCAATGTTAACATTTTGCCTTATTTGCTTCAGATCTTTTTTAAAAATAAAATTTTACAGACACAGTCCTACTCCCCTGCCTCTCCACTTATGCATTTGTTTTTCCTCTCACCCCACATTCTGAAATCGTGATGGTCTCTTCTCATTTTTTATAATTTTCACATGCATATGTAGTATACCTATCTCCAAACAATATACAGTACTATTTTGTGTGTTTAACAGTAATTACATACTAGATGTCATTTTGGCATGTATGTGCTTGTACTATTTTCAAGTTGTTTTTTATATTCAGCATAAGGTGAAATTCCTCTAAACTGAAAGATGTAGATTTTGTTAACTCGCTTTAGAAGCATGAGGAAATGCTTCATTTGTCTGGTCCTCTAACAAAAGATAGTTTCTGCACTTTATTATGACAAATGGTGCTCATCCTAGGGTCTCTCTAGGCTCAAGAAGAGAAATGGCCAAGTTGTTCTAGCATGTGACTGTAACTCCTTACAGTCTCACAATAAAGTACAAATGGCTCTGTGTTGTCACATCTTCACCAATACCTGATAACATCAGACTTTAATAGTTGTAAAAAGAGAAAACTTGATGGTCGTGGAAAGGTATCGTGTTTAAATTACATCTCCCTGAATATTCATGAGGTTGAACATCCTTTTGTGAGTCTAAGGCAACCCCCTTTCAATATAGTTCAGCCATTCAACAAACACCTATTGAGCACCGACTGTGTACCAGGCACTCTTCTAGGAATTTTGGATACATCAGTGAACTAAATGCAGAACCCTGCCTTCATGGAGCTTACATGGTTGGTAATGGGGGAGATGAGCGAGAAACAGCAATCATAAAAAATAAGTAAAGAAGACTGCATTTTAGTAAGTGGTAAATGCTACTGAGGAAAGAAAAAAGCAGAGCAGAGTAAGAAGCACTGGTCATGCCAGGATCGGAGGATGGGGGGAGATTTAGGTATTATATGGGGTTGTTGGTTAACCCATGTTGGTGAGGAGAGGTTTGAGCAGAGACTTGAAGGAGATGGAGGGGTTGCTATATTTGGTGTGAGGGGAGAGTGAAGCCCAGCAAAAGCCCGACACAGAGGGCATGGTTTCAGCATTTGAGACCATCCAGGCACCAATTTAACCAGAGCAGAGAGAGGGCCTGATAAGGAAACTGAGGCCAGAGGGATAATGGGTGTAGTGGATGGGGAGGGGGAAAGTGGGGGGCGGGTGGGCAACACATAGGGTTTTGTAGGTTGTTCTGAAGATTTTGGCTTTCACCCTGGGTGACAGACCAATGCAGTGTTTTTGGTGAAGTTATCCCACCTGTGATTTAAAAAAATTGCTCTGCAGTTGTGTCGGCAACAGGCTATAGAGGGCAAGGCAGAATCAAGAATCAGATGGCTGTTGCTCAGAGGAGCTGGACAGGGGAGGTATTGAGAGGTAGTCAGATTCTGGGCACGGTTTGAAGGTGGGGAAAAGAGGACTGGGTGAGCCATGTATGATTAAGAGAGGATGCAAGGTCACTCGAAGGTTTTTGCCTAAGAAACGAGAAAGGTGGAGAGGTCACGGGCTGAGGTGAGAAAGGGTGCAGGTGGAAAGGTCTGTGGGGTGGGACGACCAGAGATTATGATTTGGGCCTGTAAGTTCAAGATGCCTACTGGACATTGAGTAGAGACTTGAGCAGACAGCTGTTCATGCGAATCTGGAGCTTCAAAGAGAACTCTGAAAGGAAATAATAAACCTGTGTCTTCGGAAATAAATGGTCTTAAGCCATGGGACTACATGAGATCATCAAAGGTCTTAGGTGGAGAATAGGACCATGGACTCTGAATTATCTGATCACATATGATTGCCCACTTTTGTAATGCATTCATCTCTTTTATTACTATTTATATATTGTATTATATTCTTGTGGAAGGATTTTGTTACGTACCCTTTATCATTTTAAGAAAAAACCCCCTGCTACTTACTACGCTAGGAAGGTTTTTGTTTTATCTCTTTATGTTGTTGATCATGAACATGTATTCAATTCTATTAAACTACTTTTTCTATACCTGTTTAGATGATCATACAGGTCATTTTTCAATATATAAAATGGGAGTAATTGCAGAGTTCAGCTCTTAATTTTTATTTCCTGTTCTTTACTTGTTCTTGTGATATGAAGGTTATTTTAGCCTCATTAAATGAATCAGATCATTTCCATTTTTTTTCTTTTGGCTGGAAGGTTTTTCCTATATGTTGGTATAATCTATTATTTTCTTAAATTTTCTAAAAGTAATCCTTATTGTAGGGGTATATTTCAATTCCATTTCTAATGTCAATTATTTGGGCCTCCTGTATTTTATCATAATATGTCAGTTATTTTTCTACCAATGATACCTTTTCAAGAATCAGTTTGTGGGTTTGGTAATTCTCTATATTATTTCTTCCATTAATTTCTTTTACTGTATTGTTGTTTTTCAACTACACTTCTTTGAATTTACTCTGATAGCATTTTTCAAATTCCATTAGCTGGAGCTTAACTTGTTGATTTTCAAGCGATCTTCTTTTTCTAATATGTGCATTTAAGGCTATAAATTTCACACTAAGCTGTTAATCATGTGTCTTTTATTTTCAAAATTGAGCATGTGTTTTCTTTCTTGCTACAGATTTCTATTTCTATTCCATTTTGGTCATGGTGTGGAGTATAAAAGTGATTCTCTGTTTTATTGTTTTCACTGATTAGTTTGTTCCTAGTTTGTGATCACGTTTGCACATGTTCCATATTTACTTGAACAGAATGTGCAGTTTCTAGTTGAAGGCTGTATGTCTTTTTAAAATAAGCTTAGTAATTGCATGGTTCAAATCCTCTGTAAACTTACTAATTTGTTACCTGTGTGATTTATGAGTTATAAAGAGTTAAAAGAGGCGCGCTGTGCAATTTCCAATGTCTCCATATAATTTATTTATTTTGTTTGTATTAAGCTATATTCTTAGCTGGATAAAAGTTCCTCTTAACTGTCACATATGTCTGGTGAATATATATCCCTAAACCAATAGTAGTATTTTGTGTGTTAACAGTAATTGCATAATAGGTACACTTACAAGGGAATGACAGGTAGTTTGAATACAGATTCCAGGTTGACAGTTATTTTCCTTTAGTACTTCAAATACCTCTTTCTTTTGGTCTGTATTGTTAAGAAGTTTTCTATCAGGCTAGCTAATATATATCTTCCTTTTTTTAGCAGTTTCTTGGATCTTTTCTCCACCTTTGGTGTTCCTTTGGGCTTACTAGAATGTGTCTAGGCATGCACTGACCTTTACTAATGCTACTCGAGACACATTAGGCTTATTAAATGCAAAATTCACATCATCCAGCAATTCTAGAGACTTAGGGGATGTAGAGAACTACTGCTTGTTGTAACCATCACTGTAGAGTTATTTTACTTTTATACTGTGTGTATGGAGTAGTTGATAAAAATATAAACTAATGAAGAAAGAAAGAAAAAAGGAAATTAATTTAAGTGATAACTATGCATATAAATCTATGGCAATATATTTTAAACTATGCATAAAATGGTTTTCTAGAAAATAGAAATTACTAAAATTGACTCAAGGAAACCAATATAGACAGACATACAGAAATATACATCTTATATTTATCCAAATATTTTGAAATTGGTGATAAACTGAAAACAGGACAAATGTCCAACAACAAAAGAATTAAAAGTTCAGTAAATATTGATATGTAGAAAGTCCATAAAAGTACTGTTAAGTGAACAAAATGTAGAAAACACTATGATTTTTACTTGTCTTGCATAAATAATTTCATTTATTAATTCCAATAATTTCCTATAGTTTTTTTTGAATCTTATATCTTTAGGTGGTAGAATTTAATATTTTTTCCATTACGGAGTTTTAAAAATATAATTCACATACATTTATTGAAGTAAATAAATAATTAAAAGTTTAGTCTCTGAGATTGGGACCAGGATAATGAGATTCACTATTACCACTTCTAATCATTATTCTGGTGACTGTAGTCAGTGCAACAAGGCAAGAAAAAGCCAAAAGATTTGACAAAAAAGGAAACCAATCTTTTATTAATGTAGATAGCATGATAGTTCACATAGAAAAAAATTTAAAACCTAAGAACTCAGAATTAATAAGTGAATTTATTTATACAAGATAAATATAAAAATAGAATTTATTTTCACAAAACAGTCACAAATAGAAAATGAAATAAAAATACTATTTACATTATCATCAAAAAGTGTGCTATAGCTAGGGATAATTCTAGCAAAAGATGTACAGGAGTTCCTCACAGAAAACTATCATTATTGAGACAAATTATGTAAGAGCTACATAAATGGGACAATATACTATATCAGAGATCAGAAAATTCAGAATTGGAAATGATGTCAGGTTTCTCTAAGCTGATCTATTGATATAATGTGATTCCAGTTGAAACCCTAGCAACTTCCTTGTAGAAAGTAACAAGTGTTTTTAAAACTCATATGGGAAATGCAACGGGTCAAGAATAGCCATGGCAATCTATATGAAAAAGAACAAAGCTGGAGGAATACAGTACCAGATATCAGTACTTATTAAGTAATTCAGTGATTAAGATAGAAAGGTATTGCACTAGATGGACAAATAGATCAATGTAATGAAGTTCAGAAACAGGCCTATAATTATATAATTATAATTATCTGGTTTATAACAAAGGTTGCACTACAGTTAATGGAGAAAGACTGACTTTCCAACAAATGGTCAATTGAACTGCACTATGGACAAAAGATTCCTTGCATCGTCCTCATACCTTACACAAAAGTTAATTCCAGATGAAATGAAAACATAAATGTGGAAGATAAAATAGATCTTCTACAAAAAAAACTTAAGCTAATATTTTTTATAACTTTGGAGAGGCAGGATTTCTTAAACTGGACACAAAAACACTAAGGAAAAAAAACAAAAATATTTGATATAACTTAATTTAAATACAGATAAGAAATACACTAACCATAAAAGAAAAATGAGCCAAAATGAATTTGACTCATTGAAATTGAAAACCTGTCTTTACCAAAAGACATCATTATGAGACCAAAAGACCACTGAGTATAAGAATATAGCTGGTTGGGCTTCCCTGGTGGTGCAGTGGTTAAGAATCTGCCTGCCAATGCAGGGGACAAGGGTTCGAGCCCTGGTCTGGGAAGATCCCACATGCCGCGGAGCAACTAAGCCCATGCGCCACAGCTACTGAGCCTGCGCATCTGGAGCCTGTGCTCCACAACAAGAGAGGCTGCAACAGCGAGAGGCCCGCGCACCGTGATGAAGAGTGGCCCCCGCTCGCCGCAACTGGAGAAAGCCCTCGTACAGAAACGAAGACCCAACACAGCCAAAAATAAATAAATAAACAAATTAATTTAAAAAAAAAAAAAAAAGAATATAGCTGGTGAATATATAATCAACAAAAGATTGCATTCAGATGTATAAAAACTATATACTAATCAAAAAGTAAAAGCTAGGCATTCCAGTGCAAAAAGAAATGGGCAAAAAACTTCAACTGACATTTATAAAAGAGGATTGTCAAGAGACCAATAAACATATAAAAAAGTGATGGCCTTGATCAGTCACCAAGGAAAAGCAAATTAAAATGACTACACACTAGAATGGCTAAAATGAAAGGCAGTCAATGCTTAGTGCAGGGGAAGGTGAGGTACCTGGGAGTGACCTACACTGTGATGGGAGTGGCGCTGGTTTAACCACTTCGGGAAATCGTTTGACAGTATCTACCATAGCTGAGTGCAGGTGTACACCTGAGAGAAGAACATGCACACATCCACCAAATAATACATGAAAGCATATCCAACACGACGTCATTTGCAATAACCTCAAACTGGGTAAAAACAATTCACACGTCCATCAACACTCAGAATAAATAAGTAAATCATGGTGTATTCATGCAATGGAATAATTTACCTGTATCAGTGGCAGTGAAGGTTGAGGAAATCAAGACACAAAACTAATCACACTGTATCATTCGGTTTTTATAAAGTTCAAATTAGGATAGTGATTATCCATCTGAAGTTAGGATAGTGATTATCCTTAAGAATGGATCGTTTAAATGGAGCTCAAAGGGCACAATCTGGTTGTGCCCTGGTTGATCTGGTTGCTGGTAACAAGGGGGATTTTTATAAACAAGCTGTATACTTATCATTTGGATAGTCTTATGTGCCTATGTTATATGTTAATGAGAAGCTTACACAGACAAACAAAAAAAGATTCACCCTGATGCTGTAAGTTTTGCCATTTGGGAAATACCTTGCAAATTCAACAACAACAAAAAATGATATAACAAAATTTAAATATAGATAAAGAAATGGCCATTTTTCATTCTAAAAAAAATAATTAAAGTCAATGTGCAGACACCATACCACTAGGTAGGGAAAGTTTAAAAATTGATTTTAAAAAGTATCATCCTGAAGGAACTGTTAGTCATTTCAGACACAGGCATGAAAGAAAAAAAAACAAAACACACTTTGCAATGCACAGTGTCACAAGCTTTAAGAGATGTGAACAAAGCATCAGGTGTGTTTAATTCTGCCTCAAGATGTCTGGGAAGGGCCTTGTCAGGCAGAGAGAAAAAGGAAGGATAATTCAATAAAGAGAATGAGACAGAAAGCGACTAAACAAATACATTCATTAATATGCTAAAAATGTAAAGATACAAAAGTTACAAATATAACAAAAAATGATGCAAAGAATTTTTTTCTTACCAGACTGGCGAAGATTATAAACACTTTATCCAGTTTCAGTGACAATGTGGAGACTCTACCTCTCCATATGCTGTTGAAGCCATATCTACTCTTCATAAAAGCAATTTGGTAATGACTATACAAATTTAAATGTGCATACACAGCAAGTCCAGCTTTAGAAATTCATCGTAGAAAGTACCCTCGAGGTGATATATTGGGAGGATGGTAGCATGGCTGATAACAGTGAAAAACTGAAAACAACCCAAATATCCCAATAGGGTATAGTTTAAATAAATTATGGTGCATTCAGGCAATGGAATCTTCTTCCATGACTAAACAGAATGAGGTGGAATTACAAGTAAGGATATAAAACTTTGACCGTGTTTATTGACTGAAGGAAATCTTCAGAATAATACTAAGGCATGATACTATTTTTCAAAAATAATTAAACAAGTAGATAAACAGATAAATCAAGTTGTATATATATGTATGTATATATATTATATATATGTGTGTGTGTGTGTGTTTGCATAAGAAATTATAAAAATATATACCAAATTTTAAACTGTAGTTATCTTTTGTGTCTAGGATTATAGCAAACTACTTTTCTGGCTTTTTATCTTTCTGCAACACTATTCCAGTATTTCAAAAATTGGGAAAATAAATAACTTTGAATGTCATGACAATGAACTCCAATTTATTCTGCACATAATGAGCAGACAAAATGTGTATTTTTTTAAAGGGGGCAAGTGATATGATCAGCTTTGTTTGATAGAAATATTTGTATTAAGATACACAAAAATGTCTCAACCATTTGACCCAGAAAGAATTTTCCTGGGAATTTATTCTAAGGTATTAATTATAAAAAGAGGCAAAGCTTTACTTGCAATACTATTTGCCATATTATTATGTATAATATTGAAAATTAGAAATAATGTACATAACCAACAAGAGAGACAATATTTAATTATAGACACCCACACTGTAGAATATGCAAAGGTCCATGTAAGACATACGTGAACATGGCAACAATGATGTCCAGTATGGGGATGATGCATGCCTTTCTTTTTCACACTTCTGAAGATGTCTAGATATCATTCACTTTTCAGCCATATGAAATTAATATTTTAATTGAAAACAAATGAAACACGTTCCTTAGAGTGGGAGCAGTGGTTGAGAGGCAGCCCTGCAGGACGGTCAGATACGAGGCCCAGTGAGTCATGCCGGTCTGGACTAGGGAAGCAGCAGCAGTACTGGTGGGGGAGCAGCCCTGGGGGCTCCACGTAGAATTACTGAGACGTGTGATCACACGAGTGTGGGAAGAAGGGAGGAGCTCGTGACACTAAGAGGCTTGCCTGGATGTCTTGCTATGTAGTGACGACCCTACTTCAGAAGGAAGGAAGGGCAGGGCAAACACTGAGTCCAGAGAAGAACACAGACTATTTTCAGATGAGACAACAAGAATGAAATTCTTGTTGAGGGGCTGACCTTTTAACTGGGCCCCCAAAGACGGGAAGAATCTGGAGGTGAGGCAACAAGGAGAAACTGGGGTGGGGAGCACAGGTCAAGAGAGCAGTGATGACAAGGTTGGGACGGGAGACTCATAGACGCTTCATCTGTGCCGAAATGTAACATGCATACGAGTCGTCGGAGGTAAACCTGTAGGGGACCAGACGCCAAGTCGAGAGGGTGTTACAGTTCTGGTTAAGGAGCTTATGTTCGCTGATTAGCAAAGGGGTGGCTGAGAGATGGGGAGGGTGGAGGACGGATTTGGAAGGCTCACTGGGAGAGGATTAAAGTAAGAGCAGAGTAACGGGCCTGGGAAGTAGGAACCGGGAATCACAGATAAGAAAAAAGACAAACAAGGGTAGAGCTGACAAGGATTTGGCTTGCATGCAACTAATTTTTTCTCAGAGCCTATTATGAAGAAACTTAATGTAGTTCACTAAAAGAATGCTGTGAGACATATATTAATACCTGCTTGTTTGTTTTTTTCAGTTGGGAAAATATTGGAGACTGGTGAGGGAGAAACAAGGAAGAGCAGAAGATAATACTGAAAACTAAAACCTCCAGCCATTTTGAGGAAGATAGGCATTAACAGAAATAGGGAATAAAGAAGTAGAAAGAGGCCCGGGGGATGACGATACTCCTGAAATCGGCGTGCCTGCCGTGTGCCTGTGAGGCGCTCATCCCTGGAACAGCAGCCATCCCGACGCCCCCACCATCAGCTGCTTCCCCTAAGCTCCATTTAAGTGTGATTGGAATTTCACTTCCAGTGTTACCACTTTTCAATTCTTTCTACACTTTCATCTTCAATGGCCAGCTCCCTTTTTGATTATCTGTGTTTGTAAAATGCCAAGTGGGTTTATCACTGGGAGACAAGGAAGCAACACAAGGACACACTCTGCTGTCTGTGGCTGAGCTGAGCGCAGCAATCCCCCTCGGGGAGGCGTGTGACGCGATCCGGAACTGGCTGCGACGTGCGTCTGTTGTTTATGCAGAGATCTGGGAGCTGAAGGGCTAAAAGAGAAGTCTGTCCTTCATGCAATTCCTCTGCACAGTATGTCTGCACAGGCAACTGAACTCTGAATCCTGCTTTGGGGCACTGGCATCGTTTAGCTGAAGCGGGGTAACTGAAATCGCCTGCATGAGGATCTTGCGCCGTGGCGGGTGCCTGCAGGGTTCTCCCTCTCTCTCATTCTGCAAGCAGCTGGTTGGGTTCCCTAAACCCAGCAGCTGCTCCCACAGCCCCAGCTAAGGAGGGCCGGAGTCCAGCCTCAGACACTGGGCCGACTTTGAAGAGCTGCTGCTCTCTTTTCTTTGGACGGCTGGAATTCTCTTGACTGGTTATTTCCTCACATTACCCACAAAGATATACAGGATACCCCGCTGTGGTCCTGACAGGAAAGGCGTGTTTGAGGTGCTTGGGTTCTGGGCCCCACGCCTGTCCATCTTGTCAGCAAAAGACTCCCGACTCATGTTCCCAGCACATTTACTACATGCCGACCTCACATTTGGAGACAAATGTCCAGTGAAGTGGAATCATTTGTCCGTCCTTCTCCTCCTTAGTCTGTGTCTCACAGCGATCTTGAAGGTTGGTCAAAAATAAATTAAAACATTCCTAGATCTCCAAACCACATCTCCCCCGATCTTTCTACAGCCCATCCGGCCAGATGCGGTGAGATCAGGATCACATCCCACATTTCACTTTCTTTAAAAGTCTGCACGTGGACAGTTTTGACAATCTTGATACATTTTTGATAGGCCTCTAATGTTTTCAATACTGCATGAGCTTTTCTAATAAAATCCCCCTCAACTACACCTCCAAATGCAATTTCCTGGGAACAATTAGGAACAGAAATACTTTCAAAGTGAGTTTTCCAGACAATTACACCTGCAGAAAAGCAATTAAAGCCAGGGAACAATATACACATACGATTATGAAAAACATTGCCTTGATGCTGCTTGCTGAAGATGTTTGTAATGCTATTCCCTTTATTGTATAAATTACAGCTGTGCTCAGCAGTGAAATACACTGGGTCTCTTAGACACATGCTTACATATAACTTAATGTGGCTAAATTTACTGCAGTGTCTTGTGATTAGACTTTTAATTAAATTTAATTCTGGTAACTGCTTTATAGTATGCATGTTAAAATTACAAACCTCGGGCTTCCCTGGTGGTGCAGTGGTTGAGAATCTGCCTGCCAATGCAGGGGACACGGGTTCGAGCCCTGGTCTGGGAAGATCCCACATGCCGTGGAGCAACTAGGCCCGTGAGCCACAACTACTGAGCCTGCGCGTCTGGAGCCTGTGCTCCGCAACGAGAGAGGCCACGATAGTGAGAGGCCCGCGCACAGCGATGAAGAGTGGCCCCCGCTTGCCGCAACTAGAGAAAGCCCTAGCACAGAAACGAAGACCCAGCATAGCAATCAATCAATCAATCAATAAATCTTTAAAAAAAAAAAAAAAAAAATTACAAACCTCTTCCAGACCCAAGTGCCCTATAACAAAAACTATTTTGGGGTCTTCTGTTACCTCGAACAAAAAGTTACAGCAATATGCAATCAGAAATTGCTTTGGACCTCAAAGAAATCAAAATAGGCCCAGTAACAATTGGCCTGAAGTGTTGAAACCAGACCTTTTATAATTTCCGAGATCTTGTTGCTTATTTATTCTTTGAGAGTGAAAAACACTGACATTTAAAGAAATCGTAATAGAATGTATAGTAATGAATTCCATTTATATTAAGAATTTTTAATACTTAAATTAAACCCTGGGCTCATGTTTACATGACTGATGTATTCCGCATTTTCAAGCAAACGATGTAGATAATACTGGCTATGATACCAATGAAATAACTCAGTAAACTAAGCTAAAGAATATCCAAACTAAGACTAAGCCCTATTTTTCTTAGCATCAGTACCATTTTAAGCCTAAAACTGTATATTATGTACTTTTAAGTATGTTATTTTCCAAATTGCCATACTAAAAATAGTACATATTTTCTTAATGAAGAGAAATCACCAGAAACATTTTGGGATGAAGTTGAATACTGATGGAGTAAATTAATTATAAGTACTGATGTTTGCCTCTTAACTTCCTTATTACGAAGGACTTTATGCCTTAAATGAAAAAGATCTGTTTACAAATTGAGTAACTTGAAAGATACGTACAAGAAGAAAAAAATTCCCCAAACAATAAAGCGGTATAGGCAATGTCTTTCTTTTTCTAGAACGTTAACAGTTAAATGACAAAGTCAGTTCATGATACAAAAGTTGTACATTTTTTATTACTTCAACTCATTCTTTATTAATGTCTTTTTTCTTACTAAAATGTTAATGAAGTATTAGATTCACCTGCAAAGAGTGAATTCATCACTTGGTTTGCATTAGGGGAACAAGTGCTCTTTCTAATTCTTGGGAAACAAATCACAAGGAGATGTGTAAGAAATAAAAAATTTTGAAATCAGCCTAAAAGGAAATATATCGTGTTTATGTAAAGTCATTTTATGAATCACAGATGATTCCTAGGATTTTTCACAGTCAAATTCAGTGTAATGGCTTTTGGATATTCAGATCAAGCATTCAGGAATTCAAAGTTAAGAAGTAGTGTTTAATGCTATTTAGTTCACTGGGTAAGTGACTATGTTGATTTTTATGAAGAATACAGACTCTTAAATTCTGTTCTTCAAACATGCCTTATTTGTGTCCCAATGGATCCATAACTACCTAATTAATCATTTTTCCTAATGACACAAGTTAATTTTTAAATGAGTTATTATAAAATAATGTTTTTGCAATATTTACATGCTTTAAATTCCTTCCCTTGCTCCTTGTACATAGTAAGAATATTTCTTTTGGAGGGTTTGAAAGTGGTAATAGTTTGTGCCATGTCCGTTTAACTCACTCCCAAGATGTAAATGTGATCAAACTTCAACAAAGTCTGGTGAATTTCAGGGAGGATGGAAGTCACCTGATGAGAAACAGAGCATCACTGAATGGAATCAGCAGGTTGCCTCACTCCTCATTGTCCCGTTTTATTTTTTTACTAAGTTATAAAGTTGCAGTATGATAAATTTACTAAGTTTGCTAGGCAAACCTTTTGTGAATAAGGACAAAACCCACTAGTTCATAAATGTTTTCATATATCCACTTGCCCCAGAAAGAGGTTTCTGCTTTGCACCTGTCTCTTCCAGCTTCTTCACATATGTAAGAGTTGAGTTGCCTGGATTCTTTCAGTCTTTGGTCGGTGCAATAACACAGGGCAGAGGAAAAGGATCAGAACCATGTGGATTAGGGCTGTTGGGAGGCGGGGCACAGGGTTTTTTAAAAAATTAACTTTCCGGGGAGATTTCAAAAGAATACAATGAAAGAGGAGAGTTAATGGGAGGAGAAAAGGGATTTTATGAGGTGTGACTAAAGAATGTACATTCTCTCCTTGTTCATCAAGATCTATAATTAAAGAACAGCTTATTTTGAAATTACTTTTTGCTTTATGTACTGTGGTTTTGACACAGCCTTTTGACTGGCACATGGAGAATTTACTTTCAAAAATTACTTTTTGTTGGTTTACTTGTTAATTAAAAAAATTACCATCATTTAGGACTATTGATTGAAATAGAATAATACTTTCTGTTGAAATGTTTGCACAATTATCTGAGATTTTTCATGACTTTCTGTTATACGTGTAACTTTAGATTGGAATACTTTCTTGGTCTCCTTCAAACTTACTTTGGAATATCATAAAATAATCACACACCTCTCCCACCTCTATATGCAGAACCTTTTCAATATAACTGATTCTCTTCCCATTAAGGGGTGGATTATATTTCTTCAACCTTTATCTTGCCCCTGAGACCTGCTTTGGCAGATGGCACGTTAGCAAATGTGATGCAAGCAAAAGTTTGAAAAGTCTCCATCTCTTGCTTCTAGGAACCTTCTACCCTCATTAGTTTCCTGAAGGAACAGAACCTGGAGTGGAGAGATCCCAGCCTTTAACCATCCAGCTGAGCCCCCCAAACCTGCATGAGGCCCTCCTAGACCACCCACCCCAACCAACCAGAACTGCCTGGGCAACCCACAAAGACATGAGCACATAAATCATCGTTTGCAGCAACTACGTTTCGGGGGCCCACTTGTTATGCAGCCAAAGCTAACTGAGGTACTTACTTTTTTTATCTTTACTATAGATGGCTTAACACAAGTTTTCAAAGGAATACCAAAGTGAGCATGCAAACCAACAAAAACTTTGGCCATGTGTTTACATTTTCTTCTTTAACTCAGAAACTTAAATCTAATAGTGGGTAATAATGGATGTACCACTATCTCCCCTACAAGAATAGGAGCCATGCTTCTATTCTCAAATCACTGAAACCCAATAAAACAAGTACCTGATGGTCTTTCCCGGGTCCGCCTCTACGACCCAGGTGCAGTGGAGGTTGTTGTCGTATGGAGCGGGGTAGCCAGGAGACAAGATGCGTCCTGAAGTGGCAGCGTGGATCTGACCACCACATTCCGCTGAAAGGGATACAGAAACACAGGGAAGTTTACTCCAGGCGTTAGAGGCTTCCTGTAACTACCTTTAAAAGCCCAAACCATCACGTCTGTGTTGTACACACAGGAAGACAATCACAGCCATCTGTTTGTCCCTGTCATTACTTTTCTTTACTTGTTCCCTAGCATTATCTTGATGGAAAGGCAGTATCCTCTGTGAAAAGTCAAGAGAATAAAACAGTGAAACACTGTGTTATAATTCTCATAATAATTCTGTGCATATAGCCTCAATAAAATAGTACTAGGAGATCTGTCTTTCCTACCTAAAAAAAGAAAAAAAACAAACACACACCCTTCACACAAATGTTAGGAATACATAAAAACCCACACTGGAGAGAAGAGCAGTGGAAATCCTTCCCCCTTCCTCTGTAAGAACTAAGTCAGAGCACACGCGTGGGCCTCCAGCTCTCATTGTGCACTTGTAGGTAACTCACCTACACAGGAGGGCAGTGGTCTGTCCCACACTCTCCGGTCACCACTCAGACAGGTCAGAGTGTTGCCGCCGTGCATGGCATAGCCTGGGTTACAGCTGTACAGAACCACCGTGTCCGTGAAGTGGCCTTCATCCCGGATCCTGTAGCCATAGTTAGGGATCCCCGGATCCTCACATTTCACTAGGTCAAAACCTATGAGAAAGGAAGGAAGGAATTAGTAGAAAAATGTAACAGTGGCATCTATATTGGCGTTAAAATATCGATGAAATAGACCAGGTTGTCAAATATCCCTTGAAGTGTAGAAAGAAAAAGAAGACTGTGAATTTAAAAATGGGGAAATACATGTGAGTCTTGATTGGGTTTATCTGTTAACCATTGGTTGTTTCTTGCGGTTTGATGACCTTATTTGTTCCTATCTATTGATATACTTACAAGTGAAACTGAGCAGGACCATGTCCTCCACCTGCCTTTTGTCTGTAGAAAACTTTAGCCAAAGAAAAAGTTTAATAGGAGAAGTGAGAAAATGCAGAAAAAAAGGAAAGCATTCAAACAGGACAAAATAATAACAGTTTAGTCATTAAGCAAAGTCAAGGACCTTTAGTTCCTCATCAAGGGCTATAGATAATATTCAGAGTCATATCCTTTGAGCTATTATGTAGATACTGAAACCCCTACCAGGCAGAAGAAGTTAACTACATCATGACCAGACTGCAGCCATGACACAAGCTGCCACAATTCCGAGAACTGGCCTCAAAGAAATGTTAACAAACTGACCCTGGAACTGAAGACTAACTGTACTTAAAACAGTCAAGATGACGCTGATCATGACCAATTTCAAGATGACTGTCGGAGCTGACTGTGCTGTTTCTGCACATAGCTCCCTCCCTCCGCCTATAAAACCTCTTGCCCACTGGTTGTCAGGGGGCAGTCAGCCTTTGGATACAAGTCCACCTTATCCCCCAGTTACCAGCCTCTGGAATACAGCAAACTTTCCTTTCCACCAACCTTGCCTCTCGAGGATTAGCCTTCAAGTGGCGAGCAGCTAGACCCCACTTTCAGTAACACAAGGAGAACCTTTATTCCAAAGAGTTCCAAACTGTCATCAGGTAATCCATATGTCCAGCCAGCCTTCTGGATTCTCCAGTGAGCTTCATGTATGCCTTTCCTGTGTCCACATCCCCTCTTTGTCACACCTGGGACCTTCCAGGAGGGCCACCCCTCGCCGCCACCCGGTGCTTATCAGGGTCTTTACTGCCTGTGCTCACTCAAGCCCCCGCCTCCAGGCCCACTTCCTCTAAAACTCCCAGATCTCAAGCTTCTCGGGAAGTTAACAAGTCCTTTCTGCTCATGGGAGCCGGGCTCTCTGTCCCACCTGCTGTGGTCCCAGGGGCCAGGGTGAGAGGCTCCTAAGTCCCTCCGTGTACAGCAGAAACCCCAGAATGAATCATGGTAATGACTTCATCAAGCTAAGCTCTGAGACTCAAAGAAATAGATGATATAAATGAAGATTTAGCTTCTGCGTTACTGAGAACCGTACATTGCTTTTGCATGAGGCAATAATTTAAGGCCATCTGTGAAGACAGTTCTACACTAACAAATCTCTCTCCTCATATCATGATGCAAATTTTGACCATTTAAAAAAGTAGAGCTGGAAACTTGAGGGACCACATGGGATCACATCTATTTCCACCTAACTTTGACTTTGTCCTTTTCACAAAAATAAATAAATAAAATTTTAAAAAATGAACGTGTGATTTTTGCTAAGTCTGCCTGTCAAATTTGCATTCTGAGTGCTTTCCATTGAGGAAGATATACCTTTAAATTCACACTATCATTTACCCTCATAATATCTACATAATCAAGATTGAGTTCTTCAGGTTTGTTCATGGGAGGGAAATGAGTACACATTTGGTAATCTACATACAGTTGCCAAGAAAAGTTTCCTTCTTTACAGTTTCCTTCTATAAAATGTCAGTCTTTACCTACTGTGCCTTTACAACAATTCTGTTTATCTATTTAAGAAATGCAAATAGTTGTAATTCAAGATGCCCAGAAGGAGGGACTTCCCTGGTGGCACAGTGGTTAATAATCCACCTGCCAATGCAGGGGACACGGGTTCAATCCCTGGTCTGGGAAGATCCCACATGCCGTGGAGCAACTAAGCCCGTGAGCCACAACTACTGAGCCCACATGCCACAACTACTGAAGCCCATGTGCTTAGAGCACGTGCTCCACAACGAGAAGCCACCGCAATGAGAGGCTCTCGCACCGCTATGAAGAGCAGGCCCTGCTCGCCGCAACTAGAGAAAGCCCGCGCACAGCAACGAAGACCCAATGCAGCCAAAAATAAATAAACAATTAATTTAAAAATAATTTTAAAATATATTTTAAAAAAAAAAGATGCCCAGAAGGAAAGTGCGTAACAGTATGTCAATTTCAGCACGAAACAAAAGGACATTTTAAATTGCCACGAAGGGGATCAGAATTAAGGGGAAGGGTCCCAGTCACATAGGGTTTCAGGGCTCATGCAAATATCTGACAAAGCTAGTCTGGCGCATAGTCCCAGCACCACCGGGAAAGGAAGACTTTGAGCTTCTGAACTCACTTAGGACAAACAACCACCCTTGCTCACATGCTGCAGACTGCAGGTCATTTAGCCCTAGCTTCTCTTTGTACAGAACGGAAAGAGGAAGCAAATCTTTGTTGTTACTGCTTTACTTGGTTTGGGGCTTGGAAGAGACAGCATCAGAGCAGTGCTTTTGAAAACACCACTGCCCATGGTGACAAGGACGGGAAGCCACCGCTGGCTGGAGCAGAATGACAAGCTGGGAGTGATGGCTGGAGTAGGCCTCCACGAACAATGGTAATAATAACCAATGTTTCAAACTGTTTCACCATTTGGAAGTCAAATTAGGTATCTGAGTATCAAATGTCAGTGGTGCATAAAATTGGACATATGCAGGAGACAAAACCCATGTCTCAAAATTATGAACAGAAAGAGTCAAACATCTATCCCTTTTGTTTGTACCCCTGTGACAGAAACCTGGGTGAAGCAGAACCGACATGAGAGGTGCCAACCTCAAGTGCTAATGGGGCCATGCAGGTCTTACCAATGCAGAGCGAGGCCGTGCAGGACAGCAGCCCAGGAGACAGTGACGACCTGCTGTCCTGCTGAAATTCACACTCCCTCTGACCCAAGCTTCTGATTTTTCTAGGAGCACCTGAAACCTGGATTTTTTAAGTTTATAAAATGCTTGTTGAATAAATACCTATTTTGAAAATGGAGATGTTTAAAATCCGGGATTAGATTGTGAAAGCTAGATGTAAATAACTTTAAAATAAATTGATAATTTCTCAGTTTTTGGTGAAGACTGAGACTCACTTCTGAAAAGTCGGCAACATTCCATCTAATTTTTTAAGACTAAGCTTTGAAACACACAGAACTTCTGAGGATGATTAAGAGGTGGACAAAGAAATGGTCAAGCTGACTTGTCCGAGACCTTTTATTCTGACAGTGAATTATTTCCTGGTTACACAGAAGAGTTTGTTATGAAAGACTGTCCTCCCTGGAGACTGATGCCTATGAAAGATAATGAAATCGATTTTCCTGGTGATTTACGTGCTGTCTCATTAGCTTATAGCCATCCACTCCACAGATAAACACTCATGCTTAAAGGTTATCCAGACTTTCCCTCTAAGTTCAGAGAGCATGGCTTTTAAAGTTTTCCATCAAACAAGTTATCAAAGTTCTAAAACCCCCAAATCTTATATTAAAATTAGCTTGAAGAAACGTTTTCCTCTGCCCCAAAACCTGCATTAAAACCTTTTTGGAGGAAGGAAGGAAGAAACATTGAAAAACGAACAAGTAAACAAAGATGTACCAATAAAAATGACTGCTAAACTTTGTGTTGAATTATTATAAAAATGTCTGTTTTATTGCTTTTTCTATCACTCAATCTTGAAAGATTCTGTTTTTTTCTAAACCACACCTCATCATGCAGAGTCGAGCCAAGCTATTTTTTTTTTAACATCTTTATTGGAGTATAATTGCTTTACAATGGTGTGTTAGTTTCTGCTTTATAGTAAAATGAATCAGCTATACGTATACATGTATCCCCATATCCCCTCCCTCTTGAGTCTCCCTCCCACCCTCCCTATCCCACCCCTCTAGGTGGTCACAAAGCACTGAGCTCATCTCCCTGTGCTATGAGCCAAGCTATTTTTGAAAGGGCAGTTACTCTTCCCACTACCAGCTGTCCTGTTTTTCTTATGATTCCATTTATTGTTTTTTCAAAAGATCAGTTAAGTCCTTGACAATATCGTGAAATATGTTATTTTGTAATAAGTCCTACACTTGATTCCTAAGTGCCTGAAGCGTCTAGACCTACCTAAAGTCATTATATGCAATATATTCCTCTTCTTGTCAGAAACTTGAAAAGTGTTTATTATTTTTATTTATTATTTTGATATTCCCAAGTTTAGTTTTCCAACTCAGCGAAGGGAGCTTTGTTTGCTCAAAACTTCCGACAGGGTTTAATAATTCATGCACAGTTACAGGCAGAATCATAGACATTTATTCCTAGAGGAAGCATTCAATCAACATCTTGAAAGGACTAGAGAAGGACCTCTAGAAACCCCAAATTTGTTTCTTGCTGCTTGTGCAGTGAACCAGTTTGATGCTTGGACTCAGTCCGTCCACACGCAGTAGATACACAGCCCCTCTGCAGCCTCTCTCTTCACGAAATGAATGACAGTCATTTCAATTGAGCTCTGCTTGCTATGTGGTTAGGGTGTAATATTATCATTGTCTCTTAAAAATTTCAACGCTGCTTTTAAACATTGGTGAAATAAGTTGAATCAATGTATAATAGCAGAGTTCTTCAATGACAACATAAAGTTCTGTGCTGTTGATTTTGTGTCTCTTTCAGGAAAAATATTTTTCTGTGGTTATTAAAAAATCTCAAAAATTATTTTCTTAGATTTATATATAAATCTACAAAGATAGTCCTCCAAAGAAGAGATATTTCCATTTTAACTTGAATCTAAAAGACTTTAAATTAAAAAAAAATTTTTTTTTAATTTATTTATTTTATTTATTTTTGGCTGCGTTGGGTCTTTGTTGTTGAGCGCAGGCTTTACTCTAGTTGCAGCAAGCAGGGGCTACTCTTCGTTGTGGTGTGCAGCCTTCTCACTGCGGTGGCTTCTCTTGTTGCGAAGCACGGCTCTAGGTGGGTGGGCTTCAGTAGTTGTGGCTCATGGGCTCTAGAGCACAGGCTCAGTAGTTGTGGCACATGGGCTTAGTTGCTCCGCGGCATGTGGGATCTTCCCAGACCAGGGCTCGAACCCATGTCCCCTGCATTGGCAGGCGGATTCTTAACCACTGCGCTACCAGGGAAGTCCCTGAATCTAAAAGACTTTAAAATGATCACTCTTAAGGCTGCTATAGAATAATGGTTTAAAAATATAGAGAAGTTATCCTTTTTTATCTTGAAGCCAGTAGCCTGCCATAAATCAGTGTACAAATACCGATTTTCTGTATTTTCTTTAAGCCGTAGAAACGTTAAAAAGATTAAATCAAGTTATTTGTTTCAAAACATTACCTATTAAGAATTGCAATTGTTGCTTCAAACTATTTAGTAATTCTAGTTCTTTCTGTTTTCCACTGATTTCTTCGTAGTCACATAAGCAGCAAAGATGCTCTGAACAAAATGTTCTAGTCAAAACAAGTTCCCAACATCAGGCAGATGAAAATCATTACTCCATCTCTTTTGCGGTAATTACCCAGTCTTAATGTTTTTAAGGATTAAATCCTATATCTCTTTAAAGTCTAACAAAATATTAGTTTTATAAGAGACTTCCACTTAACTCTCAAGTGTTTGGACCGTTTCTTATCTTCAAAATCAAGCACTTAGAAGCTGCTGTAGATTTAACCCACTTCATACACCCAAGATGAACCGCGAGGGTCGCAGTCATGTGAATTCTTCATCCTCCATCCGAGGGACTCTTGAGAAATTACCTTCATGCTCAGGTGAGCTTTGAGGACACGACTGATGAAGAATCCCTATCATTTAAGAATCTCTGATATCTTCTCCTATGAACCACTGATAAAGCCTTGCATGCTTATAGAAACATTATCTCATAACTTTACCTAAGACTTAATTCAACTTGAATAATGTACTTCTTTGTAAAAAAATAGAAAGTTAGTAATCTAAGAAAGGTTGCCATGTGCAAAAACAGCAGCAACAGCTCGTTTTCATTCAGTAAAAGGAGAACTGTACCCAATACTTAAAAATTCCTTTTTATTAACTTCCTTTATTTGCAGTTACCTAGAAAAAATTGTATTCGGGAGGAGAGCACTGCTAAAACTAATTTTTGTGGTTCACGTGAGAAGTTCATTAACAGGGAATTTCATGAAGTATTTGATTAACTCATGTTTTTAAACACAACTCTCATTATTTAAGAATGAAATTCTGGGTGAAGTATTTGTGTGTGTGTGTGTGTGTTTGATTTTTAAATTATTATCTATTAAATTATATATCTGTGCTGTTTGTTTAGCCATGTCTGTTATTGATTTCAAATTGTTTTTTTCGTTCAGCTACTTTTTTTTTTTCATTTAATCCATTTCTTTTCCCCACATGCTAAGTTTTATTACTGCTGCTATTATTTTGTGATTATGTCAGCCGCCCCTGTGGAAAGACACTCTGAATTTTCCCCAAATAGCATTAATCATAAGGATGGTGGTAATTTTTAAACAGAAAAGCTTAAAAGAGCTCAGAACTTCTGAGCTTCAGAGTGAAAAACAAAACAAGACAAAACAAAACCCTGTAAAAGTCCAGAATGAGAATCACATAACCAAAGAAATTACCTATTTTTTCTGGAACGCTGTTGGTTTTTATCACACACGTCACTAAGATATCATAACGCAAGGTAATCACAGCTAGGAATCCCAGGAGTCCATCTTGAAATGTTGTGTAATTCTGAATATATTATATAATTCCAAAACAAATCTTTAATGTTGACTATACTCTGAGTTTGAGTAGAGCTACCCAGTGTGTGGTGGCCCCCAAGCTGTAAGCTTATTCAGCTTTCTGCTTTCCGGAGAACTGCTTGTCTCTTTCTTGGTATGCACTCCTGACGCTGCGGTATTGAGCATAAAAAAGGAAAATGGCTTGCGGCCAGTTTCGTTCCAGGTGCCTGCTCTGGATCTAAGAGCCCCTGGTTGTTCCCCAGAAGAAGGACGTGCTGCCCTGAGGGGGAAGTCTGTATCTCCAAAGAATGGCCCATAAGGCATGCTGACGCATAGATAGTGGCGCATAGATAGTGGCGACAGAATTATGTGGAAATACAAGGTTTACTGATTTATTGTCTAATATTCGTTCCGTACTAAACCTATATATACATTCATGCTCTTTGAATAAACTTGCCTTGCAACCATCAGTTGTCTTGGCCCTTCTGACCCCATACTGGTGCTTTTCAGTTCCTTACCCCTCACCGCCAGGAACTTCTAGCTTTCTGCAGCCGGTCTGCGGCACCAGCGGTTCCAATTGTTAACACCAGTTCTGAGAAGCCTTCCTGAAAGAATTCGTAGTATTCACCTTCTCACAGATCTTTAACACTGTACACCTATTTGTCCGTGTAGAGGATATTTAAAACTGATGGTTCAGGGAACTTGGAGCAAGATCAGGATGAGGCATCTGCACGAAAATGGATGGATGAAGGCATTTTACTCTGAATCAGTTTTTAAACACATCCAAAGGGTGAATATTGTTCTAACACACACTATGGTAAGAACATATAATCAGTGCACTGTCCAAATTTCCAGACCCATTTAGTATCATTTCTGGGGCTTTATTAGATGCTGTGGGAAGTACTGAATGAAACATTGCCCCTTATCTTCCATAGTCTAGTTAATTACACAGATAGGAAAATAAGTATTTTAAAAATAATAGATGTTACAGTGAGGTTCCTGTGAAGGTTGAGAGGGGCACCAAAGGAAGCAGGAGTGTTGGGATAAGACCTGAGCTGGTCCAGAAGGCTAGTCGGTGTCAGGAGTGATAAAACTAGAGGGAGAAACTCGAGGTAAAGTCTTCACAGATGCATGGGAGTTTGGAAGAATGTGGTGTATCTTGGGAGTGCAGAACAATTTCTGGGAGCATCTGTATTTGCTGAAGCTTCGTTTTAAGCATGTGGAGGTGGAGTGGGAACAGGACTTAAGAGAAGACAGAGTGGATACGGGCAAGAAGGGAAAGGGCTGGATTGGAGCCCAGGGAGTTGAGACCGACTCAGTATGCAACAGGGTCGGGGAGAAGCCAGGGCAGCTGCACAGGAAGTCACGCAAATATATCTGCACTTCAGAGAGATAATCAGTAGTCCTATAGAGTATGGATTGGAGTGAGAAAAAAAGGCAGGAAAACAAAAAGATACTTATTTAGTGCTGAAAGGTAGGTTGTAGCAGGGGATACATGGTAGTGGATGAGGTAAGATGATGTGTGTGTATGAAGCTTGCAAACATTTTGTCAGGTGGAGGGAGCTTGAGAGGTGATTGAAGGCTGCAGAGAGATGGTCTGTGGAGAGAGAAGACAAGAGAGGGAACGAGCTGGTACGAGAGATGTAGGGCTTGCATGTCAGGCAGAAACCAGAAGCATCAACATCAACTTGTAACACTGGTGTCGTCTCATTACAGATCCAGTGAATTTATCCAGGAAAACAAGAAAATCCTTCATCAACAACTTCTTCCATGAAATAATTAAAAACAAACAAGATTTGCAAAATTTTGGGACAAGAACAAGAAGGTACCAGGCCTTAGAGAGCTCACTGTCCAACAGAGAAATCAGATATAATAACAAGTAACAACAGATTGTGATGAGTATCCAAGCAACAGAAATACATAAAATATGAGTCGACATGGACATAATCATAACAAATGCATATTTCTGTTCTCTGTTGTTCTGGGCCCCTATTCTTTATTAGTTTTTCTACTTTTTCTTAATTATTTCTGTTCTGTTGTATTCACTTCTCTTTATATTGGAGGTTAATAATAGTAGGACATGCACAGAATATTTTTTTAACAGGAACATCTGTAAAGGTTTATAAGGATGGCTCCTTTCACCAAACAGAATGAGCCTCAAGTTATCTGATAAGTACTAATGTTTGTCTGGCACAACTACTGAATCTGTTCAGATGATCCATGTCCTTTACACATTTTAGTTTTAAGCAAAAATGTTTTCATGTTGACATAAATAGCACTACTCTGATTGTAAATGTAAGCTATTAATACTCCTCTCCTAAAATGTATTTTTAATCATGATTTCTACCTGATGATGAAGGTAGTAAATTATAAACAGTAGCTTAGTCTAGTAATATTACTTTTTTTATGGATAAAATGTGTTGGAGAGTATAATTTCTCAATATAATTTTTAACTCAGTACGTTAATAGGCATAAAGTGAAAAAAATGAGGTAATTTCACTAATATAGTTAGGAACATAAATCTGGAGCATCTTGTCTTCTGACCTACAACCTTAACTCATTAATTAAATCACCTAGTTGACATGCATGTATAAAGTGCCTACTGTGTGTCATGCATTCTACTAGGTGCTGAAGATAAAAAGTTAATTAACCTCAGTCCTGCCCCACCAGGAGCTCACAATCTGTACAGGAAGAAAAACAACAGTTAATATCATACATCTTAAAGGGACACCCAGTCATTAATTGAACACACGCTTGTTAGGCACTTACTATGTGGTACGTCGCACATGACACTGCACTGTGGTTGCATGTGCAGGCAGAGCCTGGCCCTCAGGGCTCAGAGCTCCCTCGGCAGCGATACTCTCACACCAACAAGTGCTTAAGGAGAACGGAATGGACAAACGTCGACGCTTCAGGTGCGGAACTGCTCACGGAGCCGGAGTCCGCCGCGCTTCCTGAGGTTCCTGTGAAAGCAGGACGCCAGCACAGGACAGCCCATTCACAGGCAGCCACCCACATAACATATGGCTGCTTCTAAATGAGCCACCTGTACTCTCCAAGGGACACCGGGTGACCACAAATAACATGTTAACGCTCAAAGGTGGACACTTCTTTCAGTTTTACTGACAAAAACAAACAGACATGCATACAGACATCCATTTACATAAAGGGACACCCTGAAGTACGATGAAATGACTTCAGCCAACTGTACATCACATTTAATTACAAAGAATGTAATTCAATTATTGTCGGAACATATTGCAAGACAGAGTGGTAGTTTTTCATTTTTCTTTTTTGCAGCAGAATTTAAAAAGTTAACTTCTTTTTAAAGGTCTGTGTTCTTTGTTTTTGTCCAGGGATAATATGTCTAAAAAATAAAACTCAACATGTTTTTATTCTAAACTTTGAAAATCACAAGTTGCTTAAAGTACCTTAACTATTTTAAGCATTTGATTAACTATTGTTGATTCTTTAAGTTTTAGTTTATAGTCCTGAAGGATCTTCAGGGCCAAATGCAAAGTTAAGAAGAACTGAAACCCTTTACAATATATAATTACATAATTTGATATAACCTGATAGCAAAACAGGGTAGAAATTAAAACCAGATTGAATATAGGTTTTGATAGCTTATGAAATTAAATATCAATATAAGTAGAGCCAATAACTAGAACAAGGTGGGAAATGAGAAACTTCTACGTGTATCTATCATAAATACCATAATTGAAATATATTGTAATATATTTGCATATTTTTAACAATAAGATGCTTTCAATGATGATTTTTTTAAAAGAAACTTGAGCATTCCTGTCAAATTGATTTATATTATTATTTTACCCATAGAAAAACTTTCAGATTTTTTTCCATATTGCTTAAGAAAAACTAAATCCATTAAATAAAACGATGGGAAAATTGGAGGAGGAAAATTAGGAACACATCAATAAGTTATTTTTAAAACAGTCGTTTACTAGTAGTATAACATATAATTTTAATGTCCAGTGTCTCAAAGTCTACGATGTCTATGTTTGCATTTATTTGTTTTTATATAGCAATATCCAGATTGACACCATACTTTTTTTTACTTTAATAGAGAAATACAAGCTGATGCTCATTTACTACTTTCGCCCGTGGATCTCAGCGTCTACTATTTGCTTAGGAACCAAATGAACAGACTGGGCCCTGACTTCACATGTGTGTCTACATGAAGATGGACATGAACCTGAAGGGGAGGGAAGCAGCACGTACAGAACACCTGCTCTGCACCACTCAGTGTGTCAGGCACTTTCATCTACGCTCCCTCTCTTAATCCTGGAAATAATCTTAGAAAATCACAAGATCCTAAGCAAGACAGACTGGAGAGTTTGTCACAGCCGAAATAAATGGTGGCAGCACAGAGAAAGTCAAGCACACACGTCAAGCAGTTGAATAAGCACAGAATCAAGATGACGATTCCCGCTACAGAGGGTGTTCCCTCTGCAGCTTTTGAAGCGGTCCCTCCCTCTCCCGCTACTCGGTCTCCGTTTCGGGAGGAACTCCCCCCAGCACCGGATGTGCCCACCCCGGGGTCCTCCAGCTGTTCTCACTGAGACAGGAACGGGGGATCTAAGGCACATCCTGACAAACTATAGAAGACGAGGTACCTAGTCTCTTCTCATCCGCTAAGGAAGGGTCACTTGATTTAGCCGAAAAAGGAATGAAAATCATTTTGAAATGTCCCATGGGGGGCTTCATTTTTCTTCACTCATAAAATAACTGTTACATTTTATTTTCCACAGAAAATTTTCCACATTGGATCAAGAAACATGTCAAGTTTACCCACAACCAAATGAACCTCACGCTAATCCTCAAGAGATTATACTGGAGGCAGCACTTGACAAGAGTCCTGATTCCCCAAGGACTGTTCTTTCCTCTCTTTAGTTTGTGTTTCTACTCATGGCACAAAAAAAGAGTCTGGGAGGAAGGCAAAGTCACCCCTACTGGCTGATGTCTAAAGACCCCAAGGGGAAGAAGGTGAGTGAGTGATGAATGAAAGGATCCCCACTGGAGAGAGGCTGAGAACGTCATAATCAGATGGCCAGGTGCCCGGGGCGTGAGGACCAGTAGGAGAGGATGCAGGATCGGGGGAAATACTTGCAAAGTACTGTCCTAGACTCAGTCCATCCTCAGATTCACGTCCCTTAGCCTGTCCTTTTCAGTTTCCAAGTGCTCACTATACAGAGTGATGCTTCTTTCTTTCTGCCCCCATATTGTGGAGATTTTTATAAGAAAAAGTAAAAGATTTATGAAAACACTCTGAGCCCTTCGTAAGTACACTCTATAAACATAAAGGATTACCAATAATACTTGGATTTATTGCTGCTGTTATTATTCACACGTTGTTACTTTTATTATTCTACAACAAATACAATGTAATTGTCAAACCACATGCCAGAATGTTCCACCTCAAGCAATGCGGTGAGGGTATCAATTCCTAATACGTGACAGCCGCAACAAGACAACTGCTGGCCCATCACAGCAGAAGGAGGTAAGAATGCTGTTCCTCGTTTTCTACAGCTCATTCTTTCAAGGACTGTCTGTGTGAGTGGCTGCCGTCCATCAGCCTAACTGTGACTTGTCATTGCGAGACCGTGCACTCACCCAGCTCTCTCCTGGGACACTAGTAACACGAGCTACCTAGCTTAGCTCCGGGGCAGACCGGAGCCCGGCTGAGACAGGACGGGCTCCTTGGGACTTCGCCACAGGGGCTGTGAAGCTTCACCTGCGCTAAGCATCACAGAGAGTTCAGGAGCAAAGCCCAGACGCATAAGAAAGCCAAGTGTGCGGCCAGATGATTCTGTGAGCCCCACAAAGTCCATGGATGCACCATCTTCCCAATCGGCATCACTTTCTTACCTCCTCACTCTTCTCAAAGATGCTCACGCTCCCCACTCCTGGAGATAATCTCTGATTCCATCTTTCCACTGCTCCCAAACCACTCGCCCATGTCTTGCAAAAAACCTCCCTCCTGACCCTCACCTGCTGGTGCCTGTCTTCCTCACCTCCTGCTGAGGGTCTGCCTGGCCTTCTAAGAGACTTCCTGGCGGGATCGCCTACAAGACCCAGGAAATACCCATCTAGTTACGGTCTTGTCATGTCCTGTCACCCACCGCTGCCTCAGCATGCAGGCTGACTGCCCAACTGTGCCCAAGTACTGCTCATCCTCCAAACCATGCTCATCCTCGAGGGTCAAGTTCAGAGCATTCCTGCTGGGGCTTCTAGCTATTCCTCCTGAGTGCTCTTCATCCTCCCTGGATTTGCTATGAATCCTACCACAAAACTTCTGATGACTGGTGTGCTGTGAGTTTTTTAGTCTTCGATGTTTTCTTGTGCATATAGCTTATTTTTCCATCTAAAAGCTCACCTCCTTGAAGACAGGGATAGAATAGTGAATTCTGTTTACTGCATCACCTAAGTAAGCGCACAAGTTAAAATAGAAACAGTGAATATATTTATTTACTATGATCCATTGATGCTTATTTTAATTCTAATTTGTTAGTAAATGCCTTTGATTCAAATAAACCATTAGGCTTCTAATGATTTCCAAGTGTTATTAAAATACAAAATTCACTGCTTGTCCACATATAAAAAAATCAGTGAACTGGCTTTCAAAATCATGAATATAAATGCATGCCATTCTAATTTTAATACTTTACTGATTTTTACAAAATTTGGGAGGATTTATAAATAGCTTTCAATTAAAAATATGCAGTTAGGAAAATTTCAGAATGTATTCAGCATTACTGAACAAACTTAGAATGGAGGGTAGACAGTCACATTTCTCCATAAACATTTTTTCCAAAGAGGGAATCCCATCAGTTCTCATTATACATCATTAGCCTCTCTTAGGAAATGCTAGAATTTCCAGCTAAGTCCCAAACTGTTTTTATTACCGATCGCAGCGGCACTGAAACCTCCCTCATCTGTTCAAACTCAACCCTCAGAGCCATCCCCATGCCTTTCTTCATCTCATTTACAATCCACTTCATCACTGAGTCCTGGAAACTGAGGGTTTTAAAAAACATCTGTCATTTATATTTTTACCTTTACCACCTTGTTCTTACAGTCATTACATCAGAATTAGATCACACAACGTCCAATAAGTAAATTCTAACTTCATTTGCATCTACAATCAGTGCTATATATTGTAGCAAGATTAAAACCCTAACACCAAATATCAAGTGATGTCAAAGTCCCATTATCCATAAATAAAGTCTGCCTCTCTCCTACTATGAAATTCCCCCTTCCCCATTGCCCCGGCTCATTAAACAACAGCCACCGGGTCCAGGAATGTTGGCGTGGCTCTCTGGTCTTCTTACACTTCATGCCGGAGCCCTCAGTTACCCAACTGTTAAGGGCGTTAAAGGGTAAATGTTCTTAAAATCACCACAAGAAACCTTTCACACCCCTTTCAACAGTTAAAATATCCTTTGATTTTTTTCATAGAATTTCAGAACTGAGTGTCCAAAAACAACTACTTATTTACAAAAGACAAATATGGTCTGTGGTATGACAAATCTAACAGCTGGCTGGTGACAGAGTCGGGACTCGTGCTCCTCGTCTCCAGAGACTCAGGAAAGTGTATGTTTCACCTCACATCTCACTATCGGGTTAAAATACTTGACAGTGCATGCACATTCCTGGAGTTTGTTACTGAATGGTGTGAAGTGTATCACTCTCAAGTCTTCTCAAATGTGAAGCTGAATATTCCAGATGCCTTAATATGTTTTCATATCCCCCAGGCTAACTGCCTAGTGTTGGAATTTGACAGACATAATTATTTCATATCAGTATTTTCTGGAATGTTTACTTAGTAAAAAACAAAAACAACAACAAAATAACCTCTTATTTGATGATGCTGTAGAAATCTGAATAGCATTCAAATGTCCTTATGTCAAAATTCATGAAGTTGAGAAAATAATAATTTAGAATCTGAATAGATTTCATGCGTCGTTTCCTTTTAAAGAATCATTAAGAATGCTATAATGCATGCCAGAAAAATCAAAATCAGACATAAAGTGACCCATGATCCATTACCCAGCACTTTCCTTCTGACAAGACATCGAAGTCTCTCTGAGATTCCTATCTTCTCATGAATGACTCTTTGCAAAAACAATGTATCTATGACTTTGACTAATACAATAATTATTGCTTTTTATTTCCCCTAAAGAAGAATGGAAAAAATTCTGTCATCACTCTTCCCATAAAATGTTAAGGTTTTATAGCATTTGGTGATATCATCTGTCAGCCTTCATTTTATTTCACACTCAAGTCATATGCTTTTAGTTTAATCCTTGTAATTAAATCATTTATGTCACTCTTCTCTGAGTCCTTTTGTCTTTCTCAAAGAACTGGTGACCAAAAATATATTTAATTCTGAAAGAGGAAAATAGATAGCAGTGTGTATCAACTGTTAAATTGTCACAAAATATAAAGAATTATGAATTACAAAATAAAAAAAAAACAGCCCACAAAACTAAACTTCATAGAAAATGATGAAAAGCTATGTAGAAGCAGTTCCTAGACCCACCGGCATGCAGGGGCTTTCACAGGGCTTGGTGGACCGTGACGTGGGTCACCAGGGTGACCTGCGATACCAATTAGGCAACTCTCACATTGACACAGAAGCAAAGCATCTCATGGTTTCACTGGAATTTTTTAAAAACACCGTAAACACTTATATTTTAGTCTTTGTGATGTTATACATGCTAAGAAGGGAGCAAGATGATAAAATACCCAGTTAGAAGGCAAGCAACCCGGCCTGTATGCCCATCTCTACCTCGAATTTGCTTTTGACACCGAGTAAGTTGATTAAGCATCACCTGTGTCACTTTCCTTTGTTAAAATGATCATAATATTTTGCCTTTTCCTCCCTGTGAAAAATGGATGCAGATTCATGTCCTGTGTTTACGGCAGCCTCCCCGTGGGGTAGCCACAGGTAGGAGGGGTTTCAGTCTCCAGGTAAAGCAATGACTCAACCCTAAGCCTCACTTCTTAAAAATGCTATCAAGTTTGGCCTCAAGTATTTTCTTAATGATGTTTTACAAGAATTAAACATTTATTTGGATGTTTATCTAAAAATGTATCCATAAAAATAAAACTTTCTAAGGCAAACCATGAATTGTATGCTTGGATTGGGAACTGGGAACTGGTTTTTTTTTTTTTTTGGGGAACTGGTTTTTTATTCGCCATTCCCTGAGATGCTTTCCTCTTTGTAAAATGTCCACCTTGTTTTACAGTAAATACAGAGTTCTTTGTAGGGACTAACAGACTGCCTCTCTCTCTGTTGGACTGCCTTTTCCACTGTGATATTTCCACTGAAAGCCATTCTATTTTGACAAGTGTATTATATACAACATGATTCTATAGGCTTTCTTTTCTTGTAAAAGCAGAGTAAAAATGCGATTTTCAGAACTCTTACAAGAAGGTGTAAGCTTATAAAAAAATGTATGGAGATGGCTTGATATTTTGATAGGGGAGCTTTCCAATAATGCAATCACATAAGCATATGGTCATATGCCAGTCACATCACTGACTTTAAACCGTTTTCTCTCTTTATTATACCATCCTTTTCATAGCGCAATAAATTCTGAGTATACAGTTTAATTGTCACTTAATATATACGCCTTTTAAAAATATCAGTTTGAAGCCTATTAAAAATTATCTTTTTTTTCTTCACAGGTGAGAGTTGCTATGTAGTACTTGATTCATGGGAGAAGTGTTCTGGTGATAACCCCCAAACTAAAATAAATCTAACCTAGGTATAATAAAGTTAGAAGTACACAACTCATTTTTTTCTGGGAATAGACTTATTCACAAAATAACTGCCTATTATTTTATAACACCTTTATAAAATTACCTACTAGTTAACTGTGGAAAAACAAATACTAATCACATTTTCCCAGCAGTTTTATCTGCTGAATTTAAGAACAATTTCTTGCTCCATAAACCTTTATTTACAAATTACACATTAATACTCTAGTATCACACAAGCAGACACCAGAGCAGCAAGATATGTTTGCCACAATTTTCATCTTCATTGAAATGAAATAAAAATCTGTTGTGTGGACTCACGTGCAAGCCGGTTATTTTCTGGACCCTATTCCATACTTTCTCCTGATTTGCAGCATGACTGTAAATAAGTTTTAAAACTACTCACTGAACCAAACATTGTTTTGACATGACTTTCTAGAACATAAAGACTGAAAATGTGATAAATGCTATTCTTGGAATAACATGGTAGATTTTATTAGATAAACAGCAATGCTTGCACATATTACAACCACGACTTTCTGAGAAATTTGTGTATGTCTTTGCTATTTATAAACCAGGATTCAAGAACTTGCTTTTATAACTGCCACTTAGCTTGTACAGAATTTCCAAAATCTAGTTGTCAAAAAAAAAAAAAAAAGCAGTTATGAAATGAACACATCATTGTGCACTTAAATCTCCTTCGTAGTCGGGGAGGTAAAGGTATCAGAAGAATCTCTGTCAGAAATAGGCAGATCTCACCACACACACAAAAAAGTAATTATGTGAGGCGATGGTGGCATTAAACAAACCTTACGGTTACCATTTCACAATTTATACATGTAGCAGATCATCACGCTGCACACCTAACACTTATTATGTGCCATTTATATTTCAGTAAAGCTGGGGAAAAAAACCCCAGAGAAATATGGTGACTGCTGATGTAACTGGGTGGGGATGGGCAGGAGGAGGGACACCCCCAAAATTACATCCACCCACTTAGGATGTCAACCAATCCCATAGATAACTAGCTCTTGTTATCAAGCCATGATTTCAAGGTCTTCAAATTTAAGCTTCTGACTTCATTCTTTACCGTCAGCAGCTCTGTTTCCCGTAATTGATGGCTCACCCTGCCCGTGTATACTTCATGCTTGCAATATTTGTGACTTGTTTTGAAGCGCGAAGGTGACAGTGCTTAGTATATCATTATTGGCCTTGAGGATATATTCATACCCAGAGTCGTTCACTCATTTATAATAGCGTGTTTAATGCTGGTGTCATTTTAATTCTATCAGCATGTTAATAAAATCGAGATGACAGCTGCATAACCGTGGCTCTGGGCTCCAATTTCCGCTTCCCAGAATATGCTGTGGGTGGTTCCGAATCAGTCAGTGCCAAATCATCCACCTCCGCCCCTTATCAGCTGGAGAAAATAGTGTGAACGGGGGGCGGGGATCCCTGAGGCTGGAAATGAGGGGCCAGTCTGGGAAATGGACGCATTCTTTTCTCCCAGATTCCAGCTGTAGGGGACTTGGAGGTTTCTCTAGTCTAAGGTGCTTGTCTTAGATAATTCAGGGTTGGGTGCAGGGTGACCATTTCAAGAGACTGAAGAATGGAAATTAACCAGCCATGAGAGATTTGGCTGTGGGGAAAGCGAAGCCCTGGTTTTCCTGTCCCCAAACAGAACACCATCATCTGCAAATTATGCAGCCCAGGCGCTGGGCAGGTCTCTGGACTCCAGGCTGTGTGCTTTGCTGTTCGAAGAGCTGTCTAGTGCAGCTGCGGAGGGCGTGCCCTGAGGCCCTGACTTTCCAGGATAAGCACTTCCCCTCCTTTGTAAACAATAATACGCACAAAGGGGCCATATGGACCAGTGGCGGCTCTGTCCTTCAGGTCTGCATGCTCACCTCCAGCCTCTTAGTAGTTCTTTGAAATGTTCTTCCTCATCTATCCCCTCAAGCTTCTTTTTCTTCAGCATTTTAGAGATGTCCCTGACTGTGGGTTCCCCACTCTACAGTTTATATTATACAAGTCTGAAACAGAAAAATGAGGCTTGCAACAGCCAGCGGTGTTAAGTCGCCCCAGGAAAGCTAGCAGCCTGCCTCTTAAAGGATGACTCTGTAGGATCAGACACCTGGTTCTGTACCCAAAAGAGATTCATCTCATGGGGGGCTCTAGTGACTTAAGCACAACGCCAGAATTCCAATTCCCTAATTGAAAACAATAAATGGAGTCAGTCCATGTACTGGAATCCTTATGTCAACACAAATAAGTCACTCTCTTCCTACTGGGAGAGCCACACTGACACCCCAGTCACACTCAGAATATTGGCTGATAACCACAGAATCAGAGCAAGGGATTTTAGTTAAAAAAAGCCAGTGGACCTGAAGGGAGGGCAGCCTAATTAATCCACCTCCACCACAGCACTGGTTTTCCAGGGGGATAAGACTCCAGCATCTACTTGCTTAGTCTTCTGTGCCAAATACATCTTGAGGGGTTACCAAAGAACTTCCATTTTTAAGGTCCGTCTATCTGTTCTTCTGTGACTACTGACTACCCGACACCACCCTCCCAAGGCATCTCTCCTTTTTCTATTTGTTTTTAAAAGATATATAGTATATGAATCTGACCACTCCATTTATAAGTAAAAACGAGTCCCTCCTTTTTCTTTTCGTTTTTAAAAGATATATAGTATATGAATCTGACCACTCCATTTATAAGTAAAAACGAGTCCCTCCTTTTTCTTTTTGTTTTTAAAAGATATATAGTATATCAATCTGACCACTCCATTTGTAAGTAAAAATGAGTCCATATTTCTGCTCTGTCCCATTATGTGTGTTACTGTAAAAGTCAGCAAGTAGCTTTCCTCCTTTACTCTCAGGTCACTCGTGGGTGGCAGGAGCACAGACAGAGCTGTTTGGGGCTGTTATCATCCTCTTCTTTCAATCCCACACTTGCATTAATTTCATTCCTCCAATATTATTAATGGCTCTGCCTTAATGTTGACCAATACCCCTGATCAGCTTTCAGTGGCTTCCATAAGCAGGTTCCCGCAGCTCATTTGTCTTCCTTTTTCTCCTCATCATGCATCTTCCACTCTATTCAGACTTTCATATTCATTATCTCATGAGTTCCAAGATCATATTCTACTCCCCGCATCTTTACTCAAATCTGCCTCCTTCCATGCAAATCTAGGTCAACTCAATTATCATTTGTTAAGTGACTATGGAGGTGATACAAAAGTGATCAAGTTAAGATTCCTCCTCTTGAAAACCTCACCTTCTGTTGGTAAAAACAAAAGGTTAGAGACAAAATGCATGGGGTAGGGAGCGTGGGAGAGGCAGGTGATTCTCCTCCAGAAATCCGGAGCAGAGCAGCCTTTATACAGAAACTGGCATTTAACTGCAATCTTAAGGGATGAGTCAAAGGGCATCTAGCAGGAAGGAAAGAAAATTCTGGAGGCCTCTAGGGTGATTCCAGCTTTCAATGATCTCTCATTGCTCTGGAAAATTATATCTGCCATCATCACAAATAAATAAATATATATAATATGTGTCATATATACTTCTAACTCTTGGGGTACTAGGATCACAAACTATCATCGAGGAGCTATAGTTTCTTTGGAGAAAAAGAGCAAACTCATATAAAAATGAAATGTATTAGGGGTCAAATACAACAATACATTAAGGGTCAAAATCAAAAGATTTTCATCTTTGCATCAAAGTAGTGCATCACGAGATGGATACATTACGGTCACACATATCAGTTTGGACCCTGAGCTGATTCCTATGGCACCCCCTGCTGACCCATCCCATAGCTGAGAACATGAAGGTGCAGCCACATTTCCACGGACCAGTGTTTCACAAGTGCTGCACGTGACTATCCTAAGACATTTATCTGTGAACGGGAACCGTGGCTTTTGCCTTCTCTGTTTCAGTATAGTGCTAAACATTCAGTACACAAATAATACATGGTACAGTCATTTATCAATCAGCAAACAAACACACCAAGATGGCCCAGAGAAGGTGGTCTAAACTACAGTTCTGGGCTTCCCTGGTGCTGCAGTGGTTGAGAATCTGCCTGCCGGTGCAGGGGACACGGGTTCGAGCCCTGGTCTGGGAAGATCCCACATGCCGTGGAGCAACTGGGCCTGTGAGCCACAATTACTGAGCCTGCGCGTCTGGAGCCTGTGCTCCGCAACAAGAGAGGCCGCGGTAGTGAGAGGCCCGCACACCGCGATGAAGAGTGGCCCCCGCTTGCCACAACTAGAGAAAGCCCTCGCACAGAAACGAAGACCCAACACAGCCATAAATAAATAAATAAATAAATTTTAAAAATAAATAAATAAAATAAAATAAAATAAAATACAGTTCTTTCATGACACCCCCAAACAGCAAGAATTTTTGTTCAAGTGTGACTGATGTTTTGCTTGCTCCTCTACTTAAATCAGTAAGAGTGACAACCAGAAAGTCCTGTGGGAAACTGTTTCTGAAGAGTGACTATTCTGGGAACATCCCTGTGGAACTCTAACGGGGTCAATATATTTTTTAAAGAATTCTGAATTCAACAGGGAATTTTTTTTTTAATTTCCAGAACTACTTTTCTGTAAAAATATTTGCTGAAATATTTAGAAGACATAGCAATCCATTGTCAATATGATTTTTCCTGATATTTAAGAGCTTTACAATCACTGGCATAACAAAAAAAAAGAAAAGAAAAGGCTTATGTTAAATAAGGTGAAACCCTTATTGGCCTGAGACAGCTCTGCAGAATCTTAGTGCTCCATGGAATGCAGCTTGAATAACAATGATCCAATCTAAGCTTTTAACATTATAAATCAGACATCTGTGCGAGGTACGAGGTACAGAGGGGAATAGAAAATGAACACCCATTGTCCCTGATCTAAAAGAGCTTATGGGTTATGCTTCCACTTGACATAATTGTAGGCTCAGAAGACTATCATCTGTTATGAAAATGGACAAATCTGTAATAAAAAGCAGTGTTTTTCAATGGAGGTAAACTTTTCCAGTTGTATGTTGCTCTAACCTACTACTCAGAAATCAGCAGTTGCTTAATAAATGTTTACTAATATATTTATTCCTACTTGTCCCAAAGATGCCTGGCTTTTCTTCCTTGCCAATGCCTTTACATATATAAATATCAGTCAATAAATATGGAACTCATCAAAGTGGGATCATCTAAAACATTTGAAAATAAGGTCATCAACAGTTCTGGCCCTTGTTTAGAAGACCTGGATTGGCTCCCAGCTATAACACCCCATAGGTAAAAGCCTCAGCAAGCCATTTACAGATTTGGAGACTGATTTTCTAACTTACGAAGAAGAGCAAAAGGAGCTATTTACCGAGACCCAGAATTGCCAAGATGGTAAAATTAGAAGGTATTGGGTAGTATGCTCTAAATATTAAAAGATATACAAATATGATTAGTACTCATTTGAAAAACTTCAAGATGTTTATTAAGCTATATATTTACTCTGTTGACTTTTTCTAATCCACTTGTGTGTAGATTAATTACAGATTTGAAACATTTAAATATGAATGTTTCCTTCAGTAATGCAATTAACAAGCAAGAGGCAATTACAAAAGTCTTCTGAAAATAGTTGAAAGTGCCTTCAAATAGTCTTAAGCTTTAATAATTTGGTGAAAACATTTTACAGTCATTCATTATTTCCAAACCATCTTTTAGAGATGAAGATTTGATTCAGGTATTCAACCACATGGTGGGAGTCTGGGATTTCTTAAACTTAATTACCGAGTGTTTAAACCTAAGAATTTAATGTGAAGTCAATAATATTTTGATTATAGCCATCAGCACCATCAGTGCTATATTACAAATGTCTTTTCCCATCCGGCAGTGTGTTCCAGCTCCAGGACAATCCTGGAAACAAAACTTGTACCTGGGTAGCATCTGTGTTATTGTAGGTGGAGGAAAGAGGAAAAACAGGCAGAAAAGATAGTTACTCCCATCAAATTGATTATACTAAGAGCTAAATAAATGGAAACCGTCACCAACATTTCTTTCTTCTACTTTTAGAAAGTCTGTGCTGCTATGTTAAAAAAATAAAATCCATATAATTGGAAAGTGCCCATAAGCAGATCCACAGCTTCAAGGTTTCTCAAAGTTACTCAGAGAAATGGGAGGAAGAGCAAAGGTCCTCACAGTCTGGAGGGTGCCATGGAGAAACAGTGACAACCGTCACATGCTGTCTAGTAGGGGCTGAGAATAGCGCATGGAAGCAACTTTTTTTTTTTTTTAACAGCTTTACTGGAGTATAATTGCTTTACAGTGTTGTGTTAGTTTCTGCTGTATAACAAAGTGAGTCAGCTCTACGTATACACATATCCCCATATCTCTTCCCTCTTGCGTCTCCCTCCCTCCCACCCTCCCTATCCCACCCCTCTAGGTGGTCACAAAGCACCGAGCTGGTCTCCCTGTGCTATGTGGCTGCTTCCCACTAGCTATCTGTTTTCCATTTGGTAGTGTATATATGTCCATGCCACTCTCTCACTTCATCCCAGCTTACCCTTCCCCCTCCCCGTGTCCTCAAGTCCATTCTCTACATCTGCGTCTTTATTCCTGTCCTGCCCCTAGGTTCTTCAGAACCATTTTTTTTTTAAGATTCCATATATATGTGTTAGCATACGGTATTCGTTTTTCTCTTTCTGACTTACTTCACTCTGTATGACAGATTTTAGGTCCATCCACCTCACTACAAATAACTCAATTTTGTTTCTTTTTATGGCTGAGTAATATTCTATTGTATATATGTGGAAGCAACTCTTTTTGACGAGGGAAGGTGGGCATGATACACAGAGGAAGCTACAACCTCTAATTTCAATCCCATCACATGTTTTTAGGGCATATGGACTTTCTTCACTGCCATTTGGAAAATAAAGGGGATGTAAGAATTCTGGAAACAGTCCTGTAACCCCCATCTCAGTGATAAATAAATAAAGTGACTATAAATTCCAGCAGGCTTGAATTTGCTTCTGGATGTCTTTTGCATAACCATGAGAGGATAGGAATGAGTGCTCATAAATCAAGAATTACTCTCCTTGGAAATCGTCAGAGGGAAAACAGGATGCGGTAACTAGGGTTGAAAAAGTTCTGCAACGTAACGTAGAAGTCTAACATGATACCTTTCCTATAAAGTAGCTGTGAGCTTAGCAACCTCCACACTTGGGCGGCCCTGAGGATGAGGTCATGAAGATGCACAGAGGAGAGAGGACAGCTCTCGGGCCAAGGTTTTAGCTCTTTGCTTACAAGCCATTGGAAGAAGCACAATTTGTCAGACAGGCCAAAGCAACAAGGGAGGGGGACCCAGGTGTGCATCACAGGAAACTCAGAAAGGCGCCCAGAGCTTTCACATTGTCTTCCTTCTCATGTGCCCATGTTCCTCTAAGGCTGTAAGACCAGTATAAAAACTGGGAAGCGTGTGTTGACACATCCGAGTAATAAATCAAAAACTGATGAGCATTTGATGGAAAACCCGCAGTAGAAGAAAAAAGAGATCATGGCGGTTTACATTTTATCTGTAATCAAAGCAAACTGGTTTGACAAGAGCTCTCTGAAACTTTTTTGAGCATGAAATTCTGAAAAGTAGAATTCTAGAAACAAAAGTTGTAATTATAAATTTATTTTGTAATATAACTGCTAGTAATTTATTTGCACATGATATAATTAGTATGCTTTCAATTCATGGAGTCTTTTAAATGGTTATTTTCATGAAAGTGAAATGTGGGTTTTCTCATCCTGTCCATGGGACTATAATTCTATTTTTGTCAAAAGGATTATAATTCTTCAACTGTAATTTCACCTACCAAGGGGGATTTGAGGCAATTAATCCTCCTTGAAGGCACCTGGGTTAGCTTTATGTCTGGGATAGTTACCATATTTTTCAGGCCTTCATTTGCTTATCTGTCAAATAAAGGAATCAGTCTTGATAATCACTAATAGACTTTCATGCTCAAAAATCCAAAATTTTTAATTTCCTATGTCATGGTATTTGGTATCACAAAGATTTTTAATCATCGGGTTGGTGAAGGATTGGACTGTCTTGTATATTTTAAGCATTTTAGCTAATTTATTACTTAATTTTAATTAATAACCTATACCAAATAACTACATTTTTTACTTTATTTTTCTGGAACTAAAAATGTTGAAAATGACAGTTATCACACGTCCAACTTCTCTTTGTGAAAGAACAATTCCTTCTCCTCCTTTGTTTTACCCTCCCTCTGTCTTCTTCATATTCATCTTTTTTTAAAAAAAGGCATTTTCCATATTGATTTATATTAATTATATTAATGGGGGGGCACTAAGAACACGGCTTAAAACTGTGAGCTACAGACCAAATCCTGGTTCCACTGACTCAGACACCTGGTATCCTGGACACACACTCCAATTACTTGTGTTTAGTTTTCTCAGGAGGAAATGAGTTGTGATAAGAAAGCGCTTACAACATAGGGTACATATACACACACACATCTATATGTGTGCATGTGTGTATCTATATGTATAAATTATTATATTTTACACACACGTAATCTATATTACATAATGTATGGAATCTAATATGTGTATGTATAGATAGATAGATATAATAGAAAAGTATTGATGTGTTGTAGGCATTCAAAGACTATTACTATTAATTATACCATTCATTTTAAATCTTTCACATATTGTCTATGAATTTTTGTCAATGTGCATTAAATCACACAATAATTTTAACCCTAATATCTCTTAAATGTCATGATATTTTCTTTTCAGGTACAGTCACGTTATGAAAATACTAATACTTCTAAATAAATACGTTTCAAACTCTTACTTCTGGTAATGTGTCTAAATTTACTGCCCGCTCAACAGTGCACAGAATTAAACAGCAATCCAAAACACAGGAGGGGGGCCAGGAAAAAAAAATTGATATTTAAAATGTATCATATCAGCAAAGTAACAGATGTATCCTGAGAAAATAAAAGTAAAATGAAATGATTAAGTCGTATGGCACTTACTAGTATAGGTGAGCTGAAAACCCTGGCCAGTGTCAGACCCATTGGAGTTGAACTCCAGCCACAGGTGGTTGGAGGTGCTGTTCAGGATCAGCCCCGTCAGCTCATTTTTAGTGAAGGCCCCCAGCGGACGTGATGAACTATCTTTTCCATCGTAGACCTGAGGAGAATTCACAGCATGAGTCCCCTTATCACTTAATTCTGTTTGTATGTCAGCAATTTTAACAAGAAATCCAAATTTTCAAAGATACGATTTTACACAGTACTTTAAAAAGTGATACAGTTTATAGAAAGATGAGTGGATGGAAGACACTGGCAAACAACTTTTCTTTAAGTTTTATCTTTATCGTTAACATTAAAGACAAAAGATTCCATTTGTGCCCAGATCATTTTATCTGCATCAAGCTGAACATTCTCTCTGTGTTTATTTAAAATGAAATCATCATGTATTTGCATTTCCAGGTTGCATGGTCCACCATTTTTCCTTCCCTCACAATCCACTTACAAAGGTTGGAAGGATGTGTCATAGTTCAGTGTGAATGTCTCCTCCTCCATCCAAATGTGTTACAAGTCGAGGTGCTGAAATGTTGTCACATTTTGTAGCCCCTGAGCCTGTGGTGACTTTAGTTTTGAATTTGTTATAGCAAAGGAATCCTGTCATGTCCGATATCAGAGAGAAAGGTCATCTTGCTCTGAAGCATTCTGTGACTGACTCCATTTTCCCAGGTGGCTGTACAGCCTGGGTGGATACCCCGAACATTTGGAAGGCAAGTGGACCGGGCTTGGTTCTGAGCGGACATCACGGGTAAGGGACAGGAAGTGATGACTTCCCAGGTCCACACTGGGAGTGCAGGGTTGCCAATCACATTTCCCCAGTGGAGACTGCGTCGGACAGTTTTAAGGCGTGGGCACTGGGGGGCGTCCCACAGTACACGTTCCTAATGCCAGAACAAACAGCGTTCACATTCTAGGAGAAGTTAGTTTTGAGCCCCTCACACTCCCGCTAAGTAGTCAAGACTATAATGCTTCGTGGGAAAGGTTCATCCATTTGCCTCTTGAAACCATTGCAATGGTTCATGGCAAGGAACTGCTGGTATGGATAAGGGCTTTTTAGAAGAAAGAATGAAAATGTATCACATCATACTGCAGAACATCCAGTTCTTTTTGATAAAAAATATCTTATCTAAATAAAGTACATCAAAGTCCCTGGTAGCCTCCCCCGTATCTGCCTATTTCTCTCACTTCTTTTCCTTCTCACACAGATTAATTCTTACTTTTCTTCTCCTGCTCTTCATACATAATGCATATGTAAACCATGAATGCTGCTTGACAGACTTACAAATTCACATACTCCTAAATGGAGAAAACACATTTAGAAGAATTAATTTTATGGATCATTATTTGATTTCATTTTAATTAAATACGCATATGCTTGAGTAGGAAAATCAAACACCCTACAACTTCTCATGGAAGCTAGCAACAAGCTAGTGTAGGAAAAAATCACTGTTTGGCTTAACATAGATTCATTTGATAGTGAGGTTTCTGGAACCCAGATTATAAAGAGCTTTTTTTTTTTAATTTTTATTTTTAGCTGTGTTGGGTCTTCGTTTCTGTGCGAGGGCTTTCTCTAGTTCCGGCGAGCAGGGGCCACTCTTCATCGCGGTGCGCGGGCCTCTCACTATCGAGGCCTCTCTTTGTTGCGGAGCACAGGCTCCAGACGCGCAGGCTCAGTAATTGTGGCTCACGGGCCTAGTTGCTCCGCGGCATGTGGGATCTTCCCAGACCAGGGCTCGAACCCGTGTCCACTGCATTGGCAGGCAGATTCTCAACCACTGCGCCACCAGGGAAGCCCTATAAAGAGCTTTAAAATCCAGAGCATGCTGGCTCAAAAATAAAGTGTCCAGGCCACTCCAGCAAGGTCTTAGGTTACTCCACATGTCATGTAATTCTCTGTGATTCATAGAAATCCATGGAGATGAGGGGGCATTAAAGGAAATAAACACACACTTAGGCTCGGTCCTCAAAGCTCTGAAGCATCTTCCACTGTCACCTCCACTGGTCTTAGCTTGTCTGAGTGCTTCTCCGAGATTTAATAGCTTACATGGACAGCGTCTAGCTCCAGGATCCTCATGGCTAAACCACTAAAAATGAACCACTGCCACACTGAATTATTAAGCATCCCTGGAAGAGTAATTCTGTCTTATTTATCTGCATCACCAGCACTTAGCACTGGGCTTGACAGTGGAAATCTCTGAACGAAAAAGTAACTGACTCGTGGGGATATTATGTTGTCAACTCTCGCAAGGTGAAAATCTGGATTCATGCTTCTCATGTATCAGAAATGACAACCCAGATAGTATTGGAAGGCAAAAGACTTAATGGTTACTTCCAATTAAATTAGTAACAAGTGATTTTAGTTCAGCACAAAACCTCCTAGTTGTATATCCTCATCTACAAGCAGCTGGGATCAAAATGTCCCTTTCAGTCATTAGGAAAAGGTTCCTTGGGTCATATGTTAATACAAGGCTATAACTATTTGCACTACAGACCCTCCCTTGGAGCCTGGCACATAATAAATGCCATATGCTCCGAGTGGACTAGCCAAGGGAGCAGATAAGCACAGATTAGAAAACATCACAAGGAATCCTGGAATGACAACGCTGAAAGGACTGGGGAAATCATCCCCACTTTTGCAGGAGCTATACCCGAGGGCTCTGTTTCCAGAACTAACCTCGCTTTCCATTACGTATCCCTATCATGACGCTCTCCTTAGAGCTGTATTTCTCTTACACGGTGTTTCCATATGAAACAAGCAAGCATCACGTTTATGCGGGGGAGGGTGTGTACATAAACTCTGGTCTTTGTTAATGGATCATACTACGTGTGCGGGGCGACGTAAGCAGCATTTATGCTCAAAATTCAAGGTAGTCCCACTTGAGATGTTTTTAACTTTTTGATATTTATTAGCATATTCAATAAAAGGTATGTCTGCACAGTATCAAGGTTTTTCAGATGATTGACAGTTTCTCTGCAATTAAAGGTGGTAAGCAAGATGTTTTTTTGATTTTTTGTTATAATCAACAAGTTTAAACAGCACGCAATCACAAATGAAAATGATTTGCTTCCTTCCATTCCAGTAATATGTATCAGTGTATATTTAATCCAGTGTCTCTAATCACTCTCCTGCACCAAAGTATGGTTAATTGTTCCTTAAAAGTTTGCCTTAAAGGCTTACTGACGTCTAAATTTGAGGTTATCAAAGAATTCAGAAAACAGTTCTTTGATGCAAATTTAACTTTTCTCAGATCCGTGAGGATGTACTAGTTTCATACCTGAAAATCACTTCTTAATTATAGCGACTCATACTGCCAGCATGCGCTTTCGAAAGACTATTACAATGAAAGAACAACTAGAATAAAACCTCTCTCCTAAACTATGACCTTGAAGCACAGTCAAAGGTGGACTTGGAGGAAGTGATGAGCACTTGAGTCTGGAAGCTTCTGTTGACCTGTGCACATAACGGAACCTACCAGCGACCCCACTTTATCCACTGTGCAAACAGAGGACACAGCTGGAGGGCACTAAGTTTCCCCTCTTAGCAGGCTCTTGGCGTAGCTTCTTAGTGCTCACAGCTTCAAGTGAGTCAAATCTACTGCGTCTGGGATGGAGCATTGTGTGTGTCCATGTAGATGCACATACGACTGAAAAACCCTAGGACTTTAGAAAGGGGATAAGATGTGTCCCTCTCTTGCCATAAACAAGCCGTGTGGCCTGGACAAGTCGCTTACTTCCCAGTGGAACAAGCAGGTGGACGGGCTGGGTGACGGCCAGTGTTGGTCTTTGTTGCTCAAAGCCACTCTCTTTCAAGGCCCTGAGGCTCGGGCTACAAGTGCCAACTGCTCAGCCCCTAGAGCCAGGGAGGTCCCCAGGTTCCTGAAATAGTCACAGGAGAGGTGGAAACTATTTCAGAAGTCTTAGAAGTTTGGGGGCATTTGCAGTTGGAGCTCAAGGCAAGACCTGGGTGCTCCCTTAATCCGTCCCCCTGCCTGTTTCCCTGGAGTCCCTCTGGAATGTGAGTGGTGTGCTCCACCTGGAGCAGTTCCCCGAGGCTCTGATGCTTTGAGTCATCTACTGCACTGACCCTTGATGCTGGTCCCACGCCTAGCACACCTCGGAGTCCTGTGAACACAGCTCAGACTGGCTGAGTGAGATTCTGCCTCATCCTGGCTTGGCTTCTCCACATCAACCCTGCTTTGTGGTCCAGCAACAGTGGCAGGGCTTGCTTCTACCCTCACATCAAAATCCTTCTAGCTCTGAAGGATGCTCTGTCATGATCACATTTACAAATCAAGAGCGACTGTAGAAAGGGTTGGTCTGGGGGTCCTGTAAGTTTTTTTTTACAATTATTAGCATGTGCTAGGAACAACGCTAGAAATATGTATCTATATTATTTAATCCTCAAAACACCACAAAAAGGTAGGTACCATTGCATGTTTTTACATATAAGAAAAATAAGGCTTAAAAATGTTAAATAATACCCTTAAATACACAACCAATAAATTTTAGATCCAGGATTATAGACTTAGGTAAAGTCCACATACACATGATACTATAGGCCACCTTCTCAAACCAGCTGGATAAACCAATTGGGAAAATATGTGTATATATAAAGATACATTAATATATGTATATATCTACGTATATAGATGGATCAACATTATATTTATTCCTTGAGAAGGAAAGATGGAGTCCTATTAAAACAGATTTTTTTTTACCTTTAGAATATCTCCTTCAAACAGCTGGAAGCTTCGTGCTCTGAGATGGATCCCCTTGCCAGCTTCTGTTTCAATTTTATAGATACACTCATGGTTATTATCATAATTTGATGGGAAATTTGGAGACAGTAATGTTCCTTCATTTCCTTTGACACTTGCTCCACATTCAGCTAAAATAAATAGGACAGTAAAAAGAGAAAGAGGATTCAAAAGTGGAATTACTGATTTTAATAAATAAAAACTTTTAAATTATGACAGCCCTCTTTTCTCTCAATGTATATCTGCTAGCACCATATTGTTTTTATAGATTAGTGACTTCTTTCTACTGTTTTATCAACTGGACAGGAAAGATACCCCCATTCATCCCATTTTCGAGATTTTCTTATTTCTTTTAATAGAATGCATCTTACTCCTAACTTACAAAGAATTCTAGAATAAAACAGGCATGCCCGAGCACTCTGGCTGTATCACTGGCAGTCACCTCTCTGCCCCATCTCTGCTTCATGAAGCATCCCCGCCAATTCCAATGTGCTGACTCGACAGTTATGTCCACGCAGTTTTCCCACGTTGGTATTCTGTGGCCTCAACCTGGATGCATTTAAAGGGGAGTCTAACCGTGGACCAAACCACTGAGTCCCCCGCTACTGTCTCACAGCACTGAGCCCACCCGCCTGTCCTGGGACAGAAGCCCTTTCGGCGGCAGAAAATACGTTCTTCTCCCCTTGATGAAAGAGGGCAATTCACCTCTACGCCCAAATTTGCATAAAGAACTTTAATCAGAGTAAAAATGAAAATAAATATAGCTCTCCACTTTCTGCCAACTTGGAGAAAGTCACCTAAACTCTCAGCACCTGTTTCCTCACCTATGAAAGTGAGAGAGTTAGGCTAACTCCTAAAATTCTATTCGTCCAAAACAATCATAAAATAATAAAATTGCTCTGTGTGTGTGTGTGTGTTTGCTTATGTATGATGTGTGTGCATCTGTGTGTGCATGTGCGTCTCTGTGTGTATGTCTGTGCCTGTGTGACAAGAGTGCTCCATGCGATTCTGCACAAAATAATTTATTGGCCACACTATGTGAAAAGCACAGTGATTTTAAAAATTTCAACAAAGTAAGTCTGAGTGTGAAGAATAACGATCAACTTGTAAACTGAAAATCAGTAAAATGCCTACATGTAACGAGGGTGAGAGAGAGGGGGACAGGGTTCAGTTTAAGGGGGCTGCTTGAGGTATCACTCAACTTTGGCAGATGTCCCGTGTGTGCCCATTTTCATAATTCCAAGTCTCTGACATCCCCATCTTCTCTTGACAATCACTGAAATCAGCTGCACCACGAGCCTTCCTTGGCCTGACTGATGGAAGGAATAAGCTGGAGATTCAGGATCAGCCCATGATGACTTGTGCCCTTGAATCTCATGATGTCCCCACGTAGAAGGGTCGGGGAGAAAATCAGGGAGAGAAACACAGGAGAACTTGGCTCACCTGCCCCCGATCTTTCCCTCCATAAGGACCTGAAGGAGGGTTTTATGGGAAACAGTGATGAGAAAGAAGCACAGGGAAGTGGTGACCCCAAAACATGGCAATGGGATTTTATAATTATAATTTTAAAATTATAGCTATAGTTACTATTATTATATATTCATATATTTGTGTAATTTTAGTACTTTTTAAGAAACATTTTTAAGGTGAGAAAGGCGAGTGGTGTGTCTCTCAGGCTGCGTTTGGACTTTCATTTTTGCTCGGGCTGGGACGTGGATGTCCTTTCATGTCAAGAATCTGGTGATTCTCAGCAATTCTGAGACTGACGACGTATGGCTTCATCTCTTAAATTCAACAAGCATTTTGGGCAAGTAATCTCCTTGAGAGATGGTAATCATTCATGGGCTTTGTTGCATATTCTTTTACTATTTTTCTTTCCTGAAGAAATGGTGATTTTAACATAAAAGCCAAAATAAGTGAAAAGAACACTGAAACAGCAAAGCAGAAGGTCCCCCTTTGGCTGCTCTGTGGATGAAACAGCAAGGGGTTCAAACTCGTTGAAGATATTGGACGTAAAGAGAATAAAAGAAGAAACTCACAGCGTTCTGATAACCAGAATATGGAACCCGTCACAAGCACTAGGAAGTTTTATTTAGAATTGAATTGGACAGTGACCAATAAAGGAAATCATTCAAAAATCAAATTTACGTCCTTTTATTACTTTATAAGTTTGAAAAAACATCCCTTGCAATTGAAGACGTAATAAATACTGATAGAGTGGCACCTAGACCATTTTTAGTCTAAGGGGTGCTTTGGAAGGGATACTTCTTATGGCTACTGTAACTGGTTGTGTGGGTTTGGGTTTACCGCATACATGACTGCATCTGGCCCATCGTGCACTGCGTTCACTGGACATCCACTGTGAAGTGTGGGCAGCCTTGCGTCAAACATCCTTTGAGGTGGGCAGGAGGTAAAAGGGATAATGAGGGCCCTGGGCCCCCCTCTGGCCATCAGGAGATGTGTGGTCTTCTTTCTTGACTGAATGAGGTCAAGAGGCTGGAGGGAGGGTTGAAGGACACCCGGGGGAATTAGCTCAACACAGTGCTGAGTCCACACACCTTGAACCCAAAATGTGGCATGAGAGAGCTTTGCCACTCTGGGGTAACTGTGAAAACTGCCTGCAAGAAGTCCCTGTGTGTCTTCAGGGGGCTGTCCCATGAGGAGGGCAAAGACAAGGAGACCCACTCCAATCGGCTCCAGCCCTGCGATCCTGGGAAGGACGTGCTTTTCCCTCCCTGAGGCAGGGGAGCCTACATCTCTCTCTGTTGTCTGGAGGCTCTGCTCCTACGTCCAGCAGGTGTGTTCTCTTGCTCTCCTTATGGGTGGAATTCCTTTCTTTGGGTCTTCACACCACTTTGTTTCTATTCCCTTCTCCTTGACAGACTTGCCACACAGAGAATTTTCCAGGCTCAGGAGTGTCCTTTTTTAAACGTAGACTTAGTCTATCACAATAAGGCTGATGTGTAAATGGTATACGTCACACACTTTTCTAAGTTCTTCAGTTACATTAAATCACTTAACCCTCACAATAACCTTATGTGATGAGGTAATAAACCCCGTTTTACAGATAAGGAAACTGAAGCACAGACTAGCTCAAAAGTAGTTTTTCCCAAGGTCACACCACTAGTACAGACGCATTATTGATTTGATATAACCTCTAAGTGCTTAGCTTAGGAAAAGAATTGTGGACTTTTAAAAAAATCCTAATTAATGATGAATATACTTTATAATTAAAAGTTCATAATATTATTCATAATTATCGGTAATGAAACTAGCAGAGCAAAATTCTGTTGAAGAAGAGAGTATACTTTTAAGGATTTTATCCAGATAGGATAAAAGTTAAGGTACCAATTAACTGAGGTTATATTTGCTTTCACGTTAGCATTTAGGACAGTAATCATTTATTTCTCATAATACAACAAAAAGGCAGGACTAGAAAGAAGGCTTTAGCATTTGGATAGCCGGGGAGAAAAAATTTATCAAATCTCAAGATGTAATTTTACATGGCTTTTTGTGAAGATTTGGATTCTGTGATTTTTTTCTAAAGCAAATATATAATAAGAGATGCTAATTAAGTGCAAGTCTACACTACATAGAAATAATGAGTGTGGGAGATTAACTGGCCAGTTGTAACTGGTAATTCTTTGCAGAGAAGCAATGCCGTTGCTTTAACTTGTAGAAAGATGGGGAAAAAGTGACCAGCCACCTCACCCACACACCTCTGTCTCACTTTATACTCACCTCTTGAATACAAAATCTCCACTAGCGTCAGAGCAACTATTTCCCATAACCTGAGATGCAAGTAAAGTTTCTAAGTGAATAAGCAATAACAATTAATTTACTCATGATACATCTGTGAGTGAACCTAAACATACATGGCACGTGCACTTAAAAGTGGAAGGTCAGAATTCATTATTCCAGAGTATACAGTACAGGACTTAAAAGATAGTCTTTATTCAAATTTTTCTCCAAGAATATGAAATTGCTTGTAGAGTATACAAACTTGGTACATCAATTTTAAAAGTCTATTTTACTACAGTGTTTTATTTAATATAGCCATATAATATGATTACTATTTGATTTATATCTGTATCGCTTTATATTCTTCAAAGATTTTCATGCAGATCATCCTTCCTCGGTTTTAGGCAATTATTTGTGTTTGACACTATTCTGATGAACATGGGTGGCTGTTGCTGGAGTTGTTTTCGGATCTTATGTGACGACCACTAAGAAAATATGACCTTTTACAGGCTGAACGAGATCAGCCACTTGGTCCTGAGGGTCTCGGCTCATTCTGACTCGGTTCCATAGCAGGCTGGAAGCATCAGAGGTCTGGGGAGAAATGCGGGTCGGGGACCTGGAGCCACAGCACATGGCGAAGTCTCAGGTGTGCGACACGCGGGTGTTCAGGTGGCCTTACGGACGTGACAAAGCAGGGGAACATCTGAGAGGACCTCGGGGATCTGGCTGTAAAGAGAGACTGGACCAGACGGCAGTGGGTGTATGGGTGTCACTGAACCAGGGTCCCTGGAGAGTTTGGAGCACAAGGTGTCCTGAGAAACATCTGTTTGGAAAAGAGGAGATGCACTAAAAGAAAACAGTGAATCCTAAACACTCTAAAGGAAAATGCAAAGAGTGTTGTAGTGCGAAAACGGACATGCCAACAAGTTCTAGAATTCCCAGTCCAGAGGAACACACTGGAAGATCAAATAAGTAATTGTAGAGCCTATAAAATGTACTAACACTTTGCCCAGCTGGGTACAGCCATCTGTTTTTCTTTTGGTCTATTTGTCACTTGCACAGAGTGCATTTTTATAACTATTATATCATTAAATAAATACAACATTTCCATGAGGTCAGTATCAACACTAAATCCATTTTACAGATGAGGAAACTGAGACAGTGCTAGGTTAATAATTAACTTGCTCAAGATCACATGGAGGGGGGCGTTGGTGGAGCTGTGATCTGAACTCCAGCTGGTCTGGTAATAACCACATTATGTTTGTCAAAATACAACAGTGACAATTAATTACATTTATAGATGTTAAGTAACCCACGAGGAACACGTATGAATGTATGACTCCAAAAGAGTAGGAACATGAGGCTGTTGTGGGAAACACACCTTCCGAACGTCTTAATTGAATGTCTCACAAAATGTCCTGCCAAGGAACAGGAATGCCTGCATTGGCATCCTGTTTCTGAGGCAGGCCAATGACTTAAATTTATTTTGAATTAAATCAACTAGTGCACAAAGACGAATGCAACACATTTCCAACTGCAAGAATAGAAACGTGTCAAGAAGACTGAGGAAGGTGCACTAAAGCCTGAGACGCTGTCCCACAGGAGATAACTGAGTGAAATACAACAAACGGTAAAAAGCAGGTGCTCAGAAAATGTAAGTCATCAGAATTTCAGAAATTCTTTGACTTGATTTCAGATATCCATTGCAAATCTCCATTCCTAGAGCAATTAAATGGATCAATTTTCAGTTCTTCCCATAATCCATTTAAAGTGATTTTAAGATGAATGAATATAATTTCCCTTAAAATGAATCATTTGCTCTTTTTTATAAAGAACCTCCTGAAACTGTAATTAAAACTGAATTGTCATTGAGAGTTTTGTAATGGAACTAAACTTATTAAAATTAAATGAACAAAAAAGAAAGGAGTCAATTGATTTTTCAGTTAATTCTTCTGTACAAAAGCATCAACCCATGAGGTGGTCTTAGCAGCTCTGGGTGATGTAACAGAACACAGACAAGAGGCTTAAAGAATAACATTTATTTCTCACAGCTCTGGAAGCTGGAAGTCCACATCCATAGCACTAACCATATTATTTGTAAGCAATAATAAATATTCAATATCAATAAATATTTTATTGGGGATATTAATTTACTATTTGATAGTAACACAGTAGATGAAAATCTATACTCTCTCAATCTGCCTACTTATCATGCTAATCTGGGTTCCAATTCTGTTGCTGAAGAACTTACCCCCCTAAATACTACCGAGGCTTTGCAATGCCCCTCATCTCACAGGGCCGCTTCTCAGCCCAGGTGTTCACTAGAACTTCTATTTATCACCAGATGTTTATTAGAAAAAGGTAAAGTAGCATTCTCATAATCCACTTGGCACTCCTCCAGGGTCACCTGTGATCTTTGGATTGGATTTGCAACTTTTGTCTAGGGATAGATTATTCTTATTTCTATGATTTTACAGGAAGAAAGACAGACACAGTGTGCTAATGAATCAAACTTTGAGATCAAGATAGGAGCTTCCAAGAGAAATAATGTTTGTTTGACAAACATGTATTGAATAAGGCACAGAGCTGGATTTAGGGCTAAGGCAGCCTCCACTGTAAGGAAAGGTCAGCCTAATGGGAGAGACAGAAATAGGAAGACAAGTTCACTGGAGTACAGTGGTTATCCTGGAGGGTCCCTCTCCAGCCGGTGGGTAAGGGGGTAGAAAGAGCTTACATGGGAGGTGAGTTCCAAAATGAGGAAGTCAGCCTGGCAGAAAAGGGGGTGCACGTTGCACATGAGGGAGCAGTGTAGGGAGAGGCTTGAGCATAAGAGAGAACCAGGGCAATTTCAGGTCCTGTGCAGCCTTGGTGTGTGCGAGCCCAAGTACATGAGTGAGCTGGGCAAGACGCCGGAGAGTCTGGCCAGTGAATAAGGGGCCTGCATCCCCGGCGAGTGGAGGTTTTGTTCTGCACATTATGGGAGCTGATTCATGGGTTCTGTTAAGGGGGATGGATTTGTGAAGTTCCGAATTCGGACAGATCACTCTGGGGGCTGCGGCAACAGTGGTTGGGGGCTGTCCTGGAAGTGGGGAGCATCTTCGGGATGTGAAGCTGAGAGCCTTCTCAAGGCTGGGCAGAGAGGATGGGCGGGGAGCCTCCCTGGAGAGCTGGGGAGAGGCAGAATCTTCAGAACTAGCAACTAATTCGACGTGGAGAATGAGAGAAAGGGAGAAATGAGAACTCCCAGGTGCCACGTGGGTCACCTGGTGGATTTTAGTGCCTTACTAACATGTTTATTTAAAGGTCTCTTGTGCCCAGATGGGCTGGAAGGAAAGTCAGGAAGCAGTAGGTAAAATACAAGAGGTGAAATACAGAACGGCCCCGCCAGGCCATTCTCTCAGTGCAGTGCAGGGCTGAAAGGCCTGGTTTTAGGTGCTCTGTGTTGGAATCTTGCTGGCTGTGTGCCGGTGGGCAAAGGCCTTAAGTTCTTTGTGCCTCAGTGTTCCCATCTGTAGAATGGAACTGACAATGATAGTGCTTACTTCATAGAGGTGTCTGGGGAACTAAATAAGATAACTCATGGAGAGAGCTCAGAGCAGTGCTGGTCTAGAATCAGTGCTCAATAAACATTAACTATTATTTCAACCCCAGTTACTCCTCATTTTATACTTTAGGCAACAGTGTAAAACCCCAAATAACAAGACTAAGAGTGTAAAGATAATGAATCTAGATAAAATAACAGAATAATGCAAATGGAATATTATAATCGATAGACAATGTTACATACGTGGATTAAGGCTTTGACTTCACTGGGTTGGGAGTGTTTTCCCCCAGATTTTAAACTGTCTCGCTCAGTAATTTCCAATTTGGGGCATATGGATTCTAGGCAACTCTGGGAACATCTAGGATCATCTAGAAAACATTGTACCTTTTTTTCTTGAGATAGTGTTCAAAACTGGCATCCAAATCTCAAATAAAAATCATAACTAAAAAAAAAAAAAAAAGTGAGAACTACTGTTTTAGGAGAAAGCCACATCATAGAAAGATCAGATATGTGCCCTGGCAAGAGATAAAGATGATTTGATTCATATTCACTTGTCTAATTTTTTTATAATGAAGTCCTCACTATCCTACTATCTATGGCATACTGGAACACAAAAAGACAGTATATTAACTTTTGAACCACATAATATTCCTAAATAACTGAAGAGATTCTGTGCATTGGAAAAATCTGGTTTACTAAGTTAACAACTTAGCATTTTTATGGGTTATGAAATCTTATTTTCACAACTTCCCCACCTGCCTCTAGTTTATCAGCTGGTAAGATCACAGGTGCCTCAAGGACTCAGAAGGCTCACAATTAAGGGGGTCCATGGTTCATCACTAGACAAATGTCATAATGCTACATTAGCCAGTTTCTGTGACTTTAAAGGACAGCTTGTACGCCCTTTACATGCTGAGCAACGTGGCCAAGTGGCAGGTAGCAGATATTGCCTCTGGGGCTGATGACCAGACCCTCTAGACCTGTAGCCAAGATTCCATAGTTAAACTGAGCCACCACAATTCTCTGAGGAACTTCCTACAGCAGCACAGGTTCAGATTAACAATAAATACACCCCACTGAATAGGCATCTTAATTCCATCTTAGCACAGTGCCTAGTTTCAAGTACCTAAATAAAGATTCCTATTACTCTCTGGAATGACCTCTTGAAATCTTCAAGAACACTGTGAAAAAGCTAATTCAGTGTTAAAGTGTCTACAACCCCCACTTTGCGAGAGTATGCACGATCATCTAATCAGAGTTAAAGTGTAAAAAAACAACAAAACGAGTATTTTAAATTGTCCGCATCATTATACCAGGTGATACCACTGCTCTTAAGCAACAGAATTGTCAAAGGTTGTGTTAATACAGCATGGCTTCTAGCTTTTATTTTGTCTTTTGTCCCAGGTATATAGTGTGTGTGTGTGTGTGTGTGTGTGTGTGTATTTTTTTTTTTTTTTTTCTCCTCCATAAATATGCTTGACACATGCTTTAGTTTCACTCCTCTTCAGTCAGGACGTCTTAGGGCTGAAAGGGGCTGGCTTTACCGATGAGGTAACCACAGCCCAGAGAGGCCCCCTCCTCCACCTCCCCGGGGAGCGGAGCGCCCGCCCAGTGCCGGCCTCCTGCCCTCCCATGCCTGGTGGGGCCCTGCACGCTGACCGCACCGCGCCCTGCCCCCCGGGTGAATGAAATGAAAGCACGTGACCACCTACCCACACACCTTGGCAGAGATGCGCTCCATACACGACGGCCCCCGCCCAGGCACGTGAGCTTGGTTGCGCCTTCTAAGCGATAACCTGGGAAGCACGAAAACGTCAGAGAGTCTCCAACTCCGAAGTGAAAACCGATTCTCCTGCTGAAAGCAGGGACGCCAGGATCGTCACAAGGCTCGAGGTCATATTCTGAGACATGAAGAGACAGAGTACACTTGTGGGAACCCAGGTAAATACTCAAAAATTATTTCACAAGAATAAAAAGGTGCTATTACTTAAAAAATAAACATATATATATATATATATATATTTTTTTTTTATTCCCCCAGGCTCTGCTGTAACTGTCATATGGATTGTCTTCCTTTGTACTACGAGTTTTCTCATGACAAATGGAATATAGTATTTTTAAAATAAATGTAGAACATTATAATAACATGACCCACTCAAAACTGTCCCTTTAACAGTAGGAAGTTATTTTAGTGATGCGCGCAATTGCTAAAATCAGTCACTGTCCTCTTACAGGTGTTTTGGATAAACAAGACCCAATGCAGAACAAACTAAAAGCAGTATCACAGGGTTTCTTCACAGGGTGGAAAGCTTACCATAACCAATTTCACCCCTAAAATACACCTCAGTATGGAATAGCAAAACCTTTTCCTGTCTATTTTTCAATTTATAAACCATGTTTTATTGACACGTAATGAAAAATTTCTGGATCCTGCTAGAAATTTCTGTAAACTACCCAGGAAGGAAGTGCTAAATTTAGTTAAAAAGAAAAAAAAGAATAATGTCTGGTGTATTGCTGCATTTGGGGATTAAATGTCCAAAATAACAGTACTAATAACAGCATTTTGTATTTGTCTCATTCTTTAGTACCAACTCTTTCAAATCTCTATATGTGGGTGCAACTGCACTCTGGTTGTCATGGGTCTCACGGGCCATCATTCAGTGTGTTGTTGATCCTTCTTGCTGTGTTCTCAGCGTGTAATGCCCAGTGTTTAGTCAAACAGGATCAAACAGTGGGCCACCATTAGGGGTTTGAATGGTGGAAAGAGCTTCAAAGAGGTTAAAGTGTTGATTAAAGGATGAGCATTATTGCAATGAGTGGAAGACAAAAGTTTTTCCTATGGTGGCGGGGAAACTGTCCTAGTCCATCTGAAAAGATATTGCCTTCGCTTTCCGATTTCCAACTACTATCTTTCAAGTTCTGACTCTAAAGTGTGGATTCTGTATTCTCAAGGAACATATTAAATCCAAACCATCATTTCCCCCAATATTTCTCAATTTTAATCCATCTTTTCTATTCCCATCATCCACAAGTTTCATCACTGGCATCCCAACCCCCTATGAAGAGGAAATCTCTGCTCCAATTTTTCCCTCATCTCACCCAACTTATTGGTCAACATCTGAGCTCCACGCTTTCTACATTGTCTTTATCCTGTTTTTCATTTAGATAAAAAATCTATTCTGGATCCCTAACATATTCAAACTACTCTCACCACTCTGGAGATATACTCATTAATTTGACCTATTTTTAGTATGACCCAGCAAGGAAAAAAAAAAGGTAATATCATTTAATTCAACTCAACAAATATTTTTCATACCAAAACATAATGGTAGACTTTCTAGGAAATAGTAAAATAAAGCTGTCACAATCTAGGGAACTTTATCTTCATCTGACAGAAGTCATTCTCCTCCTAATATACTGTATATTCTCAACTCGAATCACATCTTTGCTGTCATTTCTTTAAAAGCAATTGAAAACTCTTGCCAAATAAGAGAATAGTTTGATATTATTTATGCTAGATCTATTGTATTATAGAGAAAAACACTGTAATTGAATGGTTTTTTGTGTATATTTTTATTTCATATTTCTACTGATGTCCTCTGAAAAATACCTACTGAAATAGGAAGCCTGATCCAACACCGTGAGATTAGAGGTGTGGATTAGTTCCATCCTCCCACACAAGGTCATATAAAGGTCCTCTTGTATCAATTGTCACTTATGGGCTATTACACAGTGTGTATTTGCACAGCATACGTTTCCAGTTAGTCATCCAGCAGAAGAAAAATGTATTGCCCTCAGGATTCCAAGTTCCCTGACTCAAAGATTTTGTTCATAGAACTTACTCTATTTTTCTTCATCAATTCTCTAGTCTCATTCCCATGAGCACACAAACACGTGTTCCAGGGCCCATTTTAAGAATGCGACACACCAATCCACTGAATAAAAACCACTCTCATGACCTCACAATGACCACAGCCACGGCGCCTGGTTGGGCACCTTCAGCACCAGTTCTTCAGAAGCGTTCCATGTTCTATTTTCACGTTACCTCTTCCCAGTCCCTCTCCACCCACCAGCCAGGCTCCCTTCCAAACCAGAGCCACCGCGACCTCCACTTGTGAGCCCACTCACCAAGCCTTGCTCCTCCTCCTACTTAGATAGTGGAAGCCCTCTTCCTCCTTGAAGGGTTATCCTTTCTCTCCTCCTAGCTCAGGGTCTCACCTTCTCAGTCCATGATTTGAACCCTCCTCATCTTTGCACCAAAATGTCCTGCCCCAGCTTAAACCTAGTACCTTCTTTCTGTGCAGCTACACTCATTTCCCAGCTTACCCAGCCCCACGTCTTTAAATTTTGTCTATTTATTGATGAACTTCAATTTTTTTTTTCCTGATTTGACTCTCTCTGTGAACTCAAGACTCTTGACAACTCCTCCTGGATATATACCTAAAATTTCCCAAAGCAAAATTTTATATTTTTCCTCCCAAACCTGCTTCAGTCCCCGTGTCTGCCCCATGAAGCATAGCATCCTCATTCACAGAGACGATGACCTTGACCCCTGTCTGTATTTCAGACACATTCGATCCCAGCTGACCTGGTCCACTTCACTCCAGCACCAACCCCGCAGCCTCAGCTTCTGCTGTCTCCTGTGCGGCTTACTGTGTAACAGCATCTTACCTAAGATCCTGTGTTAACGTTGGACGTTACTTAGAATGAGTTTTGAAAAAGGTAAGATCATGTCCATCCCTGTTCAAATCCTTCCAATGGCTTTGCATAACACAGTTCACAGCCAAGGTACTTATATGACCGTCTCAATTACCGGGCTCTGACCACAGCGACCTGCTTCTTTAACCCTAAACTTGCCCACACACTCCTACTGCTGCTCTTCCTTCTTCTGAGGACCACGTCCCCTATATCAGCCTGGCCTACTCTTTTACTTCTTTGAAATCAAGCGTCAGCTTATCAGATAGACCTACCATGGCAACTCTCCACACGTCAGCATCTTTTAACTCCTTCACCATTTTATTCTTTCTGACAGCATCCCCCATTACTATCCCCCCCACTGGATTACAGGCTCTATGAAGGCAGGCCCTTTGTTTTATTCCCTACTGTGTCTCCAGGGCCTAGAATAATTCTTGTTACCTTGCAGGTGCTCAGCAAACACTCACTGAATTAAAAATAAATAAATAAATAAAAGAATGAGCACTCTGCAGTCTTTCCCAGGCACTGATGATGCAACAACGGGAGAAGACACGTGAACAGATCTTCACTGTACAGTGAAGGAGACAAATATGGAAAAATAATGTTGGAAAATACACAATTTTGGTATATAAATAGTGTTATGGGAAGGTAGGAGGAAAAAAACTCTGCTTAAGGAAGAGGGAGAAGACTGTGAGCAACAGACAGTGCTTGATCTGGGTGGAGTTTTGCCTGGTGAGGAATGAAAAAGGGTTTTTTTTTTTAACATTTATTTATTTGGCTGCGTGGGGTCTTAGTTGCGGCAGGCGGGCTCCTTAGTTGTGGCATGTGAACTCTTAGTTGCAGCATGCATGTGGGATCTAGTTCCCTGACCAGGGATCAAACTTGGGGCCCCTGCATTGGGAGCGTGGAGTCTTATCCACTATGCCACCAGGGAAGTCCCTGAAGAAGGGTTTTGAATGAAGAGGAAACCACATCTGTAAAGGCACTAAGTTGTCCAGATTCTCATCTTTTGAAGAGAATGACCAGGAAACTATGTGAATTCACAGAAAGTTGGCATTCAAAAAGTAGTATCATAGGAGGCATGGAGAAGGAAGGCTGGAATAGTAAGTGCACACAGAGAACAGTCAGTAGCGGACACTCAGGATAGAGCAGGGAGCGTGGGCGGCTCGACCTAAACATGCTTGAATAAGGAGCCCTTTCCCCCAGTATTTCCATTAGTATCTGCGGGGACACTGACTGGGAGCCATAACTGAGAGATGACCCTTTAATAAACCTTCTAGAAAAGACAGAAATAAACTGGACTAACAAGGAAAAAAATCCAGATATAACAGCATACTGATTTTGTACAAATATCAGAAAAGTCTCCAGAAGGGTAAATGCTTCAATTGCATAATAAAGTGGTTACTTATTTGGGCACAAAGAATAAACTCCATTGTGTTAGTGTCACTGGCAGTTGTTCGCAGCCCAGTTTCAAGGCAACATGCCTGCAGATGAAATGATTCCTTTAGCATATCTAAAGAATACGTTTCCTTTAGAATCAGCTTTGCAATCAAAGGTGTGTTTTGTCTTTAAAAAGACTGTCTGAGCATGTGTGTGACACAGTCTTGATGAAAGCGATTCCTTGTGCAAGCTTTATAGATTGTCTTCTACTGGTTGTGACCAAATGAATTGTTCCGCATGTTCACAAAGTGTTGCCAGTTTAGTCTTAATATTTAAAAATATTTTAAAACTGCCCCAAAGAGCTACAAAGACCCAGAAAAGTGTGTTTTGTTGTTTCTGTTGTTTGCTTGCTTGTTTTTTAGGGAGTTTACGAAAGGAGTCAGTTTCAGAGTTGCACTCTGACTTTTGTAATCAAAAGATTCCTTGTAGATGTGTAGCTTGTAGCTGTGTGCTGGGAGTCATGGAATTAAGAAAGAGATGGTACAAAACAGAGAGAAAGGGCTTCCCTGGTGGTGCAGTGGTTAAGAATCCGCCTGCCAATGCAGGGGACACAGATTTGAGCCCTGGCCCAGGAAGATCCCACATGCTGCGGAGCAACTAAGCCTGTGCGCCACAACTATTGAGCCTGCGTGCCACAACTACTAAGCCTGTGTGCCACAACTACTAAGCCTGTGCTCTACAGCCTGTGAGCCACAACTACTGAGCCCATGTGCCACAACTACTGAAGCCCACGCACCTAGAGCCTGTGCTCCGCAACAAGAGAAGCCACCGCAATGAGAAGCCTGTGCACTGCAAGGAAGAGTAGCCCCCGCTCGCCGCAACTAGAGAAAGCCCACGTGCAGCAACGAAGACCCAATGCAGCCAAAAATTAAAAAATAAAAAATAAACAGATAGAAATTGCATAGACTCATGAGAAATATCTGTGGACCAAATCCACAGGCTTGCATCACTGCCATTTTCTTTCTTTGGAGTGTTCTGCTTAAATTCATTTTGGATCACGATGAAAATAAGAACAGAGTGGAGTGCCAGTCTCATAGTGGTACTAACTGAGATCCACCCGGGGAGAGTATATATAGAGAGAGGGATTTAGGTATTAGCGTTAGGAAGATTTAAGTCTTTGATATAAAAAGTGGCCAATTTCATGATTACCATTGATTACGGCCAATTTCCAAGAAATCAAGTAATCTAAGCCCATCTGGAAAGCTCCATTAATGCAGTGAGATATCAGGAAAAATCAACAAAGTCAGATTAAGATAAATGGCAATTGGTCATAATTACAGGGAGTATAAAATGATTCAGAGCATCTTAAAATCCCTAAGAAGTCTTTTTTTTTAAAAGAATATTTTGATTTTACAATGATACTTCAATAAAGCTAAAAAAAGACAGTATTTCATTTTATATATTGTTAACTATCATGCAATATTTAGTAAGTAATTATTGACAACTTAATTCCTATTTTGTGTAAGATACGGGAATGGAACTGTCTTGATGTGAATGAGGAACACAGAAACCCTTCTACCAAGAGTTTTAGCTTCAGAACAGGGGATAAATAAGTACTCAGATATTTTAACAATGAATTTGATTAGTGGCATCAAAAGTTATTGAGGAATTAACCAGAACATAAAAGTAGAAGATTCACTTGTGATTATGGGACTCAGTAACCACCTTATGAAAATTACATTAGCTCTGGGCAGTGAAGCATGAAGTGGGAAAATGCTTTATTTTCCAAAACATCAGATACAAAAATGAAAATTAATATAATTGTTTACACCCATCAGTAATCTTAGAGTAGTGATTCCCTCTGTTGGCTGGGGGTGTATCTGAGACTCTGCAGGAGATCTGACAATGATGCTTACTGAACATTGCTTGTTTATGTGATTACATTTTTCTCCCACACGTTTGACCATTTAGCTGTCTGTAATGTTTTTTCTCATCTGTAAAAATATCTTAATACCATTCTTAGCATCATTCAAATTAAACAGTTTAACCCATACAAATAATGCCTGAAACAACATAAATCCCTCACAAATATTATCTATGTTTTATAATTAAAAGTGAAAATGTTTCATAATTTTGGAGTATCATTTTGCTGCCATGTATGATGGCATTAAAGTCAACAAGAAGCTCACCCTCGACTGCGTGTGTTCATACTTTTTTTCACTCTAAAGGTGGTTCTCAGTACAAGTGTGGCGTCTCCTGGAAGGCAGGATTCAAAATAATCAGACCACAGCTAATTCTGAGTATGTTTCCCAATAAGGACAGCTTCCTCAGAGATTTTGATAGAACTGATGACAAGAGAGACTGAAGAGATGGTGATATTAGCAAATTTGGGGGGATGAGAATTTACAATCGATGTGAGGCATGGTGTCTTGTGGATGCCAGGCAGCTGCCCTTGCATCTCAACTCCTCCTCCACCCAACTAGAGCTTCTCACTGGTCGGCCGTTTACGTGTAAACACACACACACACACTTGCTCACACAAACAGTACAACTATTGCCAGAGAAGACCCCAACATACCTGAAAATGTGATATTGAAGCCCTCGTAGGAAATGGAAAAGTCTGATATAAACCGAAGCTGGGCGGTGAAGTTTCCAAACAAACCTGCCTTAATGGTGTGTGGCAGCACCGACCCTGTGAGCCTGGCCACTGGCTCCGAGAAACTCCCGTCCTCTGTGATGAGTAAGTAGTCGTGGGAGCTCTCCAGGTGGAAGGTGTGGAAGATCATCTGAACCCCTGAGAGACACAGAGATGGAGGTAGTGAGAGAGAGACAGAAAGAGAGAGATGAGAGAGAGACAGAGAGAGGGAGAGAGGGGGGCATTGGCAGAGTTAACAGTTGGGGAAAAGAATTTCTTCTGGGCTTAGAGACATAAAAGTCTTGAATCAAAAGATAATTTAAAATGCAACCTTAATTTTGAAGTTTGAAAGAAAAATACAGAGAATGGGTAGAAGAAGGAATAAACAGCAAAAACAAATGCTTCAGTATATATAAGTACAGATATAGATAAAGGTTAGACACAGGGACATAGAGACAGCTATATCGACAGGTCCAGATAGAAATGCATAATAAAACTCGGCAGGAGGGTCACAATGGACTGCGTGCAGCCCCTCAGGGAAAGCATTTGTCCCTGAGGAGCGAAGGACCAGATCACTTTCCCATTTATAGTAAACACGTGTCCTTTAGAAAATCTAGGCTTGGAGGTCTAATATTGAAACTTACACAAGTGAGCGAAGACCATTTTGAAATGATAGTTTTATGTGATCCTTTGTGCATGTGTTCTCACTGTAACTATACCCACAAAGTATTATTTCTGAATTCCTATACATAATGAATAAATTTAACCATGACTAGGTCCTTTTTAATACAAGTACTTATTTTCAGGATGACAATACCTTGGTTGCTCATTATTTGTTTATTCTTAATTTCCTTCAAGGCCAAGTTCTTCTTAACATGCATTCATGATGGCAGAGTGTAAGATAGTGTATATAATAAAACATGTCAATTTAACATTAAGTTGAGCTCAAATTTAAGTGGAAAGACAAAATCTACATAATGTTTATGTGAGGAAAATTCCAAATTATCTTCTTGAAAATGACAAGTTTACTCATACAAAAAAGACTCAGAGTATAGTCCCAAATCCAATGTCTATAAACTGTATTTCTTACACAAAATTCAAATGTTTCTGGTTTTCACTCCACTTGTTTATAAAATGAGGATAATGAAATCTAATCCATAAATCAACACTGGATTATGTGAAGATAAATTATTCATTATATGTAATAATACTGGGTACACTTAGAACACAAGCCAAGTATAAAAATGTATCCTATATTTATCATAGAAATGAGAAGCTTAGATAATTTCTTATTTCCCTTTATTTAAGCACTAGTCATATTTTATTTAATGCATGCCTCTTTTCCTTATCATTACACCTAACTTTCAAGCTTATGTTCACAAGCATAAATTCAAGTTATCCGATCAACAGAGAATAAAACAAGAAATCTACTTTTGCTTGAAAGCACCAATAATTTAAAGATCATTTTTCTTCTAAAATCTTATTAAAAATCAAAATTAGCAATCAAAATATACATGAGGAAATTAGTTATCTTACTTGTTTACACATGAATATTTTTTTCTTTGTTCCCATGTTTGTATCTAGTTAATTATTTTATATATTTGCAATCTATGTAATATCCTTACCCTTTCCATGAGACACCTCAATGGTCCATGTACAGTTTAGAGAGTTTGGGTAAAAATCTGGAAACCCAGGAGAAAGAACTGTTCCACTCTTTCCATGGATGTATCCTCCACAGAGGGCTTAAAATAATAAGGAAATATCATTGTAGTATTAAAGTCTCACAATGATTGCTACACAAAATACTTTTAAAGTGACATTTAATTTGCACAAAGACTAAAAGAATATTTAAGATCACCTCCATGTAAAATAAAACGAAACAACAACTTTATTTTACTTGAAATATGCCAGTTGATATACAGTGTCCTGAACAGTACAAAACCTGGAAAAATCAGACAGAGTAAGGTAAAACAGCTGAAGAAGAACCCTCCTGTGGCGGTTAATTTTATGTGTCAACTTGACTGGGCCACAGGACGCCCAGACGTTTGATCTGACATTATTCTGGGTGTGTCTGTGAGGATGCTCCTGGATGAGATGAAACTGGAACAGGTGGACTGAGTAGAGCGGGTTGCCCTCCCCAGTGGGGGTGGGCTTCGTCCAATAGGCTGAAGGCCTGAAGATGTCAAAAAGGCTGAACATCTCAAAACTAAGATGGAACACATCTTGCCTGATGGCTTTCAAACTGGGACCTCATCTTCATTCCTATCTTCAGACTAGAATAGAAGCATCAGCTCATTCTGAGTCTTGAGGCTGCTGGACTTCAAACTGGAATTTACACCATTGGCCTCCCTGGGCCCCAGCTGGCTGACTACAGATCTTGGGACTTGAAAGCCTCTATAATCACGTGAGCCAATTCCCTATAATAAATCTATCTATATATCTATATCTGCATCTCTATCTATACCTTATTGATTCCATTTCTCTAGAGCTGCTGGTCTTCTCAGTAGCACTTCATTAAGTTTAAATCCTTTACATCAATATATGCCTTTTTCAATATGCCTCAGAGACTCATTTTTGAAGGAAGAAAAAGAAAGTTATACATAATCACTCGAAGGGGAAAGTCACGACATTTAGGGAATCAGTGCAATATGGAGGTTTAAGTGCTCAGACCCTGATGTCGGAAAGCAGTGTGTTCAGATGCTGATGCGTCTCTGGCAAGTGGCTTGCCCTCCCTCCTTTACAGGTGTCTTATCTTGAAAGTGAAAATAGTGATAAAAGCCATGTCTTAGGGTAGGTGTTTATAATGATTGCCTTTGTAGAACACAATTTACAGGGCCCCATATGTATCAAATACCCAAGGCATGAGCTAATGATAATTATTATTAGAGCTTTAGTATATCAATAATTTAAAATTTGAATAAATTCTATATGCCTTAATTTTGCAAACATTTGAATAGTGGATGTTTGTCTTTTCTTTCACATCTTAAGGCCTATCAAGCTTTCCAGAATGTTAGAGCTGAACTGAAAAGGAATCAAAGCTGATGGTATCAGCACAGGGGGAGGCTGGGGGCAGGAAAGGTGACTCAGGTTCAGCTGTGATTCAGTCTCCAGGTCCTCTGGGCCCCTAACCCTTGCATCGTTCAAGGGTCTGCTGCAATATGAACATCCTGAACCGTGTGTCATAAAAGCTAGGTCCACGAATAATACTTGCAAAAGAATTGGCTAATTTGTAGAAGACGTGATATTTCTCATCATCCTCAGTCAGTGTGTAATTTCAAGGAAACAGATAATATCTTAGAATATGCAAACCAAATGGGAAGAGCTAGGTAAAAATTAGCAAAATAGAAACTTTTAAAATGAGTTCTAGAATAATTTAACAGTTTAAAGTGTTCACATCTTAAAATTACATTGATTCATCTTATGAAAATGGTAACATTAACACAGCATTTAAAATTAATTTATTCAACAAATAGTTACTGAGCACCCACTATTTATGAGCAAAATAGACAAAAGTCTCTGCCCTGGCAGAGTATACATTCCAGTTGAAGAAGAGAGAATATAATATGAAGAGCTGACTCTATACCATGTTGGAAGATGATGCATGCCAGAGAAGAAACCTAAGAAGGAAAGAAGAACGGGATATTCTAAGATGGGTGTGGAGTTGGGGGCAGCATAAATGGGGTGGGGGGGAAGCCTTATTGAGGAAGTGGCCTGTGAAGAAGGACTTGAGACAGAAGAAGGAAGTACTTGATAATCTGGGGAAAAACTTGGGGGGGGAGAGGGAACAGCAAAGACAAAGGCCCAGAGCTAGAGGGGGTTGCTGGGTTGCGGGGAGGGCGACGGGTCTGGGAGGGTAAGGATGGAGGGCTCAGGGGAGTCAGGTTTAAAGGGGCAGATCCCGTCCAGGCCTTGGCATGTGTCTCAGTGAGATGAAGGACCACCCGAGGCTCCTGCACAGAGGACGACTCGGGCCAACTCGGACTTCAGCCTGAGCGCTAGGCTGCTGTGTGAGGATGTGGTTGGGCGGCAGAGAGTGAAACAGACAAGATTCTGGACCAGAACGTCAGCAGCAGAGGTGGTGGGAAGTGGTCAGAACCTGGCCATATTTGGAAGGTAGAGCCAATAGGATTTTCTTGTCAGTGAGATGTGGGTGCCATGAAGAAAAAGGAAGATTTGGGGATGATTGTGAGGTTTTAAGGCTAAGTGTGAAAAACTGAAGATGCAGAAAATCTTTGGGAGAATCAGGATTTGAAAGTAAATCAGTTCAGTTTTCGATACACAAGCTCGATGCCTACTAGACATCCACGTAGAATGGCTGGTGTTGCAATTGGATATAAGTCTCAATCCCCTGAGAGGTGTGACCAAGGGGTAGAAAGATGAGATCATCAACACTGTGAATGCAGGTGTAGATAAAAAGACTAAAACCTGGGATATTCTTATGAATAAGACAGACAAGTCCCTGTTTTTCAAAAGTTTACTTTCTAGTGGGCAAGGCAAATAATTTATAAAAATATAGCGAAGGATGACTTATTCTAAGAACAAGAATCTTGTTCTCTAAACTCAAAGGCAGTCTAGGTGATGAGAGTACGGTGAGGCTGGTGAAGCAGCACAGTGATGGACACACGGCCCCGCAGTTGTCCACTCCCAGGATGATGAACACTGAGTAAGCCATGAAAGGATGGAGGGAAGGCAGACGGTCAGAGTCAGCCCAGTGTTAACAGTTTGCTCCGTGACAGGGCAGTGGCTGCCAATTTACTGTAAGGTCCTGGGTTCCTAGTGGTCTGTTAAGTAAAGCCCTCGCACTATGGATTCTGTAGTTACCAACTTCTGTCATTCCCATCCTCCCCCGTCACCTTCTCGGATCCTGCACAAAGTCTTCCAATGAATTCAAGTTTGCAAACAGGTCAGTCATTGTTTCCAAGAACCAACAACGTGGCTTTAATAGTTGATTTGTAAACGTCTGCGCTGCCTGCACTGGAGGAAGGCAAGAGCTGAGGCGCGCAGGCTGTACCATCGGCGCTAGGTTCCTCCACGCGGAGGCGACGGTGCAGGCGGAGGAGCCAAGCGTGGCGGGTTCTCCTCTCCCTGGAAAACACTAGCTGCCCCCGCGGCACCTGCTCTAACCTGACACCTGGCGGCTTTCAGACTCACGCTTCCGGCCCTGACTTCTTCTCAAACGCAGTGGAATTACCGACAGCTTGCTAAGTATCTCAGAATGAAACCCTTGGGTCCCTTCCCTCCCCCCCACCACCCGTATCTCCACGATGACGCCTCCATCCACTCCTCACTTGTGGAACGCCCTGTAACTGGCGTGTTTCGGGTCATTTTTGTCTGATTTCCTGCTCCCTTACTCTTGTCTCTTCCTTGAAGAGATTAACACGAGAAAGCATACGATCCGGTACACTGTCGGATTTGTTTCTTTTCTCTTTCGCCATTACTTCCTTAAACTACTATAAAGTTCTATTTAAAGCAAAAACTTAATGAGGTTACTTTCCATTTCAAATTATTCGTGGACTCCCCACGCCCTACAGAAGTCATTGATTTTATTCATTCATTCATTTATACTGGAATCCTTTCCTCAAAAGAACTCTTACAGGGAACCCTACAATAAAAGACGGGGATAATCAGAGCTGTTCAGTTGAAGCAGCCCTGCCACTGTCCTCGGTTCCACCTCAAAGAAAGCCCTGGGGCCCCCCTGTGGGAACACAGCACAGGGCAGTCTCAAATCTCTCACCCACAGAATTTGGGCCGTGCTCACAGGACTAGCATGAAAGGCCTCTGAACTACCTTTGATCAGCATCTATTCTCAGCAAATAAATTTCTATCCTCCAAATCCTCCAGACCGTCCTTATGCCTTTATGCCTGATTCTTACTATTTCTTTACTTTCAATCTCTTCTTTCCTCTCAACCTTATTATTAAAGATGCATCAGGAAAGCTGCCTTCCAAGCCTTTCAAGATTCCAAATTTTTTATCTCTTTATTCTCAATCATTTTTCCTGAGTCTAATAAAGCACTTACTTCATTGGATGATTTAAAAAATAAGTCTTTCTTCTGTCTATTCTAATAGATTATGAACTTGTCAACTGTGTGCCTACAAATACAGTAGTTTTCCAATAAATACTTGTGGAAAGGGTAAAGAGTTTAAAAAAATATTTATTTAATGAAGAAATTTTTCCAAAGTTTTCCTTGCATTTGTCTTTCACCAAATAAAAGGAGGTCAATTTATTGCAATGTTCACTTTGCTTCTTCAAACCCTGAGTATCTAAAGCATAAATAGAAAAAAATGCAGCAATGCTATGATGTGAGAGATATTGATAGAGTTTACCTTTTTCCAGGGTGATATGAAATATTATAATTCTGATTTCTTCTTTCCTTTCTGAGAGCTATGAATTTTTCAAGGTTTAAATATCCTATTGATGTATCATTTGTCACAATAAAAACCCATGGGGTTTAAGAGATTGCTTATGATTTGCAAAGGCAACAAAAACAGTTCTTAAGGTTAAATGAAAACAGTCAACCATGACTGACTAAAACTCTCGTATCAAACTCTAAAATCTCCCAAAGTTTGCAGATTTATTAATAGCTTTTTATCAAACATTTATTATTAGCTGAGATAGGTTCCAATGAAGCATAAGCAAAGCAAATAGTTTATGTTACCAATCTCATTAGAGAGGTTAAACTCCAAATTTACATAAATTTAAACTGGGAGAGAATAATAGATAAAATGCACAAGATAAAATGCATTTTCTATGGAAAACAAATATATAGCATCTCAGATATCTGCAAAGCACACAAGGCCCTTTTCGGTCTGTTGCCACACCATTTCTCCTAGATAATTTCCTTCTGATCATTCTATTCATTTTCCATTCACTCTCCTTCACTAACCCTGCAGGAATTTGCAGAATGTTCTATGTCAATCAACTCAGGTGAGTTTCCTCATTTCCTCTGCCTAGAATGCCTCTTCGCATGTTGGCTACTTTGGGAACTTCTACTCATCACTGGACTCCCAGCCCAAGGGTTGTATTTTAGATGAGTTCTTCAATTCCTATTCTCTAGGAGCTTGAATTTAAACTGAGAAGACTGTATTAAATGATTAAATGTGCATGCGTATATATGTATATACTATGGTCTGAATGCTTGTATCCCCAAAACTCACATTGAAATCCTAAGGCCTGATGTGATGGTATCAGGGATGGGGCCTCTGATGTGATCAGGTCATGAGGGCTGACCTCTCATTAATGGGATCAGCACCCTGATAAAAGAGGCCCCACAGAGCTTCCCTGCCCCTTCCACCGTGAGATGACTCAGTGAGAAGATGGCTGTCTGCAACCCAAGAAGGGCCCTCCCAAAAAGTCAATCATGCTGGCACCCTGATCTTGGAGTACCACCATCCAGAACAGTGAGAGATAAATTCTGTTGTTTATAAGCCCCTCAGTCTGTAGCATGTGGTTATAGCAGTCCAAAGGAACTAAGAATATATATGATCAGATTATATTATACATTTTAAAGTTAAACTTTATGGAACTGCAAATAAGGAGAAACGGATGTCAGGAAAGTTAGTAGTGCTGGTGATCTGGAACAATTCTAGAAGAATTCTGGTGAAGGCTGAGGGCAACCTGGTCTTGGAGGATGAGGATGACTCAGGTAATGAAACGCCCAGGTTGCTGGCTAGACAGAAGTAGAAAATAATCTTGGATACATATTAAAATATTTAAACAAAGTAAGTTGCCAGTGTTAAATCAAAAATACACAGAGTATTTTAACATGTATATGTTGTTCTCTTTTGAGAAGAATCCATTCAAAGTCAAAATGAAAAATCTCGGATGGCTCAGGATAAGACTCTCACTTTTACCTGTCAGTTTTCTTCACCAAATCAAGAATCTAGTTAATTTGATGACTGGTGTGTCTTCTATGATGAACTAGGCGCCATCTCCCACCTCTGTAGAGTGGTGGAGTCATGATCAGAGGACTTTACATTTTCAATCTCCCCAGCTCAGAGGGCTGAAAAGTTTGCAATGAAAATAACTGGAGAAGCCTCATTTTAGTAGATGCTCAACTGGCCTACCTCAAATTCAAGTTGTAAAAACGAGAGCAGCTGATATGTGCTCTGTTCCTAAATTCCATTTTTAGCTCTAGTCCAAAAAGAACAATTAAAACTGCACAATAACATCCAATGAAGCCATGCGTTTGTATATAATGTAAGTATTTCAACAGAATTATTCATATGATTAACATCACAAATTTTGGATTAAGTGATATATTGATGTTCAGTGATGTGTGAATAACACAAGTATTTTAAGGGTTAGGCCCTTACCATACTTAGTGTTCTTAGTACAACTGTTGTTAATAAAGAAGTCTAAATAAGGGGTAAATATTTTGGTATAGTACTGATATTTATGACATTCTCAAGTTTTACAAATTTTTCATTAGTCCAGTAGCTAGCAGCCTTCTGACACTCTCTAGTACTCATAAGCATGAATTGTATTTACTTTTTTATTATTAGAGTTCTAATACAAAAATAAAACAGGTAATAAGAATTCAAATAACACCATAAAATGGACAGCTAAAAGAGTCTCTCTTCATTCTCCCCGATAGCCTACTAATCTCCTAAAAGGAAAGCATTATAGTTATAACTTTAGAATGTCTATTTCCAGTCACTTTCTATGCATATACTGTGTGTCTGTAATTACCTATGTGTACATGCTCATATACACGACATGCATTGTTCTGTGACTTGCTTTTTCTTTCCTTCAAAGAGTGTATTATTTAAGTTTCCTAGTAATAATGTATAATGAACATGCAGATTCCTAATCCCACAATGATATATTAATAGAGTAATATGACCTTTCTACTTTTTTTGCAAATCCAACAAGGGAGGAAAACTATTGTGTTTTATTTGCATTTTCCTGATTCCTAGTCAGAATGGGCATATTTTAAACCGTTTTTTGAACTTTTGTGTACTTCTGTGAATCGCCTATGTGTGTGTTTCCCCAAGAGACCTATGGCTTTGTTTGTGTTGTTGTTCTTCTCTCATTCATTTACAGGACACAGTTATTTAGAATCATATTACCTGGACAGTGCAATTATTTTCTGTAATCTGACCCTTTTCTTTTACCTTTTAAAAATTTTAATGGAACTTTTAATTTGTATATAGTGAAATGTAAATGTTTTTCGTTTATTATTTCTATATTTCTTTAGAAGGTTTTCCAAGAATTAAAAAGTAAAATTTCTCAAGGGACAAACAAAAGGACAAAACCAATGACTCATGCTGATATAGTCACTTGTGTGACAAAATAGTGCATCAGAGAAGAGACAGTATGATCTTTCCAATAAATAACATTGTCTCAACTGGAAAGCCCTACTGGGGAAAAAAATGCATCTAGACACTACATATTAACTTACAAAAAAATTAGATGGATTTAAAGTATATATTTGAAATTTTTTAAAAATTAGTGTTTGCTTTCAGGGGTGATGAAAACGTTCTTAATCACAGTGATGGTTTCATGGATGTATACATATCTCAGAACGTATTAAATTTTTCACATTAAACAGGCAGTTTATAGCATTTTAATTATATCTCAATAAAGCTTTAAAATTTTTAAAGTTTTCTGAAAGAAAACAATAGAATATCTTTATGACTCTGCGGGTAGCAAGGCTTCTTAAACACTATCTGTAAAGCACCAACCACCAATGAATTCAGTGAACAATTAGACTACTTTAAAATGAAAACATTCTATTCATCAAAAAGAGACCAAGATCCATCCACGTCTCTACCAATGACCCAGTTTCATTCCTTTTTATGGCTAATATTCCATTGTATATATGTACCATATCTTCTTTATCCATTCATCTGCCGATGGACATTTAGGTTGCTTCCATGACCTGGCTATTGTAAATAGTGCTGCAATGAACATTCGGGCACATGTGTCTTTTTGAATTATGGTTTTCTCAGGGTATATGCCCAGTAGTGGGATTGCTGGGTCATAACTTAGAGACTGTCATACAGAGGGGAGTAAGTCAGAGAGAGAAAAACAAATATTGTATATTAATGCATATATGTGTAAGCTAGAAAAACGGTACAGATGAACCTGTTTGCAAGGCAGAAATAGAGACACAGACATAGAGAACAAATGTATGGACACCAAGGGGGGAAAGGGGAGGTGGGATAAATTGGGAGATAGGGATTGACATATATACACTAATACGTATAAAATAGATAACTAATGAGAACCTGCTATATAGCACAGGGAACTCTACTTAATGCTCTGTGGTGACCTAAGTGGGAAGGAAATCCAAAAAAGAGGGGATATATGTATACATATAACTGATTCACTTTGCTGTAGAGCAGAAACTAACACAACATTGTAAAGCAACTACACCCCAATAAAAAGATTTTAAAAATTTTTAAAAAGAGATCAAGAAGAGGAGGAAGTCAGAGACAGAGTGAGAGAAAACATTCACAATGCATCGATCCAACAAAGGAGTGGTCTCCAAACATATAAGCAATGCTTACAATTCAATAAGGAAAAGGTATGTGACCCAGTATAAATAGGAGGAAAAAACAAGTGTTTCACGGAGGAGGATATACCCTTGTCCAAAAAAGCATGAAAAGGTGCTCAAAATAACTCAAATTTCATAGAGTATCATGGAATAAAACATGGTGGTATATTTATACAATAAAACATAGATGACGAGAATGAAGGAAGTGCAGCTAAATGTCATGACTTGGATGATGTCACGAGTGTATGACTGAGTGGAAGAAGCGGGACACAGCAAAGTACACATCCTGTACGATTTCCTTTACATAGAATCTTTAGAGGATAAAGGGAGCAGTAGCCTTTGTAGGGCAGTGACTGGGAGGGGACACGGCGGGGACTCCTGTGGTGCTGGTCACGTTCATCTACTGATCTGTGTGGTCTTGATCTTATACAGATGTGTCTGTTGTGGGAAAACTCACTGAGCTTATATTTGTGTAAATAAATAAATACCCAATAAAAGGTTGTCTTAATAATATTTTACTGTCACATAATGATTTTAAGTTTTGAATCTTTGTTTCTATCTTTAATGTGTAACTTTGATTTACGTTTTTAACATTTTAAACCCCACTCAGATATCCCATTTGACCAACATTATTTATTAAATATTTCATCCCCTCTCGCTGATTTGGAATAATTTTCATAAATTAAGTTCCTATATGGGCACAGATACGTTACTAGGATCCCTATGCTGTATCGTTAATCTGTTTGTATACTTCTGCACTGATTTCATATTGTTTTAATCAATCATTAATTTTCAGTATTCTTTGATACTAGATGGTATAGCCCTTCCTTATCTTTCTTAAAAATATGTATTTCTTAGCTGCTTGCAGCCTTTACCCTTCTAGATTAATTTTTAAATGTCTACAGATTTCTATGAAAAACCCAAATTAATTTTAAATAGATTTGATTGAACTTTAAACTCTATTTGTAGAAAATCTGTACATTTAAATTTCATTCTTCCCATGTAGAAACATAATATGTATTTCCATTTCTAGGTTATTCTTTTGTATTATATTATAAATTTCTAATTTTTAAAAAATATAAGCCTTCATATTTCTTGTTAGATATATTCCTGGCAGTTTTTAGGGTTTTATTTTCTATATATATATATTATTATACTTCTAATATGTTATATTCTTTGTGGAAATCTACTGATTCATGTTTATCCTGAATGCAGTCACATACTGAACCCTTATTATTGCTAATGGTTATATTCTCTTTCTAACATTTATCATTCATATAGTTTTCTTAAATTATTGCCTTAGTTAAGATCTTCTGGACAATGTCAAATAACATTTCTGATACAGAGGAAGTTGTTCTGTTCTTGAATTTCATGGGACTTTTTGTAATAGTTTAAAGTATGATATTTTCTATAGGTAGATTCATTTATATTATGGTTCTCTATATATTTATTAAGGTGATATATTATTTTAGAGTTTATTTAAGGTCTAATATAAAAAAGAATGCAAAAAAGGAGACACATCTTCCTAGAATAATTTACTCATAACTACTGTCTGCACGTCTTCATCCCTTTTCACCTGCTCTGGAGGAAGTAGTTGGCTCTGATACATCCTCATGTATGGCAAACATGGGGCCAAGGGGCTTGCAGTCCATGCTGCAGTTATGCACCTATGTACACCTGGGCAATTTCTGCCACTTTCTTTCATTGAAATATTGAATTGAATATAAGGGGAATTAGGAATATACCTTTTAAAATATTTTTTGATTTAACTATAGTTGATTTACAATACTGTGTTAGTTTCAGGTGTATAGCTTCAGATTCTTTTTCCATTATGGTTTATTACAAGATATTGAATATAGTTCTCTGTGCTATACAGTAAATCCTTCCCTTTGTTTTTTATCTATTTTATATATAGTGGTGTGTATCTGTTAGTCCCATACTCCTAATTTATCCCTTGCCCCTCCCCTTTTCCCTTTGGTAACCATAAGTTTGTTTTCTACGTCTGTGAGTCTGTTTCTGTTTTGTAAAGTTGATTTGTATCAATTTTTAAGATTCCACATATAAGTGATATGATATTTTCTTTCTCTGCCTGACTTATACTTCACTTAGTATGACAATCTCTAGGTCCACCGATGTTGCTGCAAATGGCAATATTGCACTCTTTTTTATGGCTGAGTAGTAAGGAATATACCTTTTGACAATCCTCTACATTTCTACAGGCTGCCCTGCTACAATACATATTTCTATATTAACAGCTCATTTGAGATTGGTAAATAGAAAAGTGGTGTCAACATAATATGACAATTATTTGGGTTCTTACAACATTTTCCCTAGGCAAATACTGGAGCTGATACAGTAGAATTATAACCTATGGCAGGAAAAGAAAAATGTCTCAGCTCATCTTCTGCACAGAACTGGGACTCTTTCAGATCCCTATTAAGGAAAGTAAAAGTAGGCACATGCACCTAGGGGTCCCTCGCCAGCGGGGCTCACCCCTTGCCTCGCACAGCTAGTGCTTCACGTCAGGTTGCATCTCCTTCTGTGGCCTCTGATATGCTGGCCCCATAGATGGAGAGCTCAACCTGCGTCTGCTTCTGCCCAGAGGGCAGCGCTCCACTCTCCTGGTTTTGTGGATTCTTCATTCTTCTTGAGACACCCTCCAACCACTGTGTGCTGTCCACCTGCACTTTGCAGTTTTTCTCCCAAAGTGCCAGTTCTTTGGGTTAATACTCTGGTGACAAAGGTCAAAGGTCTTGAGTGGTCTGTAGCCAAGCATAATTGTCCCATTAAACCCTGTTATTTTTGGTGAATCATTTTAAATAAGTCAAGGTTTTTCATGAATATATCAATATATCATCTTTGAGTGGAAATGCCTGAAGTCTATAAAAAGTAATGGAAATGGAAATATACATATAATATTTATATGGAAATATATATAAGAATATCTATTATATATATAGAACAGATATATTTTATATACATTTATATATGTATATTCTTCATGGCCTTTGGTCATGAATAGAACCACGTGGTTCTATTCATGGCCAAAGGCAAAATCCCTGACACTGTCGCAAATGATCACAAGTAACGTATTTGTCCATCTTGCTATTATAACTATAAACTGCATAGTGTAAAGCTGCGTAATACAGTAACACACAATCATCAAGAATGTTATTCATTTTGAGATTTCCAAGAGCAGATCTGTGCAGACAGGGGAAGTGGCTGGTATCACACACACACACACACACACACACACACACACACACACACACAAAACCACCGGGGGGGATCTCCAGAGGAAAGACTTCCCACACCCCTGGGGAAGAGCTCTGCCATAGGGAAGAGTCAGAGGCAACCCAGACCAGGTGTGCAGAGCTGGAGCAAGCTCTCTGATGCCTGGACCGGTTCACAGGAAAATCAGGTCTGACAGGGTGGAACATGCATACTCATGATGCTGTCTCACGTAGAGTCTTCAATAAACGCCGTGGGTGAGGGTGTGTGCATCACTAAGCTCTACAAGCTTGAGTGTTTGGGGATGAAACTGAAGGCCAGCCCATAATTTTTGTTCTTCATTTCTAAATAGCAGCTCTACTTCATAGAGAAGATTTGCCAGGTAAACTTCAAGTGCTAAATGGCCATATTTTTAAAGTGTACACGCTTTCAAACAGAAGCCCCACTGCAGTCATGTCCTACCACCCCATAAAATACATGCCACCCAGCCTGTTTAAAGAACTTCTCTGCATGTCTTCCTGGTCTGCTGCTGTGCTGAGCTCCACCTACCATCACAGCTGGGCAACGCATGGTTCCACTGGTGGTTCCGCTCACAGACCAGGGGCTCGTCGTCACTCAGTGTATAGCCTGGACTGCAGCTGAAGGTCACTGTGGACCGGATGCCAAAGTGACTGCCGTGCCGATGCCCATTCACAGGGATCCCCGGGTCGAGGCAGGAGTCCGACTCCAGAGTCACACCTGGGTGCACAGAAACACCATCAGACACGGATCTTCCTGGGCTATCGAAAAAAAAACTGGGGCCATAATACCTACAAAATATTCCCAGACATCATCAGACCTGGAAAATCATGCAAGTGAATCGATAATCCATTCATGTGAAAACGAATGCATTTTCAAATACTGGGCCCTGTTTTGTTGTAGAAAGATGTATATCATTACACTTAGCTACAGATGACAGCTAAGTAGTGCCAATCTTGAATAATTTGCTGACCTCCCTGAATTTTACCTTTTTTCATTTGAAAAGCAATGAACTGTACTAAATAAAGTCGAAGTTTTTCTGTTTTCTATCTCCACCCCTCCCCCTCCCCTTCCTTTTATATTTGATATACCAAATAGATTTTGGCAGTCATACTTCAACTTTCATGTATTTGCACACATCCACCCAAGCCCATACACATAATGCAAATTAAAACTACACTGTAGTTAATTTTCTAAAATTGCACTGCCACATTTCTTTTTTCTTTTAGATTTGTACTTAAGTCAGCCACTTTCAAGATGGCTACAATTAGCCTTTGCTAAAAGATGTTAAAAAGTAAAGTGCTATATAAAGTCAAGTAATGATGATCATGTCATTACAAGTTTCTTTTCTCTGTCTCTAATATTTCTCTTTATTTTTAGAATAATATATATTTTAAAAGATGAGGAAAAATGGGAATAAGGGACGAGAATATCATTGTGATGTTTAGGAATGCAAACAGATTAAAAAAAAGACTTGTTGTTGCTATACATAACTCTCTCAGTAAGATTCAAAACACTGCAATTATGACTTGAAGTATTAAGCAAAAATCTTAAAGTATTACCAATATTCAGACTCTTTACTCCCCTAAAATGATATTTGGGATAATATTTCTGATCACTGTATATGTTTTACCAAAGTTTGAGTGATGCATCTTATGAATATACCTTCCCTCATTAAGTCAAATACATGAAGTGCAACTAAGGGGTGAGTTTCTTAAATAAATAAGAAGTGATGTGATTTCTTCTTTAGTGCAGCAACATGTGATCCAATAGCACAGAAACACAAGTAGGATGGCTGAGCCACATCCAAAAATATTCAGTAAGAAATGTGATTTCCAAGACTAGTATACCTCCTAGGAGGTGACCTTTAAACTCTTGGGATTTGCTGAGTGGTGGGAGTGTCTGTTATTCACTGTAGGCCCCTGGGACCACACCTAATGGTTTATATTCAGCAGGTTGCTCAAGTGGGGTGCCCTGAGGCAACACGGTTTCAGTCTAGCCTACAGGGACGGGGGCAGGTAAAGACTTAGTTCAACCATATGGGGCAATGATTCAATCCATGATGCTTATGTAATGAAACGCTGATAAAATCTCTGGACACAGAGGCTCAGATGAGCTTCCCAGGTTGGCAGTAAGCTGTGCATATGTCACAAGTCATGGCTGGGAGGAGGTGACACTGTCCATGACTCCACGAGGACAAGACGCCTGGAAGCTCTGAGTTCGGACCCATCTCAGAGTCTACCCTCTGTGCCTCTTCCTTTGGCTGGTTCTCATTTGTATCCTTTCCAGTGACAAATGTGACTGTGAGTATAGCAGCTTTCAGTGAGCTCACTGAGTCCTTCTGTTGAATTATCAAACCTGAGGGTCATTTTGGGAACTCCTAGAACTTGCATCTGGTTTCAGAATTGGCAGAAAGAGCAAACTTTGCACTTTGTAGGCCTGTGCTCTTAACCTCACAGGTTAACAGACAGCAGAAAAGACTATCATAGTGAAGTTTTCCAAAGGAAAAAATAAATAAAACAATGAAAAGAGAAGAGGCAAAGTGAAAAAAAAATACAGCATCATTTTTCCCAAGAATTTTTTCTTAAAAATTAGTCATTCTAATTAATATCGTAAAACTCACACACACCTATTACCTTAACAACAGGATGTAACTGTCCTGACTTCTTGCAAAGTATGCCAGCAAATGCACGCATGCCTTACACCCCTGCGTGAGCTGTAGATATACCAAAAGCAGCATGGCCATCGTTTGCCCCAAGATCCAACACCTACCCTGCTCCTCCCTCTCTGCACAGACACACACACACACACACACACACACACACACACACACACACATTCACCTCCTAAGGGAGTGTTTATGAGGTTTCACAACACCCCCAGAGCTTGTACACAGCAGTGCCCTGAACACAGCGGGTACATAATAACAGGCTGATTGGTTTTGTAGCCTCAAGATCAATAGCAGAATTTCCTAAAAAGAAGAATCTCTGACAAAGAAATGAATTAGTATCCAGGGTCCTGAAAAACCAGCCAACTAAATTATTCCATTTCATCAAACGACGTCCTGTGATCACTAGACGGTACAGTCACTGCACTGCAGTGAATAACAATAAAAGGAATTACTATTTTAGACAATGTGCAAATGCTGTATTAATGAGTAGTGTCCATAATGAAATTCATAAATTGTAAGGAAATACAAAATGTGTAGGGAAAATAGAGAAACATATCAGAGGAAACCAAAGCGTACAAATTTAAATTTAGAATTCTTTACATGTAAAACTGAATAAATAAGTAAAATCATTAAAGTCATAACCACTTGTTCATACCAACTACACGCCATTATTTATTCATTCATTGATTTTTACAATATAACGGGTGAAACACTGAGTTTGGAAACGAGCAGATATTGTGATCCTTGGCCCCTCCCATTCATGAGACGGGAAAGTCCCCGTGGGGATGACTCCGGAGTGTGGACTTGCCGTAGACTGGACTACTCGTTCACCCGGAACCTGCCAGGTACAGGGATTCCCAAACAAGACGATGCTGGGGAAGAATGAGTGAAACAGCAAAGGAGGCGATGTGACTCAGGGGATGGGAACTTTAAATAAACTTACATCCAGGGGTGAGGACAGGCGGACAGGTTGCTCTGAAGAAAAGTAAACAATGCGCTTTGGAGTTTCACTCAGAGCGTGTTTGCCTTCTGGCCTCCAGCCCGGACAACACAAAGGAACATTTGGGTCAGTGGATCCTACTGGAGCTGTGAATATATTCACACTCTGTACCGACTGTTTCTTTCTTGAAACTTAATGCAGCTCTAAATTTTTTGACACACATGACATAAATATACTTCTTTTCATTTGGCCTTTGTCAAACAAGTGACCGAACAAATTTGCTGTTCGGTGAATGAAGGAAGATGGCTGCTGTGAAACTGTCCGTGTGCAGATCACATTTACGTGTTTGATGTCAGTGAAGTGCTGCTCAGCTCTCTGTTGCGTCGAAGTCCGAGTCCAGGGAAGAGAACGGATAGTCTCCGGGTACCTTTGATCTGCCACGCTTTAGTGCAGGCACTTTTCACAGCCTGCTGAAGGTTCTGAAATAGTGGTTACGCTCCCCACTTTACAGATGAAGAAACTGGCTAAGACACTAAGTAAATTTGTCAAGTTAATCATTAACTGAAATTCAAACCTAAGTCCTTGACTGTTTTTCTCTCTTCCTCTGTCTCCTATGTGTGTATGTGCATGTGTGTGTGTGTGTCTGTGTGTCTGTGTGTGTGCTGTATCTAATTTGCAGTTGTATTGCATTTTATTACCATTACATCTTGACCAGTCTCCCTTTCTGGTTATAAGAAAGGTCACTGAATCAAAGAAAACTAACCTACACACACACACACACACACACACACACACACACCACAAAATACACACTGTTTATCACAAATTTTTTAAAAATTGCACAGTATGTAGATTGTATAGTAGGATATATACATTTACATTTAGTAAATCTTGCTCCTTTCTAGAAACATTATTAAAAAGCATTTCTAAGAAGTGTGCTAAAATTAAATGGAAAATCTCCATATACGTGAGAAATCCATTTATTTTTCATTTTTTACCATTTTATTTTTCAATTCCCTATACAATTATGATGATTTTAAAGTGTGGTTCAAAGCTCTCTCTACAAACAAACAGAACAAATGATTATTCTGGGGGATAATGCAATTACTATTATATGAATAAACTGTGCCACATTCCTTATAAGGAATAAAGTAATGAAAGCACAGACTGTAAATGGACACTATATTTATGAGAGCAACGATTCCTAAAACTTAGTACAAGAGTAGAACTACAACCCTGGGTATGCTTTTAGGAATAAACCTTGAAAAACTGGCTTCAACCCTTCTGCCCTACAGTTCAGAAAGAGCTGAAATGAATGTCGTTTACAGCGGCTCGCATTATTTTATGGAACCGCTACAAAAATAAGCGAAACTTGAGCAGAGTGTGGTCACCCCTGCAAGCCTCTCTGGCTGTAGAGTAGATTGCCATGTGCCCATCTGGGCATGAGGCGGGGTCATTAACACTTTTTTAAAGCAAGAAAGGTTTACAGTATCAGCCATTCTTGATGAAAGACAAAAGGGAGATGGGCTATTTTATGATTTTTAAATGGCATAAAAATTTGATGTAAACCATTCTTGGGTCATGGGCAACCCACTCTTTAAAAATGTGTCAGATGAGCAGGTGTAATTATTTTTCTAGTGTCTGCATATTGGGTTCTGAACACGTTTCCTCAAAGGGTACTAGAAATGGTCAAAATGACAAAGGGGTTGGTAAGGTGTGTCGTTCCCATGTTTTTCTCCTCTGTCTCTCTCTGTGCTTCTCTCCTGGTCCTTTACTCTTCCATTACCTCTGCTGTCCCTCCAGCCATGGCCTGCCTGGGCTGACTCAGACACCCACTGCCACCTACACGCCACCACCCTCAGGATCACCTTGAGGACTCACTCAAAGATCCAGAATTGTGACGCGCTCAGTTATAATACCTGGAATTCGAGCTTAGGAATCTCCATTTCACTAGGACCCCCAGGTGAAGACTAGCACACAGCAGTGTTTGAGAAAAACTGCTCCTTCGGCAGGCTTCGTACCCAGGACGTGGGTATGAGTTGGGCACGGGGCTCCCGTAAAGTGCCTGCCCCAGCAGTGGCAGGCACGCCCTAGGACGCCGGGCTGGCAGCCTGGGCCCTGGTCAGCTGCAAAGCCCGCAGGTGCCTGTGGCAACAGCCCTGACAGCCACTGCGCTGAAGGCCAGGCCTTTCCTGGCTCTGCTCCCCATTAAAGTGCCAGGTCCTGCATCGCATTGGCTTCTGCTCACTTCCCGTTTCTCCTCGAAATCTTCACCAGAGATAAGTAAATTGAGGTGATAACAAGTCAAGCTTCAGTGTGACTTCCTTTCTGGTGATTGTTTCCCAATATCCCGTCAATGCTCTCACCCACAGACTGCGTCAGGAATGTCTGGGGCCTGGGCCTTCTGGAAGGGTCACCGGGTGTCCACAAATGGAGACCGGATGAATGTCCAGAACAAGGTCCCCTCTGAGGCAGAGCTGTGGACAGTCTGATGCTGTAGGAACCTTGTCCATCTTGTCCTCTGCCCTCATCCAGAACTACAGAGCCAGCCCCGGCTTCTCCAGTAAAGAAGGAGGGAGGAGAATTCCAGGCTCCAAGGGACCAGACATGTCAGACACTCGCACAGTTATCCCCCAAACACACCAGCTGGGGGTTTGCTTTTGCCTCCTTTTACTGATGAAAAGAAGGGAAAATGGCAAAAAGCACTGTCCTCTGAGGATCACTGGGTTATACCATGTCTTACTCAGACTCATGTCCATTTTCAAATATAGGATAAATAAAAAGAACCCTGAAACATAATGCAGTCAGTCTTTTCAGCTTATAATGATTATTGTTAGAATTATCTACTCAATAAATTTATATTATTATTATATTATATTATATTATATAATGCTGACAATCTAAACAGGAACTTGTGACTGACTTTCCCTGATTTTCCAGATATCATGAATAAGAACAACCCACTTATCAAAATGAGGTAGAGAAGCAAATAACATTAGTTTCTACTACCTACATATGGGCTTTAGAACTTGTTTCTTCAAAAGGGACTAGAAATAGGCAAAATAATCTATGGTATGCAAATAAGAGAGACAGAACATAGAACACTCTGTTCTAGTGTTTGTCAGCGCCTAAAACTATCTATTCTCTTAAGTTTCACCCAATTCTATATCCAAAGGCCAACCTATTGTGTGTAGCTTTAAGAAAAATGTGCAGGAAGGGGTGGAGAGAATACATCTTAGCAGATCAATGCTGAGGAGGTGTACAAATTCAGATGACTGTAATGTGTACAGATCTTCACTCCAAAGAGAAGTGATAACTTAAAGGAATGTTAAGAAAGGAATTAAATACAAAAGTTTCTGCTTCTTAAAATGTACAAGTTTAAAAATATGTAACTTTGAAATAAATGATGTATATATACGAAGCATAACTTTGAATTAAATCTGAAATTAACCTTTAAATCATTAATAATCAATGTTCTTGTTATCAGAATACAAGTCTAATATAATTCCATTTTTAATCAAAAAGTACACATAACCTTATATGTGTATTTGCATATATGTTTGCATATAATTGTATAGATAAGCATGCAAAAAAGAAATATACACAACAGGTTATTAATTTTAGTTGTTGGGTAGGGTTTGGGCAAGATTAACATGAGTAGCAGCGGGCAATGTGGGGAAAGGAAGGAAAGAAAAAGAAAAAAAGATGAAAAATTCAGCATGTTAGATATGGCCCCATTCATGCATTTATAAAATTATATGTATTTTTACAACAACATTAAAACTTTGTTTAGTTTATTTTAGGAAAGATTCTGAAAAAGAACAACCTTCAAAATCCTTAAAAAATAAAGGATTTATTCCTTCAGTTTCCGTATTGAGCTACTCTCATGCATCTCCTTTCATTCTACTCTGGAAGTGAAGAATTTTCAGAGAAGGGAAGAATTACTGCTTTTTAAATTGACTAGCATTAGAAATGCATTCCCAGGCTGAACTGCACTCTACTCCATTCCAGAAGCACCCTTGCATAAATATTACTATCAAATAATATAATCCCTCAATCTCTTAATTTCAGAAGCTAAAGCTAAGAGCCAAATTTGGATGGATGGAAACAAAAATGGGAAGGAATTGGGATTGCTCTGCAAAATACACTGCATTATGATATTTTAGCAATTGTGTTTAAATATTTCCAATAATTGTTCTTAATCATTTTTAACAGTTGTTAATAATAACAACAGGTATTTGTCATTTAGTAAAAGTTCAACTGAGTTTTAATTTCTTCTCTCTTAGTTACAGTCTCTCTGCTGACTGAAACAGGCACATGTACACTCACAAGTAAGTACCACAACTGCCCTAACCATTTTTCTAACAAAAAATATTGCTCAGGAGATATAATTTTAGTGACATGCCCTGTAGCTCTTTTGGCCAACAGGTATATTTTCTAACAGTAGAAATTTATTATTACATCGTACAGTAAATGAACACATTTCACTGTTTTAATTATTTTATTATTTTACTTTATAATAAACGAGTATGTCTTCTTTTTGAGTTGTAAAGTAAAAATCCCCAAGGCTCTCTGTCCTTAATAAGAGAAAGTCTTGACGATGGCGCAGTGCAGTGTGGACAGAGGCGGGAAGAATTGCTGTTTTATACATTGACTAGCATTAGAAATGCACTCCCAGCACATCTGCTACGTGACACAATGAGACCACATGTGTGGAACTCAACCCGACAATTGGGCACGGCCCTGGCAAGGGAGGACCACTTACTCTCATAGCGGATGAGGAAGCCCACGCTGGACCGGCTATTGTCTGTGGTGAAGAGGAGGTACATGAAGTTCCCAGTGCTGATGAGGAACTGAGGCGCCTGTGTGCCGTGGTACTCCCCGATCAGCGGGGACGAGCTGGCTGGCCCGTCTCTGACCTCCAGGGTGTCATAATTAACTTCTGTCTGGAATCTGCGGGCAAGCGTATCCAGTCAGAAGAGAGATGCAGAGCCACATTAACGTACAGACATCCTGTAATATCATTCACTTACTAAAAACCCATGTACAGCAAGAGACATAAAATAGATACAGAGATACGTATATACGTTTTGAAGACCTGAGCACGTGTAGTATTTGAGGACAGTACTTATTTCTGGGGGCAAGGCTCACCCCCACATCCCTCCCTCTGACTCAATACTCCATCCAGTAGCATCACAGACAGGAACGGGGGTAGTGACTCAGCTCTAAAATAAAAATACTGTGAGCCAGTAGATAGAGAAGCACCAGTTAGTGAAAGTCAATCACGGCACATTTTCAAACTGTTTTTCAAGATCCCCAGTGTAACATGATTATGGATTTCTTAAAATGAGCAGATTGAAGTGACATGATCTCCTAAAGGAAAAGGGTAAATCAAAATACATGACAATACTTTAAATACCTTTCCTGAAACAAAAAATTCTGTGCCTTTTCAAGCTGCATCAACTCCTGTGTGACAGTGGGAGAGCACCGGGCACATTACTGCTTCAGAAACCAAATATTACTTCAATGATTTGAAAGGTAAGAACAGATTCCAAAAAGTGCTTAACTTTTCTTCCAAGGAGGACTTATGCTTCCAGAGAATCTGGTCTGATATTATATTTATATACAGTTGCAGCCACTTGGGTGCTCTTTGATGAAATGGAGGTACCATTCCAGGCACTGAGATAACTTTGGAAATGGGCCCATCTCGTCCTCAAAGAGCTAACCCAGTTTCCAAGTGTCTGGCGTGGCTCTCAGGCAGCAGCTCACTGACTGGAGCCTCTGATTCATCAGTGACTCTCAGACAGAGAATTCCAGAGTAGCCTGTGCATGGGTCTCCAGGGTCTGCAATGCATGCTGCTGATGGGGAGGCAGAGGAAGGGGCAGAGTGGCTGTCTTAGATTCCTGGCACAGAGCAATGAAAAAAGATGCTGAAATCAAAGGGCCCTGCCCTGTTTATCATTAAATCACATACTCCTCTTAGCGCAAATGCACAATAATGATATATTCTTGCAACTAACTTAGAATGGTCCCTGACCCTCAATCTTCCGTAAAGGGGAATTCAAACAATTGGTGTAGCGTGTGGCTAGGTCAGAATACAGCCACAGGCTGGACATTTGGGGTGGGATAGGGCAGCTATGTCTTTTACTATTAAAAATGTTCTCTAAAGATGCTATGACTTCACAGTTATCTGAGTGCACATTCAAGAAGTCTAGATAAGCTTGGAATAAATCTCATTTGAAGTATCTGCACTAAAGTTTTCACATCTTTCACCTTTAGAGACAGCCAGGACTGATAGAGGGCGTGCCTCAAGAGCTGGACGATTTCCAGGGTAACCTCAGAAAGAAAAATGTAAATGCTTTTCATCAGTTGGCAACCTAGCACACACTGTGTAACAATAACATCAGTATGGAATTTAAAATTTGTTTGTGCAAACACATCCTTTATTAGGATGTCAGCTCACAGCTCAAGGTATAAACCAATGCACTATTGAAGGGCGGTGTACTATGTCCAGGGTAATAATCACAAGTGTCTGAAAATATCAGAAATGTTCGTA